>NW_020664417.1:51860708-51879743 GCF_002925995.2 Terrapene triunguis | reverse complement strand
GCTGGAGCCGGCCCTGGCTACAATGGTGAGTCCAATGGCAAAACTGAATCAACCATCAAAACTGCAAAAACTCTCTTAAAGAAAACCTTCAAGTTTAAGAAAAACAAGTGGCAAATCATCCTAGAGTTGAGAAGTACCCGCACCGAAAGCATGTCCAGCAGTCCTGTGCAATATCTAATGTCCAGACACACAGAGATTGGTGCCTACTGCCAGTTACTATTAAAATCAGAAGTAGTGGAAGGAGTCACAGATCAATTAGAAGAGAAGCTCAACAAAGCTAAAACCTACTATGAAAGACAGGCCAAAGACCTTCCAGAGAGACAACCTGGAGACCCAGTAGAGTGCCTCTATATCCTCAGGACAGATCCTCCACATGGAAAAGGGCAACATGCATGGAGCAGATAAATCCCCGCTCCTATACTGTTGCTGTTGATGAACCTAAATATTGCTGTAACTGCAAATTAATCCATCCAATACAATATCCTACAGCCACTGGAAACCCGATACAGGATGAGGATGAACTGTGAGATCCTCCTAACTATGATAAATGAAATACAATAAATTCACTGCCTAACACCCACACACAACAGATTATAGATTCATGAGATTATGATCGTGATCTGATATTGCCTTTTCTATTTTATGATGCCTGGAAGCTGCATGGAAACTATTTAAAAACACCATAATTGAGACTCAAACTAAATGTATACCCAAATAAAAAAAAACAAAACAAAACAGTACAATGACCAAAAAAATGCCTCTATGGCTAAAGAGCAAAGTAAAAGAGGCAATTAGAGACAAAAAGGCATCCTTAAAAATTAGAAGTCCAATCTTACTGTGGAAAATAGAAAAAAGCGTAAGTTCTGTAAGTCAAGCGTAAAAGTATAATTAGGCAGGCCAAAAAAGAATTTGAAGAGAAACTAGCAAAAGACACATAAAAAACCAACCAAACAGGATTTTTTAAAAGTATTTCAGAAGCAAGGAAGCCTGTCAATCAATCAGTGGGATGACTGGACAATCAAAGTACTAAAGGAGCACTGAAGGAAGATAAGGCCATTGTGGAGAAGCTAAATAAATTCTTTACATCAATCTTCACTACTGAGGATGTGAGGGAGATTCCCACATTTGACTCATTATTTTTAGGTAACAACTCTGAGGAACTGTCCTAGACTGAAGTATCATTAGAGGAGGTTTTGGAACAAAATGATAAATTAGTCATCAGGACCAGATGGTATTCATCTAAGAGTTCTGAAGGAACTTAAATATGAAATCGCAGAACTACTAGCTGTGGTATGTAACTTATCGCTTAAATAAGCCACTGTACCAGATGACTGGAGGATAGCTAATTTAATGCTGATTTTTTAAAAAAGGGTCCTGAGTGGGCAATTACAGGCTGGTAAACCTAATTCAGTACCAGGCAAATTGGTTGAAACAATAGTAAAGAACAGAATTGCCAGACATATAGATGAACACAATATGTTGAGAAAGAGTCAACATAGCTTTTGTACCAATCTATTCAATTTTTTTAAGGGTGTCAACAAGCCTGTAGACAAAGGTGATCCAGTTGATACAGTGTTCTTAGACTTTCAGAAAGCCTTTGACAAGGTCCCACACTAAGTGCTCTTAAGCAAAGTAAGGAGTCAGGGGACAAGAGGAAAGGTCCTCTCATGGATAATTAACTGGTTAAAAGATAGGAAACAAAGGGTAGGAAAAATGGACATTTTTCACAATGGAAAGAGGTAAATATTGGTGTCCCCCAAGGATATGTACTGGGATCTGTGCTCTTCAACATATTCAGAAATTATCTGGAAAAGGGAATGAATAGTGAGGTGACAAAGTTTGCAGACGATACTAAATTACTCAAAATAGTTACGTCCAAAGCTAACTGCAGGGGTGAAAGTAACTTACAGGACTTACCGGTACTGCTGGAGCCCTGAGGGGAGCGTGGCCTCACCCGGAAGAGGCGAGGCCTCTCAAGATTTATAGGCTCTGGGGCACCGGCTGTGGCTGGGAGCCCCAGGGCCTTTAAATCAACCCGGGGCTCCCAGCTGCAGAGGTGGTTGGGAGCCCCCGGGGCTCAGGGGCAAATTAAAGGGCCTGGGGCTCCGGCCGCCGCGGAGCTCCAGGCCCTTTAAATCCCCGCCCCAGCCCAGCAGCCGGGCTCGGGCGTGGATTTAAAGGGCCCGGAGCTCCCGCGGCTGCGGGGAGCCCCGAGTCTTGCTGGGCTGGGGTCGGGATTTAAAGGGCCCGGAGCTCCTGCTGCTGCTACCGGAGCTGCGGGCGGGATTTAAAGGGCTCGGGGCTCCCCGCAGTGGCAGGGAGCCCCGAGCCCTTTAAATCCCTGCCGCGGAAGCCGGTGCGGTCCGGCACGGTGTACTGGCTCTTGCCGGTACTCCTTCCCGGACCGTACCGGCTTACTTTCACCTCTGGCTAACTGTGAAAAGTTACAAATGGATATCACTCAACTGGGTGACTGAGCAACAAACTGAGAGACAAGGTGGGTGAGATAATATCTTTTATTGGACCACCTTCTGTTAGTGAGAGAGACAATACTGTGATAGTTGTGGGTGATCAGCCTCACTGGAAAATCAAGCCACATTAGCTATCTTAAGCCATAATTTTGCAATCACTTACATACATGAATAACTTTATGCACCCTGTACATGGTACAGCTAAATGAGACTACTCATGAGAGTAAGAGTTTGCAGTCTCGGGGCCTAAATATAGACATAGATACCTAATTTTAGGCCCCCAGGTTTGGAAATTTTAGACATAGGTGTTAGAAGAATTGACATGCTGTTCTACAGAGAGTCAATGCAAAGAGTTTCTCTTCTGGGGGAATTATATTTTGAGCATTTAGCCTGAGAAAGAATCTCTGCTGTTTCATTCTCCTGCAGCTGGACCCTGTAAAGTGACTTCCCAGCAAGTCCTGTAAAGCAGAGCATTGTAAGAATCAGATCTATTAGTCACAAGACCATATGGACGATCACTTCTGTTTTCATCTGTGGGAATAGTGTATCAGCTGAGCAATGTTTGGCATTGGGAAAGCCCTCTGGAGATGCTGAGCAGCCTAGTAAAGGGAATGACCAATGAAATCAAAGTACATAGAAATTCTAATGAGCAAAGCTTTCTTTCCATTCTTATTGTTGTTCCAGCTAAATGGCGCTATGCAAAGAACTTCTGTAAAACCATTAGAAATCACAATTTAAAACCAAATTTTAGTTTTCATTTTTACAAATGAATCAGAAATCCTGCCTTTAATATACATAAGAATTTCAGTTGGATACAACTCTCGAGGATTAGCCTATGTTCATTTATTTGTACCTAGAGGGCTCATTGTGTGCTACTGATCTGACCCTTGTGAGGAGGAATATGCTGAGTTATGGGAAATGTTGCAGTCTATGAATTATTGATCATATAGGTTCTGCGTGATTTAATATATTAACATTAAAATAGATGTATAACACCCAACATTATCTAGTAGTAAAATGTGGGAGAGATGGTAGTATTGATTATTATTGATCGATAATAATTTTTATATGAACTAAATTTTTAAAACAGGTTCAACAAGAGCTCACTGCAAACGGCAGAATTAGATAAATGGTTGTGTTGGCTTCAGTTTTCCACCAGATGGCAGTCAAGCTATTTAAGTTTAATAGTTCTTCCAAATGACCCATATTTCCAAATGAAAATATAAAGAAAACACAGAGGTAAAACTACTAAAAAAAATTTCCATAAATACTCATTTTTGTAAATTCTACCGGAAGTAATGTTAAAGTATGATATTAGGCACAATTTAAATTGTCTTCCTGCCCCCATTGAAGTCAATAGCAAAATTTCCATTGGCTTCAATAGAAGCAGGATTTGATCCTTTCCAACATGCTGGATCAGTTGCCTCTGTGTCTCAGTTCATAGTGCAACTAAGAAAGGAGCCAACACAGATTCCAAGGCAGCTCTCAACCAAGTCTTTGAACTCCTGCGCTAGGACAAGGGACAGTTAGTTACTTGCATACTACCCAGAGGTGAAAGTAAGCCGATACGGCATACCGGCAAGAGCCAGTATACAGCTGACCGTACCAGCAGGGGGCAACTTCCCCAGGCCGGCAATTTAAAAAGGCCCTGGGCTCCTGGCAGCGGCCGGAGCCCATGGCCCTTCAAATCGCCACCAGAGCTGCGACTATCGTTACCATGGGGCTCTGGTGGTGATTTAAAGGGCCCAGGGCTCCCGGCTGCCGCTACCACAGCCGGGGCTCCGGGCCCTTTAAATCGCTGCCAGAGCCCAGGGGTAGCGGTCGCGATTTAAAGGGCCTGGGGATTTAGAGGCCCCACCCCTTCTGCCTGAGGTCCCACCCCTTCCAGTTGTCCACCCCACTTGCTCAGGACCCCGGCCCTGCATACTGGTAAGTCCCTTAAGTTACTTTTACCCCTGACACTACCACAAAAATGTCATTCATTGAATTGGATTTGGTGAGGGCATATTGTGAAGAGGAGAGAAAGGAGAGCAAGGGATGACTGGGAAGGAAGACAATGAAAGAGGGGACAAAATAAAGGAGAGTGAATGCAGAAATGAAGGTCAAGGACAGGAGAGAGGGGAAGACAAAAATGGTTTGGGAGACTCAAAGTGAAAATGGATAGATAGGCCAGATAGGGCCTGTTCCTGCTAGGTGTTGAGGTCCCTCAGGCCTCACTGAAATCAATGGGAATTGAGAATGACCGGTACCGCAGTGGATAAGGCCCTTAAAGAACAAGAAGAGAGAGCAGCAAAAAGGCACTGTGAGGAAAATAAAATCTAAGGTGCAGAGCAAGAACAGGCAAAGTGAGCAAAAGGGAACGTGACATAAAGCATGAGATGAGACAAAGGAGGGGAAAAGAAAAACAAGACTGAGGAAATAGGAAACAATTAAAGTAATAGCAGCTCAGCTTCACCACAAAAACACAGAGCAGTCAGCCTGTGGTTTGAAACTTCATTTTCTTTTTCCTGTAATAATGAATTATGAACACATTGAAAGAAGCTGAACCCCTGTGTTGGTTTATACACACCCGCACACATGAACATTAGCCAAATATCACCCAAACATAGCATGTTAGTGACATTCCAAATATAATGTTGGATGAGTGGGGAGGTAATTGCCCTAGGGCACAGAAATGCAGATAGATGTCTAGTGGGAGGCGCCTGGAGCCTATCATTTTCCTTTGCATGATTTTGCACTCCACTAAGCTGCAGTTACACTATACCCCTGATCTTACAAACTGATCCAGGTGGGCTATCTCCTCAGCTTGAGTGAAGTCTCATTGCTGGCACAGCTTGAAGGACTGGGGCATATATTTATAAATCCTTGGGGAAATCCTGCTCTGCATCAAGTACATGAGTCCATAGTGGTTACCTACAGGCTCATGTTCCTAAAATGTTCATTGTCAATATGCTTTTGAATCACATACAGTAATATTTCATTGTGCATTTAAAAGAATCTGTTAAATTGCCATTTTACAAAAGTTATAAATAGGTATTAACAGATAACAAATGGCTCTGTGATGGGATGTGTAGTCTCCACCCACTATGTGGCAGTGATAGGGTTAAAACCCTAACCCTGCTCAGTCAAGATGCAACAGGTGTCTCCCCTCACTGTGGGGACTGCCAAAGACCCCAGTTTAAGGGTGGAAGGGCTGGGAAGGTAGCTAGTCTCAGCTGAAAGTAATTATTCCATTAGGGAGAGAAAACTCACTCTGGGAGTAGGGAAAGCTAGATTTTTGGAACTGCTGTTTGTCCTCCTCTTGCTAGTGTGTGAGAGCTGACTGCTAGGACTTGGAGAGATGCTGGTTTGTTTATATGAATGTTGGGTTCATCTTCTGGGAGTAGAAAGACCAACAAGGAACCACCAACTTGTGTTTTATTATCCATGAATATGGAGATGACCAGCCTCTGATGGGCTCTTTCAGTTTGCATCATCCAAGTAAGAATCAGTATTGGCTTGATTGTTACATTCCTTGACTTATTTTCTCCCCAAGTGGTCTTCAGTCTGCTGAACTTGCTGCAGCTCATTTCCTCTGAGTACATGTGGGTCAGTTCCTATCTGCATGGCGCCCAGGTAACAACTGTATTAACCTACTTTACCTTCATTTCAGACTGTTATGCTAGTTGAGAGAGATCTCCTGTCCTGTTTATCCTATTAATATTCCAGTGTGCACCAATTGGAAGTCTAGCTTCAGGCTCTTAAAATAATCCCTTAGATCAACAGATAGCTGTTATCAGCAGAATGTAAATGATTGCTGGCAGCTGCTTTCATTAATGTGAATGTCACCATGGTAACTAGCTAGAGCAATGATAAATGATATTTCAATATCAAGGCTGAATGAACAATTGAAATAACCCAGTCATGCTATCAGATATCACACCAGTATGTTTCCTGTAGTTCTAACTATTGCTTCCTGGTCATGCTACATAGAATATAGAAAGAAGCAAACATTTCTATAGTTGCTCAGGTAGAAGAATGAATTCCACTCTGCACCAAACAGTTATCACTTGTAAAAGCGTTGTGGGTTTTTTGTTTTGTTTTTTGTTTTAAATATGGTAACAGTAGTGTATTGAAAGTGCTAGTGCAATATGAGTCATGTCCTAGAGCAGTGGTTCTCAAACTTTTTTATTGGTGACCCCTTTTACATAGCAAGCCTGTGTGTGCAACCCCCCCTTAAATTAAAAAAACTTCTTTACATATTTAACACCATTATAAATGCTGGAGGCAAAGTCGGATTTGGGGTGGAGGCTGACAGCTCACAACCCCCCATGTAATAACCTCACGACCCCCAGTTTGAGAACCCCTGTTCTAGAGGCAGTATTGCTGTTAAAGCAGGTAATAAGGGGTCAGGAGTTCTATTCCCGACTGCACCACTGACTCGGTGTAAAGCTTCAGCAGCTCACTTTACCTATCTCTTCTACAGTTTCACTGTCTGTAAAATGGGAATAAAAATACATCCTCACCTTCATACTGTCTTTTCAGAATCTTAATTGAAAGGTGCTACAACATGTAAGTGCAAGGTATGTGTTGATATGTGCAGTGTAAAGAATGGATAGGGTTTTTATACTTTTAAGAAGCAGCATGTGTTTTCTTGACAAAAAAAGAATCTTTAGTTTAGACTTTGGTAAAATGTGGTTTGATAATGGCTACAAATGGATAATGGGTATATAACAATATTAAAAACATGATTTGTTTAAAAAAAATCCAGCATGTCTTGAAATGGTACAAATCTGGGTGCAGCTTATAATGGAAAAGCCCACTGGGTCCTAACCTTTGTGGAGACACCTAAACCTGACTCCATACATCAATTGTGATAGGTGTTTCCTTCAGGCAGCTTTCCACAGAAACATGCACATATTCCAGTTCACACATGATAACAAACAGATCCCTCTCTGTTTTCTGTCTCTCTCTCCCTCTGTCTGTGCAAACTATTTACAAAGTACTGTAGAAAGGGAAGAACAGGGCAATTTTTTTCTCCCCCACTTGATAAATCCTCTTCAAATGTTTTTGGTTGCTCTTATTTGCTCCTGTGGCTGACCGACACACAAAAAGTTGCATTAGTCATGTTTCTCTGCATTCCCCCCCCCCCCACACACATTTTATTTGAAAATGTTTGTTAGTATTTTAGCTTTGTTTAAAAGTCCGTTCCTCTCGCCCACCCCAATAGACTGTATGTGTGTGATCAAGATATATAACAATAAATAGTGGAAATATCTGTGCAATATAGTATCCAACACTGACTGTGTTACCATAGTGCCAAGAAGCTCAGCCACACAAAGAGTCACTCGTTAAAAGAAGATATAGCCGAATAGCTCTGTTTGTCTTATAAGACTCCAACTGCCAAAGAATGACTCCACCTAGTTCTGTGTGACTGCAGGACATATTGACATAGGATATGAGAAGAGGGTAGACTGAATCCAATCCAATGATCTATATAGAGAAAACATGGTTTGTTGTGGTCCCATACTCATGACAATAAAATCTATATTTTCTTTATGCCACAAGTTTTACAGAAAATCTACTTTTGAAATTTGTAGGGAGTTTTTAAAATCTTTTGCTGGTACACTTTATATATCCATCTCCTTGTAAACCCAGGCTTGTTTTACAGATTTAGACTGTAAGCTCTTTGGGGACTGTGTTCTTATAGCACAATGGAAACCCCAATATCATTCCAGGCCTCTAGGCATTCTTATAATAGAAAGAAATGAATGTATTCCTACATGGAAAGTGCTATACAATATAATTCCACTTATCTGAAAATCCTAGTTATCCTAATCCACAGCTTGTCCCCCATTAATGTTATAGTACACTTCACTTATCTGAACCCCCCCAGTTATTGAAAACTTTTGTCTGTCCCCCAGGCCGTTTGGATACATGGGAAGGTACTGTATATCAATGCACTCTACAAAGATACATTTAGTGTCACAACAATCCTGTCAGGTCCAGGAGAGGAAACTGAGGCACAGAGAGGTAAATTACTTGCCAACAATGATACAGGAAGCCTTTGGCAGAGCTAGGAATACAGCCCAGGCTTCCTGACTGCTAATCCTGGGCTCTAGCCTGATGGCTACCTTTCAGTGCAGCGCAGAGAGCCATTGGGGGGAGGGGGGAGAATATTGTAAAACCAGTGCTTTATGGGATGCTTCCCACATGAATTAAGACAAAGGACAAGGGTGGCCAGGAGTGAGTGATCTTGTTTGTTAGATAAACAATGTTTCCTTTATTTCTTTTTGCCTTTTTAAAAAGCAATGGCAGCATTTCCTTACCAGTTCATATGTGTCTGTGCCTGAAAGAGACTCATCTAAACAAGGGTCAGGGCAACTGGAGGGCAGTTCTCTTGTTTGTTAGACTCTCCCTGTTTTCTTTTCATATTGTTTATCGAGCTCTGATGGATGCTTTCCTTCCCCTTGTGCTCTAGGGATAATTCTTTAACAAAATCTGGCAGAGCAACTCCTCCATCAGTCAGCAGTGAACCACTGCGGGGAAAGAGTAGCTCTGGAAACTGCTTAAGCAAGTTTAATAATCATTAATAAAAGGGTTTAAAAAATAAAACCCTGAATGAGAGCCACACAGCTGGAGTGACTAGAAAAATCAAACCAAGAATAAGTGTATCAGTTATCAAATAGTTTCAAATGCCCAAGCAACCCCACCCAGTCTGTTATACATGTTGTATAATAAATAGGAGCATGGAATGTAATCCAGTGTCCCATCTCTGACAGTCACCGCTAGGAACCCCATAGTGGACGCTTAGGAAATAACCTGCTCATAGGAGAAGTTTCTTTTTAACCCAGGTAAATAGTGGCTGGGTTAGAAGCTGAAGCATGAGGGTTTACAGCCATCTATTTATATGGATCTATTTATCCTTTTGACTGTGACACTGAATGTTCTCACTGACCATGTAAATGTCTAATCCTCTGGTGAGCTCTACAGAGCCTCTTAGCTTCCATGATGTGATGGTAAGCAATTGGTTCTACAGGTTCATGACATATAATAAGTATTTCCAGTTATCTGTGTTGCAGGATTGGCTTATTTCTACCCCCCACCCCTCGGATCCAGTGCCTCAGTTTAATTTCTTCACAGTCCAACACATGCTGTACAATTCATGCTTTCCAACACAGTATCTCTCCTCCTGGGGTCTGGTTTAGTAACAAGTGTATAGTTCCAATCAGTGCAAGTCTTCCCTCCAGAGCTTCACCATCCTTGCAGCCATCTGGAGTCTGGCTTGTTCCCAAATGTACAGTTCCATTCAATAAAAGCAAACCCACTTGTCTGGGCTTAACAGTCCTTGAAACTGTTCTGAGGGCTCAGTGGCCAGGCTAGTGGGGAGAGCCTCCTCCAAGGTCCTTTCCCTAACTCTGAGTCTCCCTCTGACTTCAGAGTTTCTTCTTATGCAGTCTGCAAAAGCAGTTGCAGGATCTCATAGCCATGTGACCTCTTCCGAGGTGGAACTGAGAATCCTCAGAAGAAGCACCAGTCCTAGCATTTGAGGGACTGTAATGAGGACTATCTGGGCACATACATGTGTTCCAATGCCACTACGGACCAGCGCATCATGACTTTAATTGAATGGCCTTTTGCTCTTGTATTCTGAGAAATGTGCAATGATAAGCTGTATGCAGCATTTGATTACCTCGAGGGGGAAACCCTTCTCAATTAATATTTAAGAAACCATTATTAGTGCCAAATACCATAAGAGGCGGAGCATCCTCAACTTCTCCCATTCACCCCTGGGATAGGTGCCAAGCCGCCTTCTGAATGCTGTGTTTCTGCAACTAGACAAGACACAATACTTTTGTCACCAAACATGGAACCAACATTGTGCTATCTCAGCGCTATATATGTACCCCTGACTTCCCCCTCTTCATGGCTGAAATAAAGGGGCATAATGTTTACATAATGGGTGTAATACCTTAACTATCCCAAAAGGAGAGCCAGTGCTATTATCCAATTCTGTTGCATCCATGTGGGCTTCCCTATTTTTGATACCAAGGGCTTTAAATGTTCTATGGCCTTCTGTGCATGAGCAAAACAATTTTAGCCATAATTTGTGGCTTGTGACCAGAATTGATCATAGATCAGGGTCTTTAGTTTCATTGGTGCTCTATCGCCACAATAACACCACCGATATAATGTTAATGTACAGTGGATCATGCACCATAGCATTTGTGTCCAGTTCAAGCAGTCCTGGGTCTTGCCGCTGAATGTTCTCTTGACTTTCTGCCGAAAGCTGTGGTGTTTCTAGTGCTAGACTTGGACTTGTTAGTCTTTTGCATTCCTATATGTTCTCTAGGACCAACTCTTTGTCCACTCTGCATGCTCTGAAAAAGTTGTTGCCACAGCTGTGCAATAGATAACTGCAGAAATGAGCCTCCTGCAGTATGTATTGCTAGTTGACCAAAGAAGAATAAGATTTAGTATCTCTGGGGTCTTCTTAGATACTTAAATAGTCTGTGTAGAACACTTCAATTATACTATAGACAATGTCATTGTTTTTGCTAGAGAATTATGAATTTAACATGGTCTTTTCTTCATCTTGTTGTAGGTATTTGTTTTTCACTGTTGGTTTTAAAAGTACTCTTTTTGCAAATGGCTGATTCTCAGTTGGGGGGACATGTAGGAACTGGCCAATTTCCAGAGACCTGGAGACCACTGTGCCAGAGAGGAGGAAAAGATCTAGGGATACTTGGTGGTCAGGAATCTGGGTTGGAGTAAGTCCAGACCTGTCCTGTCCTATTCTACCTACCCCTTCTGGAGGCTCCCTGTTCCTGACCTGGTCCGGATTCTTGATGTGACCCACTTCCGTGCTACTGGCTGCCAGACTTCCTGTTACCTAAAGGGAACCTGGCCATTATTCCAAAATGCTGAACGATCTGTGGTATGTGCAATGCCACCGTACAATAAAAGCACTAATGCCTTCTAGTGCCTCCTTAAAACTCACCTCTGCTGTTATGTCTGCTGGCACTGTCCTGTAGACTGGTTAGTCGAATGGTGAACCTTGACTATTGCTTGCTATGCTAAAACGGGCATCTTTTAATGTTGCCTGGTCCTCCACCTTAATTTCCTTGTTTTGTTGTAACCTCTAAGCTCTTTGGGGCAGCATCTGCCTCTTTAATTAGTATTTGTGTACTGCTTAGCAAAATGGGGCCTTGATCCCAGATTACACGCTACCCTGATACACACAGGATCCAGTTCGATTCTTGGTTCTGTCATTGACTGTGTGTGGTCTTGGACAAGTTGCATAACCTTTCTGTGATCTTCTATAAAAAGGGGGGAGGGGGAAATGAGGAGTCTTTGTGGCACCTTAGACTAACAAATTTATTTGGGCATAAGCTTTTGTGAGCTAAAATCCACTTCATCAGATGCATGGAGTGAAAAATACAGTAAGCTGTGGGTTTTAGCCCACGAAAGCTTATGCCCAAATAAATTTGTTAGTCTCTAAGGTGCCACAAGGACTCCTTGTTTTTCCCCCCCCCCCTCTTTTTATAGAAGTTTTTAAATAATTTTGCTGATACAGACTAACACGGCTACCACTCTGAAACCTATAAAGAGGGAATAACAATACTTAGCACTTTTTAGCCAGGGAGTTCAAAGGCTATGTAAGTGATAAGTATTATTCTTAGAAATAAAGGCTCTCTCAATGGGGCACCAGTTTCCTACATCTTTTGCTCCTCTAACCCCTTCTTGGCCTCCGTTATACTGCACAAATAATCCTAAAAGCAAGTTAGAGTAATTTAAAGCCAAGAACAGGAATATATTTGTATGCAGATCTATTAGCAGAGCAGATAAAGTACAGCTTAATTTAAATCTTTGGAGCCACTCTTAGTTCCATCTCTTGCTGTTTTGCCAGCCTGAAAAAGACACAATAAATAGGACGTTGTCTCCTTATATCAACTCTTAAGCTGCTGTATGTGTGTGTGTTATGACATTTTGAATGCTCAATGGTGGCAATACTGTACTTATAAAGGTGAACCCAGTGTACACAGCAGCAGCAGTTATCTTGGTCCCAGTCATGTTGCTACCTAGCCCTGTTCAATTTCTCTTATTTAGTAATGCCCACTGAACTTTCAGTTTCCTGCATTGCACTTTCCTCAGAGGGTTTTTATTTAATCATCCTACCATATGTAAAACAATAAATCATATGTATTTTTTATTTATCTCCATAGTATCTTCTCTTGTGGAGGAGATACTAAAGAATAGGTAGGCACTAACACTGTAAGTAAAAGTGTATTGGTGCTACTGTACTATAAATAGCAATTATTTGAGATAAATTTTTTGAAAAGAACATGAAGGTTGCAAACTCAAAAGTGAGGAAATACCAGAATTAAGGCTACCTTGACAATCTTTAATTAAGCCTCCTAGCATGTATGCATTATGATACAATTTTTAATTACATGATCATATACTTCCCCTCGCCCCCCTTCCCAGCCCCCAGGATCCCTGCCTCATTCAATGCACTGGATGGATGGATGGTGCTTGCCTAATGAGTATTCAGTATTTTTTTTTTTTATAGCCTCATAATTCAGTGGGTGGATTTTACATTACTTACTGCACACTATTTAAACCTTGCTCTGAAGACCTAATTGATTTCCGCATAGAATTTTCTGTGGTGATCTCATTGTAGTCTCTTTGCTTTACAAACATTATTGAGATTTTTATGTTCATAATACTGCCACTTCAGCAAACAGTGGTGTTACCTCCATTTGACATGCAAGGAATGGAGGAACAGAGATTAAGGCCAAAAGTGTCCGTTAATTTTAGGTGTCGAATATGAGATGCCATGGGCCTAATTTTTTTCAGAGTACTTAACATTTTACAGCACTTTTTGTTCAGAGTAGAGCTCCCACTGACTTCAGGGGCAGCTCTGACTACTCTGCACTTCTGTAAATTAGACCCCAGGGCTTCAAGTCAGGCACCCAGAAAATGAGAAGCACCCAATTACTGACCACCTGTGCAAAAGGTTGCTTTACATGACTTGTCTAGCAACACATACGAGGTCTAGCAGAGGCAGGGATAGAATCCAATTCTCCAGGGTGGCATTCTACTGCCTTAACCATGAGACCCTCTTTTCTCTTCCTGCCATCCCCTACTTTGTTCACTACACATCTTCCAATCTCTGCAACACACGAAGCAGGAATCCTACAAGTAGCATCACTTACTAAACCATCCTGATTCATCTCCAGAGCCGATCCACTCTGTGCACTGAAGGAGGCAGCAAAAATAATGTGATCACGCAATTAAATACTATCATAATACATCTACACAAGGAGGCTGAATTAAGGTTGCATGCTCAACTTTAATTCTGGTGGTTCCTAACTTTTGAGTGCTTGACTTTGCAACTTTAGTGTCCCTTTTAACATAAGAAATTGCATCCAACCCATCAAGGTTTTTAAAATGCTTAAATTGAAAAAACAAATTTCATCCTGTGAAATCATGTTGGACCTTTCCTCCCACCCCGCCTCTCCTGCCCGTCCTGATACCAGTCAGCTCTGTGTTCTTGGGGAACCAGGGTGCAGTATCTAGCCTGTCTGACTCATGAAAGACCCTCTTTCTCTCCCTCTTCCCCCCTCCCCCCCGCTTGAACCAAAACTGATCAGAGAAAAGGCTTGCAGAGAGCAGTGAAGGGCGTTGGGAGAGCCACCTCAACCCCTCCTGACAAGGGTGACAAGATTAAGACATCTCCATTTGCGTACAGAATGGAGAGCAGAGACAACTCCCCAAGCCTCATCTGCATGAAAGGTGGGACAGGGATTAGCATACAGAATGAAGAACAGAGAACCCCACTGAACTCTGGGACCAGAAAAGCAAGGAAGCACTGCATCATGGGAATCTCTGCTCCAGATGTTAATGAACATACATCTGCCCACACCCAGCTTAGCAGTTATCAGACCAATTCTAATAATGAATCCTTGATTGATATCCAAAATACTGAAGCAGCCTAGTTGCACTGTGAGCTCCCTGGAAGAAAACACCACCCATAGCCAGAGTGATCAGCTCCTATTGTCTAGCCTAAAGAAAACCCTTGAGTCATCAGTTTACCCATAAACAAATCTAGTGTTCTCCCTTGAACCACTGTTGTTTCTCTACAAAAACCCTTACCTACGTTCAAGTAAGTGTTCTGATGCTTAGATCCAAACTATGCATCAGTTTCACTGGGACTCTATCTTCTCCTGACTGATCATGCCGGGGGCTCTGCCTGTCTCCAGCACTCAGGACCCTGAGCTACCACCATCACCTGGGAACCCCGAACAGTTCAAGCCTCGTGGAGTGGGTGAGATCCCCTTCTTACTCTCTCTGTTTTCCTTTCTACCTTAGGTATTAACCTTTAATAATGTATGTTATGTTGGTTTAACTCTCCTTGTGTAGTTATTACTATTATTCAATAAATAACTTTTATGGTTAAGCTGGCTGCTTCTCTCTCCCTTGTTGAACTTTACTCTTTTGTGTTTTTAGCTTCCCCCATTTACTCTGCAGCAACGCTTCTTTTACCTAGGCTAAAGATCCCTGCAGTGCCCAAAATACTGTGGGGTTTGCTCATCAAGTAGGTTACTACCAGTACAATTTTGATGTGAGAGTGAGGATAGGGACATGCTGAATCTGGGACAATAAGGGTGGCAGCTTGAAAGTGCTGATTGACCCAATCCGCTCAGACTTACTCTGTTTGTGTGTGTGTGTGTGTGTGTGTGTGTGTGTGTGTGGGTTCATCCAGTTCTGGGGCTGGAGGAACCCAGCCCTAGGGAACCTAGGTCCTGCAGGATAGCTCCATTGGGAAGGGACTTGCAGAAGGGAGAAGTAGAGCTCCATATGAAAACACAAGTGACCCAAGCAGTACATTGATAGAATTACAGGAACCTGCCTCCTCCCCCCAGAAGAGTAACTCGAATAAATAAGCATACCCCAAAGAAACAGGCAAATCTGGTAACAAATTGGTGGAGAAATGCGGGCACGTGACCCTAATCATGTGGTAATTGTTGAGTAGTTGCTGTGGAGTGGGGAAACTGAGGCACAGACCTGAGTAAACTTTATTTTTTTTCCTTTTTCAGACCAAGCTCCTTTAGCAAGGTGTCTCGCTCGCTCGCACTCTCTCTCTCTCTCTCTCTCTCTCTCATATATAGACTATTTGGTAACATTCTGTTAAGAATCATGCTTAGAATACCTGTAGAACTGTGAAATAAGGAGTTAAGAGTAGTGCCTTAAAAATAAAGGTTTTAGAAAGAGCTGTCGGTGGGGATCATGAGTGAAATAAGGAAACAGAGATGGTTGAAAAAGACCTTTATGGTGCTTGCTTGACACAGGAGAAAACTAACCGGTTAGAGAGATGGGTAATGAAGAAGGGGAAATGCCCCTGGGAAAGGGGGTGTTTTAAGGGTGAGAATCCCCTGACTGAAGCTAGTCTGAGCTTTGGTACAATATTGCACAACCTTTAAGCCACGTGGTAGAGCAAAGGATGCAGCTCCTGCATGGGCATTATTTTATGCATGTCTGGACATGGTTGAAATGGTAAAGAGAGGGCAGGAACTAGAGCTTGAGGAAAAAGCAATTACAACAACATTTGAATAAATGTGAGACAGACGGGTATGAATTGATAGCAGAAAAGCTCAGAATGGTGACTACTCAGAGATATACAAGAGGAGAGAGACAAGGCAAGCAGGAATGCAGAACAGTATAGGAAAGACAACAAGGAGTCTGGTGGCACCTTAAAGACTAACAGATTTATTTGGGCATAAGCTTTCGTGGGTAAAAAACTTACTTCTTCAGATGCATAGAGTGAAAGTTACAGATGCAGGCATTATATACTGACACATGGAGAGAAGGGAGTTACTTTGCAAGTGGAGAACCAGTGTTGACAGGGCCAATTCAATCAGAGTGGATGTAGTCCACTCCCAATAATAGATGAGGAGGTGTCAATTCCAGGAGAGGAAAAGCTGCTTCTGTAATGAGCCAGCCAGTCCCTATTCAAGCCCAGATTAATGGTGTTAAATTTGCAAATGAATTTTAGTTCTGCTGTTTTTCTTTGAAGTCTATTTCTGAAGGTTTTTTTTGTTCTATAATAGTGACTTTTAAATCTGTAATAGAATGACCAGGGAGATTGAAGTGTTCACTTACTGGCTTTTGTGTGTTACCATTCCTGATGTCAGATTTGTGTCCATTTATTCTTTTGCGGAGGGACTGTCCGGTTTGGCCAATGTACATGGCAGAGGGGCATTGCTGGCACAGTATAGGAAAGAGTTAACACACACAAAAGTTCTGTTAGAAGAAGCAAGAGGAGCAACTCCTTTCTTGGCAGAAGAGAACAGGGCAGCAAAGGCAGCAGCAGACCATCAGGAATGTGAGGTAAAGATTAGTAAATTGTGTGCCCAACTTAGCGCCCATAAGGGGGTGGCAACCTTACAGCTGCTAAGAGAGGATTGTGATTTTGATCCCCCTGGGAAAATAAAGATACCCCCTGATGCTGTCACCCAAAACCCATTTAACCCCGATTGGCCACACATGCATAATGTTGCCCCTGTTTCCACAAGGGAGGTTAAACACGTAGTTGCAGGAGCCAATCTTCCCACAACAGAGCTGGTCATGGACATAGTAAGGTGGTCTCCTAGTCAAGCCAAGGCTATTGCTGAGAGACTGAGTTCACTGAACCAGGACACAGCCGTTGCATAGCTGGCCCGTGTTTGGCAAATGTATCCCTCTGCTGATGGCATGGACTTAACCCAATTGGCTCAGTTATGCGCCTCTCCTTGTGATGCAGATGCTCTGACATAGGCATAGGTTCTTGGGAGCGGACTGCCACTGGACCCCGGGAATGGATGATATGTGCTCTTAAAATATTACTGCCTGCGTCTTCCTTTAAGAAACTGTATATAATGGAAGAGCAGAAACCAGGAGAGGCCCCAGAAGCTTACCTAATTCGAAAGAAAATGCTGGCATCTCTCTCTGATTCATTACCCCAGACCGAAGAGAATGGGATTATCGCTTTCCGGTATCAGGGACCTGAATTAGTACACAGCACTTATGCAGGACTAAATTCTCAGACAAAATTGACCAGGGGGACTGTGGATTTAGAACACCTAACCTGGAGTGAACTAGTGGCAAAAATCAAACAGGCAGGAGATTTGCTGCAAGAAACTGGGGTCTTAAAAAGACTACCTCAGAGCCCGTGCAGGCTATCACATTTACAAAGAATAGTCCTTACTCTGCCAGGCGCCCTCCCAATCCTAATTCCCCTACCTCCCACAACCCTGGGCAGCGCCGACCCAAGGAGACCCTTAGGAACATGATTTGGAAGGAGCTGGTGAGGTTAGGGGAGGATATGGGAAAATATGATCGCCAGCCCCTCAGCATCCTGATTAATGCTTTGTCTCAGGTCATGTGGAAAACAGAGTTAATGCAGGGAGCTCCCCCACAACTCACTACCCTGGTACGGAGTTCATCCCCCATGCCCACTCCCTGTCAAAGCCAGATCCCTGCCCCCTCTTCTGAGTGGAGGCTCTGGGAGTCTGACAATCAGTAGGGGTGCCTGGCTCCCCACGGGCCTCCCCAGCTGATCGCAAGACGTCAGTGCGACATATGGAGGAGACCCACTGTGAGGGCTACAGTGGGGAACCCAGGGATGTTAGCCCAATTGCTGGCGGACAGGCTCTCCGAAGGGAGACCCACCACTAAACAGGTTCAGCTCAGCAGGTATGAGGGAGAAACTGTCTCCCTATTTGCCTGTTAAAAAAGCCATCCCAATCTCCCAGTGTTTGTCTGTGGAAAGCCATGTGGTCTGTGACAAGGGGGAGGGAAGTTCAAACTGTCTGTCTAGTCAGAAAAGCAGTTTAACTGCTGGGGGAGAAAATGTCTCCAGTGTGCTGTCTGTGAACAGGCAGAAAGTACCTCTCAGTTTATGGTGACTGAGGATTTGTCAGTCATGCCAGATGTGGTTCTGGACTCAACTAAAACCCAGGAAGGAAGTATTCCTAAGCCTGTGTCTGTTGAGGGTAATGACTTTCCCATGGAGCGAGCTACCCCAATCTCCAAACGTTTGTCTGGGAACAAAGGGGAGGAAATTCCTAACTTTGTGAATGTTAGGAATGGCAGTTTATCTGTTGGGGGAGAGTTTGTCTCCAATCTTCTGTCTGAGGAGCAGACAGAATGTGCCTCTCGGCTTATACTGATTGAGGATATGTCAGTTGTTGTCTCAGAAGTTGTTCTGGACTCAGCTGAAACCCAGAAAGATGCTGTGACGGGTTGGATCACAGAAACCCCCTTGGGAGCTGCCACCCGATGTGCCAAGACTACCCCTGCTTCTGTTTTCCCTGTCAGCTCAGGACTCCAGCACCCTGTCTTGCTGCGTCAGACACTCCTGTCTGACTCCAACACAGACCAAGGGTCTGAATCACTTGTCCCAAAACTGCAAGTTTACCCAAAAACAGCTCACAGGAGTGTGCTTGTCTTTAGCACTCAGATGCCCAACTCCCAATGGGGTCTAAACCCAGATAAATCCGTTTTACCCTGCATAAAGCTTATGCAGGGCAAACTCATAAAT
>NW_020664417.1:51858374-51860698 GCF_002925995.2 Terrapene triunguis | reverse complement strand
GTGCAACAGGTCTTTTAAATATTATATTTCACTCTATTGTGGTGATCATTGGTTTCCAAATTATACTATACTTATGCTGATTTGTTGGATACAATGACTGATGCAGCAGCTGTAATGGATAGAAGATCAGACCTGGTCCTATAGGGTAAGGATGTGATGGGGATACTCGCTCAGCGCAAGCACCCCATCAACAGGGGACTTGATACCAGTCATCTCTGTGTTCTTGGGAAACTAGGGCGCAGTATTTAGCCTGTCTGACTCATGAAAGACAGCCCCGCCCCACCCCACCCCACCCCACCCCCCTGGCTCTGCTTGAACCAAAACTGACCAGAGAAAAGGCTTGCAGAGAGCAGTGAAGGGCGGGAGACACACCTTGACCCCTCCTGCCAAGGGTGACAAGATTAAGACATCTCCATTTGTGTACAGAATGGAGAGTAGAGACATCTCCCATCTTTCATGCAGATGAGGCTAGGGGACAGGGATTAGCATACAGAATGAAAAACCGAGAACCCCGCTGATCCCTGGGACCAGAAAAGCAGGGAAGCACTGCATCACGGGAATCTCTGCTCCAGATGTTAATGAACCTACGCTTGCCCACACCCAGCTCAGCAGTTATCAGACCAATTCTAGTAATGATAATGAAGCCTTGATAGATATCCAAAATACTGAAGTAGGCTCTGGCCTTTGTCCAGTTTCCCAGGCAGAAGGTGTCACCTGGCCCCCTCCTAGGCTCAGGTTACATGCTCAAGTATCATCCCTCAAGTGAAGTCACATCCTGATATCCCAGAACCAATGCAGACAGTACCAGTAAAATTCCCACACAACATTCCCAGCTCAATACTCCCCACTCCCTACTCTGGCACAGGAGTATACTCTACTTTGAGGGTTAGCCCTTTCCTCTCCTGCCCCTGCTCACTACCCTGGCTCCTGCCCCATCCCTAGCTGCTGTTCATGGTTTCCCACCCCTGCTTTTATCGTCTCTTGCACTTCAGCTCCTCCCTTTCCTCCCACACCCTCTTAGCTTTCTCTCCCAGTTCCTCACCCAGAGGTGAAAGTAAGCTGGTACGGAGGACCGGTAAGAAAAGGCGCAGTAGTGTAGCGGCAAGAAAATGGAGCATTCTCTCCCTCTCTGACTCCTCTTCCTGGCTCCAGCAATATTGAGGGTCCGGGGGCCTGGCTCCACAAATCTTCAGGGCTGGGTCTCCCCCCTGGCCCCACCTGCTCCCCCCATGCCTCCCCTGAGTGTGGGCTGGCCCCCCTTTGCTGCCCCCGTGCACTTCCCTGGGTCACGGAAGCTCTCCTGTCTCTCCCCTGAAGCTCCATGCTGCCTGCCTGCATTAATTGCTGCCGCAGGGTCCTAGTGCCCTCCTTCACTTCTGCCAGGGCAGGTTGCCCTTCCCCCTCAGACCCTTTCATTTTCCAGTGGGACCCTCCACCAGTACAGCCGCCCCCCTGCCCACAGTCACCACTCTTGCCCCATGCTGGGCAAGGGGCAGCCCCATCCCCCACCCCCAGTGAAGCTACAGTGAGGGGCAGCAGCAGGGGAGGAGGCGCACATGTGATGACAGCCCCCCCCCCCAGCATGGCACCCACCACAGGGGAGGCGAGGGGGATTCCTGGACCTGAGAGGGGCCCTAGGAGCACGTGTAGTGACAGTGGGGGGATGAGTGTGCTGCCGGGGGGGAGAAGGGGGTCCCTACCCCAGAGCTCGCTGCTGCTGCTGGCAGGGAGAGGCTGGGGGGGGGGGAGTCCTCTCTGGCTCCAGTCCCAGGGCAGCCTGCCTGCACCCCAAACTCATCCCCAGCCCTGCCCCACCCCAGAGCCCTCATCCCCATGCACCCTAACCCTCTGCCTCAGCCCTGAGTCCCTCCCACACCCCAAACCCCTCATCCTCAGCCACACCCCAAATCCACCACAGCCCTCACCCCTGCACCCTCTGCCTCCGCACCCCCCCCTTATCCCCAAACTCTCTCCCAGAGCCTTCACCCTGCACCCCAGACCTCCTCCCCCACCCAAACTCCCTCCCAGAGACTTGGGCAGGTGGGGGGTGGAGTTTGGGGGGGGCAGAGATTGGGCAGGGGCAGGTTCTGGGCGCCACCAAAATTTCTACAAACCTGCCATCCCTGCTGGCAAGAGCTGGTGCACCATACCAGCGTGGACTGGCTTCCTGAGGCAGCAATTTAAAGGGCTGGAGCCCAGGGCCCTTTAAATAGCCCCCTGAGCCTGCCGGAGCCCTGGGGTAGCGGCGGCAGGGCTCTGGTGGCTATTGAAAGGGTTGGGGGCTCCTGCTGCCTCTACCACCCCAGGCCCTTTAAATAGCCACC
>NW_020664417.1:51827224-51858274 GCF_002925995.2 Terrapene triunguis | reverse complement strand
GCAGCAATTTAAAGGGCTGGAGCCCAGGGCCCTTTAAATTGCCGCCAGAGCCCTGGGGTAGCAGCGGTGGGGTCCGGATGACGATTTAAAGGGCCCAGGCCCTTTAAATCGCCGCTGGAGCCCCACTGCCACTACCCCAGGGCTCTGGGGACAATTTAAAGGGCCTGGGCCCTTTAAATAGCCCCCTGAGCCTGCCGGAGCCCTGGGGTAGCAGCGGCAGGGCTCTGGTGGCTATTGAAAGGGTTGGGGGCTCCTGCTGCCTCTACCACCCCAGGCCCTTTAAATAGCCACCGGAGACCTGCCACCGCTACCCCAGGGCTCCAGCAGCAGGGCTCCGGAGACGATTTAAAGGGCCCTGGGGCTCCGTCGGCAATTTAAAGGGCCCGGGGCTCCGCTGTGGTAGCAGCAGCTAGAGCCCCGGGCCCTTTAAATCGCCCCCTTTAAATCGCCCCCAAACCCCAGGGCTCCCAGCCACCTCTGCAACTGGGAGCTCAGGCAGTGATTTAAAGGGCTTAAGGCTCCCAGCTCCTGCTACTACAGCCCTAGCCCTGGGCCCTTTAAATCCTGATTTAAAGGGCCTGGAGATTTAAAGGCCCCGCCTCTTCTGGTGGAGGCCATGCCCCTCCTCAGGACTCCGGAGTACCGGCAAGTCCTTTAAGTTACTTTCACCCCTGTCCTCACTCCTCTGCACTTGAGTAGGTCGGCTTCCTCTTTCCCCTCATCACTGTCAACAGGGGCAGCGCTGAAGACACAGGAGTTTCCCTGCTCTCAGTTCTTGTGACTGGGCGGAGCAACTGCAAGGAAAGCCCTGCTCAGCCCAGGGATGGAGCACACACAATCACACTATGGGCTGGGGATGGGGCACACTTAGTTCAGCCAGCACATAGGAGCTGTTTGAAGATTCCATTTGCACTGAGCACACTCCATCTCCTGAAAATTTGTCTGTCCAATTCATCCATGTCTCTACTGAGCATGTGCAAAGTGAGACTTTTCCAGAGGCTTATAACTTGGTGAAATTTGGGTGACCTTTCAGGGAAACAGAAAAAAGCTCACCAGTGATAATCCCCTATGCCAAATTTCAACTCCTGGATCTACAGCGTGGCGGTGCTTGACTGTCTGAATGAAATAATTACAAGACCTGGCCATTTTAGTTGAAGCTTTCCAAAATGACACCTGGCATGGACACGAATGGTTAAAGTTTGGCAAAGTTACAAACAACTGAAAACTGGGTCTTAAACAGAAAGTGTTGGGCAACCTTAACTGTCAGTGTGCTACCTGTTATGCTGTAATGGTAACCAAGATGAATACACACTCCTTTTCATGCTCTCCTATCACACCGAAAGCTTAACAGAAACAAAAAGCTATTGGCACAGAATCAAACAAAATTAAGGTTGGAAGTCAGGGGAGTAACTCAGATTTGTTTACACTAGGAAAGAAAGTGCAGTCTAGGATTTACCCAAATGTGCTCAGGTGAAAATTGTTAGCTAGTAAAGTCTGAGCTAGTGTCAGACAGAATCCTATAAAGAAGAGCTAGGAAAGCTGTCTTGCACCATCGTGGCCTCTTGAGGCCAGTGCAGGAGTGTCCTCTAAACTCTATCAGCAAAAGTTTTGTCCAATGCAGTTATAACTGCTCCTAGTTCCAGCACTGATGGTTGCTTCCACACCCTCTGGCTTGAAGTGGTTTAGTTTGGTTCAGTGGCTCTCAGCACCCCCACTATAAATATTGTTCCAACATCCCTGTAAATGGCATAAGTTTTCACCACTTCTTTTGGAGGGGGAACCGCTCACTGATTTGGAAAACAATTTTCCTGATTTTTCAGCCTCACTTTTTCCATTAATAAACTTCATCCCATTACTCTGAGTTTATATATTTCTAGCTTGTATTAAATCATTGCTCTTCTTGGTTAGTATTTACAATCGTCCAATACTAGCAGACAGTTACTCTACCCCCCTTAATTGTCAGGGAGCCAAGTTGTAGGTATTTACTGTATGTGGTTCCTTTTAATCTTTCCTCAGAGATTACTCCCTCTAGCTCCTTAATTATTTTTGATAGTTTTTCTCTGAATGCTGAGTGCTGAAACCAGAATACCCAGTAGTCTAAGCATGGTCTTACCATTGCCACAGATAGTTGCTGCAGTTCTCAGTTGCTCGTCTTGGCGTGCTCCTCTATTCACAAACTTTTAAAAGTCAATAAAATAGATTTTAAGAGCACATAGGGGTAATGACTGTTTCTTCCTTGGTGTTTGTTCAGGTCCCAGGGTAAGGGGTCACTGAGCCTGACTGGTGCTACTAGGAGATAAAGTAATTTATAAATGACTAGCAGCATGGTGGAGGTGCAAAGGGTGAGAAATTTTTCAGCCCAGAGCTGTACTTTGTAGGACCATGAAGGGTAAGATGAACACTTATTTTCAGGAATTTCTCATAGCATAAGTGTCAAGGCAGGCTTTATCTACAGCTATGTAAGTAAGTTATAATGAGGAAAGCTATTCAGCAAAGACAACTGAAGTTATTGATATAGCAACATTGTAGCAATGAAAACACCATAAATGGCAAACAAAGGGTTGTGTTAGATAATTACTATTCACTTCATTGTCAAAGCATGGAACATGCACAACTCCCCATTGTCAGATTTAACAGTCAGCTGGGTCACCGAATGCTGACTGGGCCCCACCTGATCTGTGTCCCCTCCTCCTACAATCTGCCAGTGGCAGAGGAACAAAAAGATAAGGACCCACAATAAAAACCTGCACTGGGGTCCATGTGCCATAACGTCACACATTCAAATAAGGTCTCACTTTTGCACCCTCATCCTGCTGCTGCACCCCCGTACTGCTCCCTCCCATTCTCCCACTCTGCCCAGCTCCATGCTGTGTAATTTACTCCCTTTGGCCCAGGCCCTGCACTAGGGCTGCTGCTAGAGTTTTCACCTCTGCCCCTGCCCAAGCCAGAAGCGCTGTCAGGGTAACCAGAGCTGTGAACCATTGCTGCTGCTGCTGCCGCCCTCAGAGCTCTAGGAAGAGCAGTGCACTGGTTCCTGTGACCCGCATTTGAATTTTGTGGGGTATTTAGAGAAGAGGGACCTCTAAACATTATGGAGGCTCTGCCCTGGGCAGTCCCACTAGCCAGAATTTGCAGCAGAGCTGACACCTTGGAGGTCCCTTCTTGGGCAAATTCAGCTATGGGTGTGGGGACCAGCGCATTGCTCTTTGTAGAGATTCCAGCAGGCTGCAAACAACAGCAGCATCAACCTGTGCCAGGTCTATGTTGTGCAGCCAAGCAACCGTGAGCCTGCAGGGGACCTCCAAGTGCATGGCCTCCTGCTATTCCTCTGCCACTCAATTCTCAGGCCCAACCCTCACAAGTAACTAAGCCATCAGCATGGGAAGGGGCCCTTGCTGCCTCAGGGCTGGATACAGGTCTGTCGGTTGCATGTGTCTTACACAGCCCCTGGCTTTCAGCCTCCATTTTTAGGGGTCCCAGGGGACCCACACTCACCTGTCCTGCAGTGCTTTTGCACAATCTCACAGCATTTGAGCATGCCCAGTATTAGTCAGGGTTTCCTACCCCAGCCTGCAGGGCTCATGGCCACTGACCGTGCAATATAACCCAGACTTGAGAGAGAGGCATGTCTTCAGTTCCTCCTTGCACCTCACCTTATCAGGTCAAATTAGACCCTTCTGGCTTGTGAGGTGGTCTCCTAACCTCAAGAACTGAGCTGAGACCACTTTGATCACTTCATTTAGGACCTCAAAATAACTGACCAAGTTTGGCATGTAATGCTTGAAGGTGAACTGACTGAAATTGACTATATAACTTCATGGTGTTGGGAAATTCTCTTCATGGGATTCCAAAAAGTGTGAACTCTGAGAATGCCATGCTTGATTTTTCAAAAATTCAAATGGGAATTGCATAAAATACCTTGATCCTCACTGAGGTACACTTAGGCAAGATTTGTATAGCTTGTCATGCAAATAAGGGTATTGGGAATTTCATTGGGGGTGCAATCCAGCACTCCTGGCACAAAGCCAGGGCTGGCTCTAGGGTTTTTGCAGCCCCAAGCAAAAACCGAACAAAAAACCTCTGAGAGCACAACTGCCAAAGCAAAAAAAAAAAAAAAAAAAAAAAAGCTCCCCCTGGAATTCTGCAACCCCAAGCACATGCTTGGTTTGCTGGTGCCTAGAGCCGGCCCTGCACAAAGCTACCCGTCGATGGCAATGAAAGTTGGTCTGAATAAAAGTTAAGGTGTATGAGTGTTACTTTACCTTAAAAACATAGAGGGAAATATGACTAGTGTTGGGCAATTGAACCTGAAGTAACCAAACACTGTCAAGAAAACACCTTGTGAGGCATAAAGAGCTTAAAGTTACAAGGTGAAGGAAAACTGTCTTTGCTAATGAAATAAGATGGGCTTAATATTTTGGAACAAAGTGTTCCAAAGAAATCCGATGTTTTAGGTCACAATTAGTCTAAAATGTTTGAGGCAGGATTTTTTTGGCACATCTGCCAAGGAAGAAGAAAAGCCATGTTTAGTTCTAACTCTACAAGGTCTGAGTAAACTTCAGCATGGGTTGAAAACCTGAAATTGAAGATGCAGCTTACATCTTATCATGCATTTATCAGTTTTTGTTGTTTGCTGTTTAACAGATTGATTACTACTCTATACAGTTTGGGGAGGAGTGGGAAAATGCTTCATGGTAGAAGCCCAAAAAGAGGATTGCTAAAGAATAAAACAGGTCAAGGTCTTTTGACCTGAAAAGTGTAAAATTCTAGAACTCTTAAAAGCAATAGGGTTGTTTAGCTCTGACCAATAAAAGTATGTTCAAGATGCCTATCACTACTTTGCATTGACTGCTCTATGGGTCCATTTAGGAGGAGCTGTCCTATTAAAATAAATGAGTTGAGATTACCCAGCCCTGCTCATCAAAAGTTTTAAACCTCTTAATCAGAAAGCAGCACCATTTTAAATATTGATTTGGTGTTCAAAAAAACCCAACCCCCCAAAAAACCTTGTAGAGACCCAAAATCCTTTTCCAGATGCCCAGGTGGTATTTCAATTGACCTTAATTTTTAATTGCTTGACTTTGTTTCATTGGTGAATAGGATTTAACTTTCTCAGATTTTCACATTTTATTCATTTGTCCTCGTTTCAAAAGAACCTCCTCACTTCCTGAACAGCCAGCAGAGTTTCCTGTTTGCAGTGAACCTCATTTTACATGAAGCCCTATCCTAATGCAATTTTTCAATCAGAAGATCTATTTAGCAAGGGTAGGAACTCTGCTTCTTGGAGCTATTGTACTGATGTTGGGTCCAATTCTGCAGTCCCTATTCCCATTCAGGCAAAAATTCCCTTTGATGTCAGTGGGAACTTCTGAGTAGGAGTTGAATGGAGGATGCTTTATGACGATGATTCTGTGAGGTCCAGAGCAATTTTGAAATACATGTGAGTTAAGAGCACTCCAGCATCTCTCAGGATCAGACTTAGTATGAAATGCAGATTATGGGCAGGAATTTAGGAAGAACTATATGCACAAAGATGTGAAGACACTAGATTTTTTCCCCCCAGTTTTAAACATTTAATAGTGCACTTATTGATTATACTCTGTACAGACATATACCAAGTTATAAACCTTTTCCTCTTGTGTTCTCTCTTAGACCTTAATCATGTAAAGCATATTTACAATAGAAGGAAAAAAAATACTTGAGGTACAAAAACCCAAAAGAATATCTGAGGTATAAATACAAGTATATTTTAAATAATTATCTTTATCATGCTTTACTTATGTTTGACAGTACACTGTGGGCAAGTATACATATTTACGATAGACTGGTATGTACACCATATGATTTTACAAATTCAAAGAGTTTCAAATGGAATATAGAAGGGCTCCTTATTCATGAGGAAACTAATACATTTGCCATTAAAAAAAATAAAAATAATACTGACAATGGTAACAAAAAGTTTCAGCCACCTTGCAACTCATTCATACCCTCAGTCACAAAATACATTTTTCACATAATACTGCATCTCTAAATCAAATCCGTACTTTATAGTAAAACCTGCATAAAGACCACCTTTTCCAGAGGACCTCTTGGTTTCCTACTGTCCATAACATGATTGTCAGTGAGAAATATCCGAAGGGTTTTAAAAAAATTAAATGGCTCACATTGAAGCTCTCAAAGCTTCATGTTAATGTGCAGCTTTCAGAAAGGCAGGTAAAGGAGAGAGAAAAATCCATATGAATCTTCCTAGTCAACTTACTCTGTCTGCTGCCTTAGGTGTCCTGCCATCAGGATTCCTATGTCTACATTTTCTTCTTAAAAACCATTAGGATATAGCGAAACATACCATGATCATGTACAATTATTACAACACATCCAGGAGTAAATGCAACAAATATTCATTTTTAGGCAATAAAACAATTTGACATTACTGGCTTTTTTGGCCACTAGAGAAGAATTTCAACACTACTTCAATCTACATAGTTTACAAGTGTATTCTGTATTGCAGTAAATTTGCTAATCACTCCTAAAAAGATCATGTGGGTTTGAAACAGACAGAGCAAGTCTACTATAACAATTGCTTACAGGTTAACAATGTTAATAACACAAAACAGCCAAGAATGAAGGATTGCTGCTGCTGGTCCATTGGGTAGTCAGAGATTCCAGGTTGAACTGTATCCAATACATTAAAATCCATTCTGTGGATCCATATCAGTGTGCCAGACACCATGCTTCTAGCTATTCCTTTCAACAATTACACTCATTCACACTTATCTCTGTGCAAACCTTTCTTTGCTTCTCTCCGTGAGAGCACATTGAAGAGTACCAGCTATTCCAGTGGATACACCAGTCCCTCAACACATTACAAATAAAATGACAGGTATGTACATAAAGCTAATATCACATGGGAATGAAGTATCTTTACCCCATTCCATAATATATTTGTGTTAAGAGATTTGCTTCTCAGAAGCAACTCAAACCATCTAGTAATAGTACAATATACAGTTTTGATTTTTTTGTTTTGTTTTGCACACAGTCAGCCTATATATTCCAGTCAAGGTCTATACTACAGACCTTACACAGACAGGAAGCAGCTTTAAAATGTATGGGATGGTCACAGTCCAATTCAATATATTAGTCTTCCAAGACACCAATTGCATGTCATCCATTCGACAGTCTTCAGTTGCTAGGAATGTGTACATTGATGATGGGTTTAATGCGTAGTTGTAGTCACCTGGATTTTACTTCTTTATTACTGAAAGAGTCTCTGATTTTAGCAACTTCAGATGCACATAGGTGTCCAAAAGACTTAGTGTACCATTCTGGCATGTGGCCCCTGTAACACAGAGGGAAACAAAGTAAATGAAAAGTTCTATCAGCAATACTGGTCCTTACTCAATGAAAGTATATCAAAGGCGCTCAAATGAACATCTACTTGGCTACGCTACTGGTTATTCCAAAAAGCCTGGTTGAACAGAATTCTGAGAAACACCTTTTCTCTGGAGAGGTTGGTTATTAGTTTTCATGTTGTACAACATCCAAATCAAACGCGCACAGATTTACCAGAGCAAAGAAAAGTAAGATTTCATCAGAACTTGGGCTCTGTCACTAATGTAAGAAGTGTGTGAATACAACTATTCTCTCTCAAATATTCATGCCTACCAGAAGTGAAGGGGAACAAAAACAACTAACTACACAAAGAACAGAACCACCAAAACATGTACCTGGCTTACTGAATAACTGTGTGAGATTCCACCCACAGGTTGTCGCCCTAGCATGCTTCCTGGAAGAGGAGCAACCTGCCTGGGCTGGGGCCAAGGGGAAGTGGCAAGCAGGAGGGGGCCTTGGGCAGAGCGTGGGTGGGGCCATGTGGGGCTGTTTGGGGAGGCATAGCCTTCCTCAGCCTATGATACAAGCTGCCTATGAGTACAAATGCTGCATAATCAACCCTAAACGAAACCCCTCCAGAGGAACTGCCGCCACCAACAAAATTTGGTGGGATAAAGCGGGAGACTGTACCTTAAATCAATTCTGCACATGTAGGTGAGTTTGGATTTTCCTGACCCACA
This sequence comes from Terrapene triunguis, assembly GCF_002925995.2. Taxonomy (NCBI): domain Eukaryota; kingdom Metazoa; phylum Chordata; order Testudines; family Emydidae; genus Terrapene; species Terrapene triunguis. Next base: position 51,850,205 of record NW_020664417.1, on the reverse strand, counting down.
GGGTTCAATCAGATACCTGGACAAAAGCACATTAACTCTAACACCAACCACTGGAGCACGGTCATGATCCACCGAGGAGGCTAACAGCACACAAGCTCCTTTAGATAAATTTGTCCTCCATGTTCTGTTAAAAACAAACATGAAATAATTGCCTTACATTACTGTAAGAAAAGGGACAAGTTTCTACTAGCCTTAGAAAAAGTGCTAGAATTTGCATAAATAGGCAGGTGTCTTCAAACTCTCCCTTCTTCTGAAGTAGTGTAAACCAGATTTTTTTTCTTAAGTTTTGATAGTTCTCTGTCTTAAGCCTAGTGCTGCAGTATGTGAAAGCTCACCTTAAAATCACAGAGTCTCTGGCTGGGTGTGGTGCCATGCTGTTCTGGACATACTGGTATACATCTGTCTGACTGTCCAAGGTTTCAATTACTTTAGAATCCAGGAGATCTTCATCCCAAAGATGCTGCTCTTTAAGTAAACGGTTTAAAACCTCTTCAGGCACAGCAGGGACTTCAATGGTGGCTTTCCACAGCCGGAGTGGGGGTCCTTCACACACCTGGGAACATCAGCATAGACTTGTCAGTACTATTACAATTTACACTTTTCCTTCTTAATTTCTTAGTGTTGAAAAACATACGATAAAGGGATCAAAACATCATGTCTTATTAGTCTCGTCATAAGAAAGAAAACCTCATGCATGAGAATAAGCTGCATGGCCCAATGGAATTGATGTGCAAACTTCTAAGTTACCGTCTAAAGGGAGTGATCATAACTTCAAAGAGTGGTTCTAAACTGAAAAGGGAAACTGAGAACAACACCCTGTGGTGCCATCTTTATTGCCTCTCAATGACTTCTAGCTACCAGCTCTGCAAACTTGATCTGAGAGGCAAGAAAGCTGCTTTTCTTACCCACCATTACCAGTAATAAAGGTTCTTGCAGGCCAAACAATACCTCCAGTTACATCTCTGCAAGTTTGTTGGCTATAGGTTTGCACAGGGGTAACTGATCCTGTCAATGGAGTTCAGTAAATATTTTGATGATTATGATGCACAAGGAAGTACAAGAGGCAGTGAGCTGCCTTCTAGATGTGCTGGCTCTGTGGAATGAACAGGAATAAACTTACTTTTGTCCCTAAAAGCAGCAGATCCACTAGGGTGTGTGGGTTCCCCCCACATAATCACTTTTCAGAATACAGATGCACTTTGCCAATTGTTTTCTTTTCTGCTATACCCTCATCTATTAAAAGGTCTATTCTGTACCAGACTAAACCACAGAAAACAGCCAACTAAACAGGAGTTGTGAACTTGGGACTCCACTGATGTACCTTCTTGTAGGCCAGCTCTGCTTGTTCTGATGTGGAATAGCTGACCCAGCCTTTGAACTTGTCCTTCATCTCTTTAAGCAGGTCATCCATGCAGTCCTGAAGGTAGCAATGATAGTCTGAAGGCTCCGTACTGCTGATTCGCCCAAGTTCCTCCAGGCTTAAAGGCCTCAGGTCTTGCTCTGTGTAAGAATTCCGACATCTACTCATTTCTTCGGGAATCTGGGAATTGCAGAAAGAGAATCATCATCCTAGAACCGTTTCTTCATATTCTGAAGGACTCAGTATGGTCAAAGCTAACAGTTCAAAAATTCATAAACGACAGTCATCTGAACTCAGAATGCCCCCCACTACAGACATGCAGGATGACAATTAACACAGAGGATGAATTTAGAGATTGATAGCAGTGTATAAATGAAAGAACAAAGACAAGAAAGACCCTGATAAAGAATGAAGGGGGAAAAAATGCAATTGTTGAAAGAAATATTTGCTACATGCTCCTAGAAAAGAAAGATTTGCTACATGCTCCTATTTGCTACATACTCCTGCCAACTGGGATTTAAAAGCTAAATATAATCACAACCCTGATGAGAAAAAACAGTGAATGAGAGACATGGAGGGGTGCAGTATATGTATACATATTGCATATACTGTATTGCACACAAACTACATTTAAAATGCTACAGTTGTAAAATCAAGCACTCACGTTAAGTGCCAGAATTAAAATTGCTCATGGAACCTTAATTTGATCCCCTTGTGTGCATGCATTATGAAAGAGTTTAATTACATGATTTAATTATTTTTACACAGGACCTCATTCAGGGCACAGAATGGATGGTGCTCACTGAAGGAACCGCTACTCAATATTTATTTTCATTGTTCAATGTGTGCCCCATGCCTCATTTATTGCACAGTACTCAGACTGTGTTCTGAACACAGAATTTTTAATTGCCTCATGGGCTTTTCTACGGCAATCACCACTAAAGGATCTGAGCACTTCACAAACATTAATGAATCAATTTCATAACATCCCTATGTGGTGAAGGGGTATTATTATTTCCATTTCACAGATGAGGAAGTGACACGAATATAAATTTTACACTAATTTTGAGTGCCCAATTTGAGAAGCATAGGGCCTAATTTTTCAGAGTACTCAACTTTTTATAACAATTTACATGGTCACAGCACAGTTCCCATTGACTTCAATTTGGAGTTGAGTGCTCAGCTCGTCTGCAAATCAGAGGCCGGGTTCTCAAGTCAGACACCCAACCATGTTCACACCATTCCACATCCCAATGCCCCACCTCCCGGAGCGCCTTCTCCCAACTATTGTGTTCTAGCCCAAGGCTTATATTTAAACCACACTCATGCTTTGGGATCTGACTCAATTTTTGAACCCTGCGGGTTGGAAAAACTGCAGTCCTCACTACCAGCACCACCTACAACAAACATACTTATTATATATAAATATGTATATATTGTGTGTAAAAGTAACAGCATGGATTTGTCAAGAACAAATAGTGTCAAACCAACCTAATAGCTTTCTTAGACAGGGTAACAAGCCTTGTGGATGGGGGACGCAGTAGATTTGGTATATCTTGACATGAGTAAGGCTTTTGATACTGTCTCCCATGACCTTCTCATAAACAAACTAGGGAAATACAATCTAGATGGAGCTACTATAAGGTGGGTGCATAACTGGTTGGAAAACCATTCCCAGAGAGTAGTTATCAGTGGTTCACAGTCAAGCTGGAGGGGGGATAACAAGTAGAGTCCCGCAGAGATCGGATTGAGGTCTGATTCTGTTCAATATCTTCATCAATTATTTAGATAAAGTCACAGAGAGTACACTTGTAAAGTTTGTGGACGATATCAAGCTGGGAGGGGTTGCAAGTGCTTTGGAGGATAGGATTAAAATTCAAAGTGATCTGGAGAAATGGTCTGAAGTAAATGGGAAATGACTGCGTAGGAAGGAGTACTGTGGAGTGGGATCTGGGGGTCATAGTGGATCACAAGCTAAATATGAGTCAACAATGTAACCCTGTTGTGTAAAAAAAAAAAAAAAAGCAAACATCATTCTGGGATGTATTAGCAGGAGTGTTGTAAGCAAGACACGAGAAATGCTTCTTCCGCTCTACTCCGCGCTGATTAGGCCTCAACTGGAGTATTATGTCCAGTTCTGGGTGCCACATTTCAAGGAAGATGTGGACAAATTGGAGAGAGTCCAGAGAACAGCAACAAAAATGATTTAAAGATCTAGAAAACATGATCTATGAGGGACCATTGAAAAAAAATTGGTTTTGTTTAGTCTGGAGAAGACAGAGGGGACATAACAGTTTTAAAATACATAAAAGGTTGTTATAAGGAGGAGGGAAGTAAATTGTTCTCGTTTAACCTCTGAGGATAGGACAAGAAGCAATGGGCTTAAATTGCGGTAAGGGAGGTTTAGTTGGACATTAGGAAAAACTTCCTGTCAGGGTAGCTAAGCACACGAATAAGTTGCCTAGGGAGGTTGTGGAATCTCCATCACTGGAGATTTTTAAGAGCAGGTTAGACAAATACCTCTCAGGAATGGTCTAGATAATACTTAGTCCTGCCGTGAGTGCAGGGGACTGGACTGACCTCTCGCGGTGCCTTCCAGTTCTACGATTTTATATGCTTTTTAAAGGTGCTTATCTGTTTGTCTAATAATATAGTCTTGAAACAAACTAAAGGGACTCTTGGCTCTCCATTGAAAACTTGTCTATTTTTCAGAGATCTCTTTTGATCACTGCTGAACTGGTGGTGCTATTTGTTTCACAGATGCCTGTCTCACCTGGAAGAGCTTCTTGCACTCAGCAATCATATGGGCGAGGCCTTGAGTTGCAGCCAAGTTTTCATTTAAATCTTTCTGATCAGGTTTGCCCAGACTCTGTTTTCTCTGCATCACCCTATGGAGGAGGAAAATAAACAAGTCAGTATTAGTTAATGGCTTCGTAAGTGTGCAGTTATACTGCTTAATGTCCTGATAGCATAGACCAGAGCTGCTTAGGACAGAAACGTTTGGTGTAATGTTAAATGTTATTGATGTCTTTTCTTGCTACTGCAGCTATGCCTGTTCTGTGGCAAGTCTAACCCATTGCAAACTTGTTTATAGTTGTAAATAGCCACACTGGCTGCCTAGCTGACCATCATGACCAGTTCCAGTAAAGAGAATGAAGTGTTCCTAATGGGAAAACTAAGGCGTGTTCCACCTAGAGTAAAGAGCTGCGGGGATGTTGCTGACATGGCCTCAAAGGCTGGTTACCAGTCATAGTTCAATGTCTTGGGGAAAAAAAGTTTAAATAGCACTTACCATCCACTCCCAACTCAGGGCTCTGAATTCCACTGAGTGGCAGGGCCCCTAAATGTTAGGTGCTGCAATGCTGAGCCTAACTCCCCAATGTGATTCTAGTCCCTGGTAATCTATTTGGTGACTTTTTCATCCCTAGGGCAAAGCCTTTTCTTTCAATTAGCCCCCTGATAAGCAGAAATAGGAATAAACACCTGTCTGTAAACACTTTGGTTCCCTGCTCTTGCTGGTGATCTGAATACCAGCGTTAGTGTGTGTTTATGTATAAAGTGAATGAGGAAGCAGCACTAATTGGACAACTCCATTCTGATTATCGGTAAACTGTGTTGCTCTCCAGTGAATGAGGGTAAATCTATTGTTCCTCAGACCTGGTTACTTTCTTATCTGACCACCTCTTTCATTTTTCTACCAACCCGTTTGCAATGGAATGTCCCAATGAACTTCATAACACCCACCCCTTCTTTAGCTTGACCTAAACTCTGGGAATTTAAAGTTTAATTACCTAGTTTGACACAGAATAGTGGCACAACTGAACTAGGTGAATTACCCCTGCAAGAAATATGCAGTAAGGAGGCTAAAACACGCCTTCTTAATCCTCAGTGATACCTTTTGGTGTTATTTTAATACTGTTGTACAATTGCAGGAGAAAAGTTAGAGGAGTTCACATTATGCTACACGTGCTACCATTGTGGGGTGGACATTGCATTTCCTTGGCCACTTTTGAAGTCTCTAAAGGTTAGTTTTGCTTTATAAATACCTACAGCAATACAGAGTGGGATCAAATATACATTTTGCACCTAACATATCTTCTAAAGCTTCCAATGTAATCAAAGGTGGGGGGAGGGGAAGATAATTCACTTACTACAAACCAAGTTCAAGATGGTAGCTGTAATAGGGGAATCCCAGTACTTGCTAAATGATATAAAGGAGTAGTATCACAGGAATGGTAGTATTGAACTATATTCTCCTGCATTCTTTGGAGACATACCTTGGAGAAGAATTCTCTCTCTTGAGAGTATTTAAGTGGAAGAGGGAAGGTGCTAAACACACAGCAAGGTTTGTTGGTGTCATCTGGTTTTCCTTCACTGCAGCGGTGACATCACTCAGGAAATAAAGAAGAATCTGTAGGACCTCCCTGTTCTCATCGGGTAGAAGCATAACAGCAGCCTTGATAGCCTGGAGCCGCTGATCCTTTGGCACATCTGCATAACATTAATAATATTCTCATCAGCTCACTGATTTTCCACACACACAAGCATGAATACATCCCAATCCAAAACTACAACTATTTTACTCAAGTTTGCAAGGATTTCCTCCAGGATGCATACCAGTCACAGGCAACACACAAAAGGATTTTTTTTTTTTTTTTAATTGCCACCAACTTACCTACCCTCAGTTATTTCCTGCCTCAAGAGAAACTCAATAGTATAAAAGTTGTGCCTGTATCACAGTTTGTAATAGAATTTAATTTCAAGCACTACATCCTCCTGCACCCCTGCTAAAAGAGCTAACTGCAGAAGTCTGACTGATGACCATGGGCAGTGTCGAACATGGAAACAAAGTCCAGCTAACAGATGCCAGCAAAAATTCTTCAGCTCTCAGTAAGTTCACAAGGGAAATACATTTAACAATCAGTGAAGCAATAAAATAAAATAAATAAATGGGTACTAAACCTTTTCAACACTGATGCCATAAAATACCAGAAAGTGCTTCACCAAACACACAGAGGCCTGTTTTATTGAGTAGATCTTTCAAAGTCACATGGTGGAAAAAGAAAGTCACTGACATGCAACCCCATACCATTACACGGCTCCGTGGTTACTGACAACAAACACCTTGGGCAGGAAATTTTGACTCGTGTTTTTATAAAAACTGAAAGTCTGGAAAAAAAATAAAATGAAATAACCCAGGCCAGCTCTGCTTCTCAAAGTGAGTACCAGTGAACCACCTCCAAAAAGGCAACTTGAGGGGCTGAATCATGTGGCGTTTCTACCATCATTAGCACTGCAAAACTTTGATGACATGCTCAAGAGAAACTTGGCGGTATGTCTCATCTGTAATTCTCTCATTACTAACAGACCATCTATTTTGTATCACTTTGAGCATAAGCTAAACTGTAGGGTTTTTTTAAACTGATGTAGGTGGTGATGTTAAAATGTTTTAAAGGGTACACTAAAATATCTTACATATGATATACTGCCTTCCACCCTCAACAAGCTCAAGGCATTTTACAAGTGGTGCACAGGCACAATCAGATACAATATGCTAAGCATAATACCAAGGGGAGGGGAAATTCTGGCCATACACACGGAAGAAAAATTTACAACAACTTCCAAAGGATTTTGCTGTCTATGGACAGCAGATCAAAACTTCTGGCCTAGCTCATCCCCCTTTTATGGGCAGAGCAGCTGCAACCCCTGCAGATCAATCCCAGGGGAAGGAGACGCAGAATGGGGAGTGCAGTTTTTGTAGCACTGTATTAAACTTCCCCTGGCACCAGTCACTAGAAAGTATTTCTCTGCAAGGTTGGTGTCCAGGGTGGCAAGACAGCCATCATTACTCTCCACCCCTATCCCACATCATATCAGTTGGTGCTAATTGAGTTGGCATTAGCACATCTCCTTCAGCCCTGTAGAATTCTCATGGGGAGTTTTGGGGGAAGGCGGTGTGTGATGTAAGGCATTCAGATATGGTGACGAGGGCAGTAATGAAACCTAGATGGATAGCATGAGGAGTCCTTCATAGCACAGCTCTATTGGAGCTACCCTACCATGGAGCCTAGGAGGACACCATGGGACCACAGAGGCAGCATGAAATCACAAGGTCCATGTATGCATCAACCTGGCCTCCCGAAGAGGTCAGAGGATCGAAATGTTATGACAGCTGACTCCCGCCCATTCCAAAGGAACGGTTAGGTATTCTCATCCTAACAGCTCAACGCAGAGGAAAATTGGGGTGTGATCTGATCATCTATTGTGTAGTCACCAAAAGACCCCCTACACAATGCTTCCAATCTGTACAGAACTCGATTTATCAAGCTGAAATGAAGGAAAATCACCCTACAGGGAGATTAGTTGTTTCTTTCCAGATAATTAGACTACACAGTATGCTAAAACAAGGGATTTTGGAAATCATTCCAAGCATGCTATGTATAGAGTGCCCATCAGTACACTAGCTGGGTGGGGGAATCAGCAAAGGGACTTCAGTGTTGCAACGCTGAGCACCATGGCACCGGGGGGGGGGGGGATAGAATCACAGGAACAACTCTGCAATCCACGAAGCCGAGTTAGGCACTTAGGCTCCCTCTACAATGAATAGGGGAAGATAAGCAACTAAGAATTCAATCCACAAAGAGTCAGCATGCCCGCCACCAGAGCTAGCTAATAGGATATGCCAATGAGAGGTGTGTGCTAAGCCCTGCCCCTTTCTTGAAGATAGGCACCTAACTCTGCTTACTGACCCATGAACAGGAATTGGCCGCCTGTAGTCAGATTGCTGAGGTGCCCAAGATATTTCTTGCTAAATGAGTTAGGTACCTGCCTTGTGCTATGCAGAATGGCTGCTGGTGGCGTTGGCATCAGCAGCACCACCCACCTTTTGACTTCTACCTGGTGGTTAGAGGACTCGCCTGGGATGTGGGAGACCCAGAACCAATTCCTTCCTCTGCCAGAGGGGGAGAAAGGATTTGGACAGTGGTCGCCCACCTCTCGGGACAGAGCTCTAACCACTGAGCTCTGGGATAGTTTTATGTGGGGCTCCTGCAATCTCTCCTGCTGAAGCTGTTCCACTGTGGAGAAATAACAAAAAAGTGATTGGAACTGGGAGACTGGACCGGAGTCCCCCACCTTTCTAGCCCAATGACTGTTCCACTGCAGATAAATTAAATAGCCATTGGGTTACAGAGAGTGAAAATGACTCTCTAGGCCATTGATATAGGGCACCCACCTTGATCTTAACCCTCCTTGAAACGGGACTGGATCAAAGTGCATTAAGTAACTGTAACTGCACATCAGCAGGGTCTACACGGACAGTTTGTCTGTGGCAGGCCGGTGGGGGGTAGTCACACCCCAGCATGCCATGAAACAATTGTTTGTATAGACAAGCCCCTAGGCGCCAAGGGAGTTTAGGTGCCAAGAGGGTTTGGCAGGAGTTTTATGGATTGCAGTGGAGCCAACACTGGGACTCAGGTGCCTAAGTATCATTGTGGATCCCACCCTAGGCCCCAGTAGTAGAAATGATAAAATGGCAGCTGTAAGATTAAAAATGTTTTAATAAGTTTATGAGTGCTGCTATCGGGCATAAAATGACACAAGATTAAGGACTGTCACAAGTTTGGGCAATCCTGTTGTAAAAGGACATAGTAATTTCTGAAGCAAATTTGCAATTTTTCAGAAGTCAAAGCTCTCTAACCTTGTATCTGCAACCTCCCCCCATCCCCCTCCAAATGAGACATGAACTTTATTTTAAATCTCAATCAAAAGCATGCCCGGAGAAGACAGAGAATTCTAATTCAAAGAGGCAGAGGGTTTATATTGGTTCCAAGCATTCAGAAACAGATGAAACTGGGAAAATTTGCCATCTATATCACTATATAACTAAAGAACCAAAAATCAGTTTCACAAGAGGCAGGATGACAAATAATGGATACTTCAAAAAGAAGGTAAAGTATACGATGGTATCAAATAGCATTGTTTCCAACTTCCCTAGCAGCCAACACATGTGGTGCCCAGATGAGGGATATATTTGGCAGTTCAGCCTTGTAAATTAGATATTGTAGGAGTGCATATTTGGGAATGTTTCTCTGAAACCAGGGCCCAATTTTCTGTCCCACCCAGGGAATCTCAGGACTTACATTGGTAGATCTGTAAGAATGTCTCAGAGAGTTTGTTGGTCATGAGCGGCTCAGGTAGATCACGAAAGTACTGCTTTAGCATGTCTGCCACATCGTAAGCAGACTGGCCTTCATAGTTAACGCTGTCTGTTGAGCTCTCATTCATTTGGCGCAAAGCCTGGATTCTTGACTTGACTCCAGATTTCCTGAACAGTCCAACCTACATGTGTTTGCATATTTAAAACAAAAAAACACAGACATTAAATCCACCAAGGAGGTGCCAAACCCTACAGTCCTACCCACTGACTTCAGTGGGAATTGTGCTTGAATATGGCTAGAGTAAAAAAGAAATAAGGGCTTGAAGATTTGGCTCAAGAACAATAAATAATCAAGTGCTGGGATGGTGACAGCGTAGTGGAATGGTAGTGAAGTGAAACTAACCTGATCCAAACAGTGGTTGCGGAGGTACCGCATGGCTTGCTGAATGCTCTGTGGGAGAGGCTGCCCTGTACGCTGGACATTAATTGGCAGGGGAACTCCAAACACATTCCGGTCTTTATAATCTGGGACCTTAATCCTTTTCATAAACTTTGGTACAGCCCTGTTTAAGCAGAGAGAAGGAGAAGGAGAAAGCATAGCTGTTAGCACAGCATACACAGCATTCTCACCCCCCCCCCCACCTCATCTTCTAGATTCCAGTAGCTGTAACATGCTAAAAAATAAGTGAAATGGAAAGACTTTAATATAGTGAATACCATGTGAAAGGCTTAGTTGTAGCACTGAAAACATAAAATATTTAATCTTTTCCACAGAGGAAGGTGGGGGTAGGAAATGGAGCATCTCTATGATGCTTAATGTTAGGAGGGGCTATATGTTGATTACAAGCATTAATATGGGGTGCTAGTCTATCAATACTGGTACGACAAATGCTATGGGGTAGAACAGGAGCCAGGATGAACTATAGTAGAGTCAAAATAAATCCCGTGGCCAACAACCCTTTATAATGTAGCTTCTTTAGGTCTCTCAAGAAAGATGGGCATGTGAACAATAACCTTTTTGTATGTCAACCACTTAGTCTATAAAGCTCTCAAGCCAGGCCGACTGCCCACCCGTATGTGTAACAGCAGGAAGCTGATGTAATACATTTGAGTTTGTCAGCTAAAAATTTCAGTTCTTCAAATGACCCCTTTGAGGGACCCCCCCATCCTTGCCAGGCCCCAAGTTTCAATGAAACACCTTTCCATTTGCTTTTGACTCAGAGGAAAAATTTACCAGAGCTCAAAAGAATTATTTACTCTTGGATTCTCAAGAGTGTTTTCTCAAATAAAAAAAAAATCCTTTAGCATTTGAAAGTGTTGAGATCATCTCGCTAATGAAAGAGAAAGTTAATGTAGGATACAAAACTTCAGAGGACACAAAACAGGGAGACTCTTAACTTTTGCATGTATAGTCAACTATACAAACAATGTATTATGCTTTTGGGGGCTAATCTGTTCTACAAAAAATAAAAAGAATCAAACTGTATTACACTATAGTTAAACATGGGGCACTATTGATATATGTGTGAATAATACTCGCTTTGTCAAAAAACATGCCAGCAGAATGTGAAAGAACACATTACGATCCCCACTGAGAATCTGAAGCATGCAGGGCTAACCGGTCAATACTTATTTCTGTCTTTCAGAACAAACAACTTCTGTATTTAGCATGGCTCACATAATAACAGCCTTTGAACAGGACCTACTTTGATGTTGGAGTTAAATACTCAGAGTCCTGGAGAAGGGAGGAGGCCATAAGAACGAAGGGGGAAAACCCCCCCAACTATATTGTACTTTTTGCTGCTTTAGGGTTACACAGACTGTGCAATACAGATATGGCAATAACAGGTTTTCTATTTCACTAATCTGACAAAAGATATTGACTGGGTAACGAAAACCTGAAGTGGCTACAGGAAAACTCAGGTGTTTTTCCAAACTTGCTGAATTTTTTCATTTTGTTTTTATAATAAAATAACTGGATTTAGGTTTTTCTTTTAAAACAAAATGTATTCAGCATAAAAAAGTTAGCGGTCATGTAGCGACACACTAGAAGTGAGGGAAACTTACTCAACTGAAGTGCCCTGGCATTAAATAAATAATATTAAGAATACCAATGAAGGAGAAAGGCAGGAGACTTTGACGACAGTTTTCTGGTATCTTAAGATGTGCTAAAGTAGGTCTCCTTAAGTGCAAACTGGTTTAATACACGATTACACCTTTGTGCTATGGATTCTAGCTGGACTTTTCCCAACACAGCCAGCTGGTCTGTGCTTCATGAGCATCTGTATTGAAATGCATTCCCATGTCCCTCGCGTTAATTGCAGCCACCCTCAGTGGCTCCCTCTTAATGAGCATCTGACACCCAATGACATTAAAACAATGTGAAGGGTTAATGGGTTTAGTATTGTCCTCTGAGGCTGGAGCACCCCAGGAGGGTGGCAGAATGAGTGTTAATTAGATGCAAGTAAACAGTAACAGGGAAGATAGTTGGGGATTAGTGACTGTTTTCTATATTCATTCATGACTGGCAAATCCCTAGGGTTTGAATGGTCCTTACCAGCTGAAGCCATGCTTATTGGAAGGTGTGTATTTCTCCAGGAGGGCAGTTAACTTCAAAAGAGAGTATTTCTGCAGTAGGTTCATCTGTGCCACAGACTGGCTATTAATCTGTAATGACACAGAGCTCAAGCTGGGTCCGTGGGAGCTCTGAAAGCTGTGCCATCTCAGTCTGTGCCTGCAGGAAAGGAGGGGAAAATAAAAGGCAATTTATTGAAGTATCTTTGGAAGACACATGTAGAAACCACAATAAAAGGATTCTCTCTAATGATGTGGAGGGCATTCGTTCTAATGAGTGTTGTTTAAGAACATGCCATTCAGCAGAACATTCCATTCCATACTGAGATTTCTCTGACGAGATCTGGAAATTTTGCCTTATCTACTACATATCAGAAACTCCTAACTCCTGATATATAGCAGATAAGGCAAAATTTCCAGGTGTTAATGTGGGAGCAAACAACCTGGGCTGGTGGCCATGATAGCACTAACTACCTCGTAGTAATTTGCACAATATGGTACAAAGGGGCACTATATGCTGTTGGAAGTACCGTATTTTGAACAAGTTGTAAAATGAAGGCTTTGACCACATAGCCGTGGTCTCTTTTGTGATGCTGTTTTGGAAAGAGCAGGGATACCACCACCAGTATCCTGTCTTATTTCAAATTTGGGCAATTACATTCTGCATTCCCCACACATCCCAGTTTCAGTTTGACAAGTTAGTCCTCACCCACCCCCAAAAACTATTTTAATGTTGCTGGTGAAGATGACTCTCACACTGCACTGCAGAAAGAGTTGCATTTCAGTGGTGCACACATTTTGAATAAACAAATACACTGTTTTAAAGTGGCTTGGTTGGAAACCATTCTGGATTAAAGGCGCTATAAAAATATTATCCTCACCCTTAATTTCTGAAATTGATATGTAAAAAAGTCACATATTTGCTTTAATCACCACAGCTACTTCTATGCTAAGGCTTTAATTGGGTCTAGTGCAGGGGAGGGCAAACTATGGCCCGCGGGCCAGATCCGGCCCATCAGGGCTTTCAATCCGGCCTGCAGGATTGCCAGCCCTGTGGTGCAGCGGGGCTAAGGCAGGGTCCCTGCCTGCCCTGGGCCGCTCCCAGAAGTGGCCAGCACCACGGCCCCCCTCCGGGGGGTGGGGTTTGGGGGCGGGAGATGGGACAGAGGGCTCCGTGCACTGCCCTCGCCTGCAGGCACCACCCCGCCCAGCTTCCATTGGCTGGGAATGGGGAACCGCAGCCAATGGGAGCTTTGGGGGTGGTACCCACAGGCGAGGGCAGCATGTGGCAGAGCCACGTGCCCTACCCCACCCCCAGGAGCCACTGCTGGACATGCTGGCCACTTCCGGGAGTGGCGTGGACCCAGGGCAGGCAGGGAGCCTGCCTTAGCCCCGGTGTGCGCCACTGCCACCCCAGAGCTGCTCGAGGTAAGTGGCGCTGGGCCGGAGCCCACACCCCAACCCCCTGCCTTGAGCCCCCTGCTGCATCCCTCCTGAACCCTAACCCCCTGCCCTGAGCCCCCTTCCGCACTCTGCACCTCCCCCTGCACCCCAACCCCGTCTCAGCCCTACATTCATGGCCCTGCATACAATTTCCCCACCCAGATGTGTCCTTTGGGCCAAAAAGTTTGCCCACCCCTGGTCTAGTGGCAGAAGCCCCTGTTACTGACCTGTTGGACCGTGTCAGTGATGCACCCACCCCAGAGTCCCTTCTGTCCTGCATTCCTGAGGACTCTTCAGTCTCAGTCAAGGAATTTCCTGTACTGTCAAGGTCACTGGGGGTTGTTCGATCATTATTTACATCAAGGTGAATCTGCTTTGGAGAGGAAGGGCATGGGGAAACCGAATCTAGTGCTGAATCAGAGTCCCCTTCATCTGAAAACTTCTCTGACCACTGGTTCACTATTTTCTGCATCCCTTTTACATGGTACAGGATATCATCCAGCTCTGGAAAGATGTCTTCATTCTCGAGGTCCGCCAGGTCACCTGTACTGGAATACAGAATTGAGCCTGGTACATTGTCATAAATGCTAAGGCGGCTGCCCACTGAGCTAGATGAGTTGCGCCTTTTCCCAGTGCTCAGTTCCTTGGAGCTTTCTGCACTGTTCTCCCTCCTGAGGGAGAGATGGCCATGTCCATGAAAGCTCCCAGTTCTCCAGTTCACCGAAGAGTTGCTCTCTGATGGGGAGAAGTTACCATTGGAGAGCGCTTTGGGAAAGGTACCTGGCTTGTGGTCTTCAGGGATAAAAAAAACAGTGTCTTCTGCAAAACTTCCCCTGTTCTTAAAGTTCTGCTCCATGACATCACTGAAGGTTGATTGGTTGAAGGGGTCGAAGCCTTCGAGGTACATTCCCACCCTTTTATTATATGCACTGAGGCTGCGTGTTCTTGTGACGGGGCTGGGTGTGCTGACAGCGCTGCTTGTCTCAGACTGACTGCCACTACTGCTGGTCTGGGTGGAATTGGAGACGCTCCTTTTTCGTACCATGGGGACATTAATATGATTGCCATTGAGGGTAGAAATTTCCACGCAGTTAAACTGTTTTAGCTTGTCCTCATCCAGGCCTTCTTTTAGGATGGGCCCACTGATAATAAGACCCAGCTTGGAAGGAGCTTTATTTTTGCCATGGTGAGAGCTCTTGATTTTCAGGCTCTCCATCCTCTTTAACAGGCTCTTCGTTTTAGACCTGGCATTCTTTTCATTGGCTTTCATGTTGAAGCTGAAGCTAGACAGCTCCTTAGGCGAGGGAAGGCTACTGAAGGAGTCATCGTTCGTTATGAAGTTTCCTGACGAGCAAACGCTAACGACTGAGTTTGTTCTGGTGGTGGTTGCCTCGCTCTGGAGGGTGACTTGGTGGCTACTGGTGCTGCTGGTGCTGTGAATGGAAGCTACCTCCTGACGCTCGCTGAGGTCTGTCAGCACGCTTTCATGGCTAGCTGCGCTCGTCAGGAGAGGCGCTTCTGGGGATGAGGGATTCAAATCCTGTTTTGGAGGGAAGACGTCAAACTCTTCAAGCCTAGACCACCTCTTGCTGTCCCTTTGAAAAGTCCATTTACCACTTATTGCACAAGGCTCATCTTCATCGGAATCTTCACTCTGCGCGCAAAGAGAGCATCCATAAGGTATAATGGCAAACTGGTAGTGATGATAGCAAAGTCCTTTCAGTGAGTATACTTAAGTGTGTGATCTTGCTATCATTTAAGTTAATATCAAAACAGCCATGGGTTTCAATGAGAGCAAGATTGGGCCTTTTAAGCCAATCATAGTTAAAGATAACATATAATATGCAATATATCTTAAGACTATTTTTTTAAATAAATGAAAATATACGTTTGAAGTTCATTTCAAAGCCGTCTTGTAGATAAAGCAAACAGAGCAAATAATATAATCTGAGTTAAATTGCTCTTTTCAACAAACCCCAGTATCTCTAGACTTTTAATTAATTGGTCACAGTGGATACCCTTGAGATCAGTGGAAATTCCTGGCATGCATAAAATTTTAAACTGGAGTCAGTGAGGGGCAGGTCTCACTCTGGTCTCTCTCCAATGTTACTCTGTTGATAGTGGCTTTGTTTATATTCTCCTTTGCAATTAAGAGATGCTTCTCAGACATTCTGAATTGTAGTAGCTTAACTTCTTACCCATCCCTGAAGCTTAAATGGTCTTATAACTGTGACTAATGAGATAGCAAGAGAACCTATTACACTGCCAGAGTTTAATGCCTCCAGGCTCTTACCTGGTCCTTTCCTCCCCCTATAACCCAGCAGCTGACACTAAGATTGTCCTGTGAAGTTTCTACTTCAGACTAGCTCCAGGCAATTTTAACATTACTTCATAGATACTGAGCAGCAAATGCCAGCAATAGTGTATAACACAAGTAAATTGTCAGTAACCTCTCCAGTGATATACTTGATGTATGGGCAGTGCCTGAGGGTTTGTTTCAACATTGCCACTTAAGCCTCAACCTTTTACTGCACGGGAATGATCTTGTATGACCAACACACTTCTCTTCCATCTACATGGAGAAGATCATACGACACACAAGTTGGAAGACCAGAACTAAAATGAGTACTATTTTAACACACCATAGCAATGCAGGATACACCTTTGGTGCTAAACAAAGAACAAAAGGTAAGCTTGCCAAAGATAGTCTTCTACATAGTTAATATGTGCCAAAGTTCCAGTTTGTTTGTTTAAATTGTTTTCCTTAAGATGACAGAAAGTAACAAACCAAAACCAACCCCCCCCCCCCCCCCCCACCACAACAAAAACAAAAAACCACAGAAGCCATTTGTTAGATAAGGAACACAAGAACCATTACGTTTATTCTCTGGATAAGAAGTTATCATTCAAAAGGCTTTATTCATGTAGCCTCTAATGGGATATCTTCCCCTAGCTCCAGTTCCTTTTTTAGTCTTATTATGACACTTCACAAAGCCAGGAAAAAAAAGTCAAACAGTACTCGTGTTTGATTACAAACACATGTATGTACAGCACATAAAGGACACACTGCACTCTGTGATCCGGACGCTGAAACTTAAGATTCTATTCATGAGTGAGGAAACAATGGAGAAGTTTGTCTTCTTAATTAAACGGGGAAGTTTGCCTACAACAAGAAAATTACCTATGGCTGACAATGGGTGCCACTCAATTGGCATTAAACATGATTTGACTACAAGGGAAGACCAAGAAAACAGTATTCATTCAGATGCACCCATTGCTGACACTCTGTCAGCAACAGGTAATTTTCCTCATGTAAACAAGGCTTAAGAGCCAAATCCTGGTCTTAGTTAAGTCAACAAAAGTGGAATTTGGCCCTATATTTGTATATTATTCCACTGATGCTTGAGTCAAAACCAGAAATGGGTCCAAACCAAAACATACGATCCAGACTTCGTAGAAAATTGGGTCCATTTCGAATACGAATCTTGATCACTCTGATGTTAATCAGGCTCAGAAACAAGAAAGAGACCTGATTTCAGGGAACAAATCTTCTGGTAGTCAGAAAACTTAGCATACACATAGGAAATGTATAATGATCAAAAAATGTTATCTTTCAGAACCTTCTTTGCTACATACCACAAACGGAGAGGGGGGGGGGGAAAAAAAGGAGAGACTGATCCTTGGTAAACACCCTTAGAGCATTTGCATGCATTCTTGTCATGAGAATGGCAGCATTTGTATTGCATAAGTTTAGTCATCTTCATCTGCAACTACTCACTTCCAGGGGACAGTCCTGACTACTATTGACCTTTAGCATTCAGACATTATTTTCAGATTGCTATCCAGCTGTCCAACTGAACTGAAGAGAAAAGTGTCCAAAAAAAAAAAAAAATCTTTCACAATGCCTTTGCCCATCAATCAAGGACTTAGGCAACGGTATAATGTTTTATAATGCCAATAACTTTATTTGTTTATACCTTACTATTAAAAATCAATAAGCACAACTAAACTTTTCATAAATACTATCATACCAAATTCAAACTAGAAATTCTATCATTGCTCAGCTTGAATGGTAGTGGTCTTAGTTTAAGACTCACTGACTAATGAGATTGTCTTGAGTGAACAGCAAAGAAACTGTACAATCCATGCTGATTTCCTTACCAGTGTGCAAACTATTTCAAGCTTATTTAACACTATTCTTCAGAGATTTTGCCTTAGTTTAATTAGTATTTTAAACAGTGATTAAAAAGCACAGGAGTAATGGGCCCAACTCTGCAAGCTGAGCATCTTTTGGGAAAGGCTGGGAGTCCTCCGCTCCTGCTGAGCCTGCCTACATGATAAAGCATTCTGGTGTTCTAACACGGTTCTGAAGAGTCAACTCAAGTTAGCTGAGATGATGATTTACTCTGGTCCATGCTGATTGGTCAGCACCATATGAGCTAACTGAGTCATCATCACAGCTGAACATGAGTATGTTAATAGTTGACCCCCATAATTGACCCCAATAAGTGCACAGTAGTTGAGAGTGCTCCACATCCCTGTCCCAGAGTGTGTAAAAGATTTAACTGAGTCAATGAGTGTATTCAGTTACAGGGCCAAATCCTGCAGTCCTTAATCAAAAGATCACAATGAAGTGTAAAGAGTGTTTTGCCTGCGTAAGGATGCCAGATTTGGCCCAGGAACAATCTTGCACTGCAGCTAAGTTAGATGAACTATGAGATCATGTTCAGCTTTTTTTATGGTTCTATAATGTAGGATGTTAAAAAAAAACAAAAAAACAACTTACCCTTTTCCGATGTGGACTAATTTCTAGCTTCATCACTGCACATTTGTTTAAAGTATTTAAGCGCCTGTGGAACAAAACAAAAAACCACCACATTAACAACAGCAGGCATATGACTTGTGTGACACTGGCTATTTCAATTAAAAGGCTTTTGTGAAGCCTATCTCCAAACTCCTTTGCATACAAATAGCCACAAGGGGAGCCTCAATTAGCACTTATTATGCTTAATTATTAACACATTACTTCAGCTGAATTCTGGGTGAGAAGAGTGGGGGTGGATGAGCATTTAGTAGTTTCCCTGGGTCTAGTCAATGAGAGGGAAGTGAATAACTGAACAGTCCAAATTGCGTAGAGACAGACCAAGTTTGAAAGTGCTTTTAAATTAATGAATTACTAATAATTATTGCTTAATATCAAATATATTTTTACGTATAATCCTGAAGCAAATTATCCCGACATACTGAGAATAAGGTACAAAGAAAGTGCTTCTCTGCAATTGTGGGTGTAATGTAGCCTGCTGTTGCTTTAATTTTTTACCCTTCTAGCTGAAACCTCAAAGAGGAAAACTAATTTTCCACACATCAGGTGCCTATTTTGTTCCTGTGTTGTGTAATATAATTACTTTCAAGACAGCCCCAGGACAACTCTACTAATCTGTTCCAAAAAAGAGAAGAAAATCACAGACCTCGTTCTTCCTTCCAAGTCTGTACAGTTTCTTTCATATTTAAGACTGTGGCTCTCAAAATAAAATAAACTTAAACAAAAACAAAATTCATTGCTGGGTAAGAGTACAGCAGCTATAATTAACAAGGCTCCCCATGAAATGCACTTTTAACTGCATACCTTAAGGTATTATATGCATCTTTTTGTATAATCTTCTCTAGCTGGCTGTTGATCCAGTGCCCATTGAAGTCAATGGAATTCTTTCCATTAAATTCAGTGGTGTTGGATCAGGCCCTGAGTGCTTACAGTTCAAAGCAGAGTATTCTGACCTTTCTTAGCCCACTGATAAATTAGCCACTGAGTTCATTGAGAGCAGAATCAAGCATATAAACACTCCAATTTAAAATGTAGATCTTTATTTTACAATGTTGACATCTTTTAAGATAAATTTGGAGAAGCTAATATACCCTTAGTTTAAAAAAAAAAAAAAGAAACTGAAAGGAAAGTACTGATACGTAGAGGTATCTGGGATGAGTCTTATTACATAAAATTAACAACTTAGTTATGCCTAGAGGATGAACCACCAATCTCTTTCACATTCTGCCCACCTTTTGCACAGACAAGGGTTTTTGCACAGGGTTTGACCTGGCACCCACTGAAGTTTATGGCAAAGCTTTTATTGGTTTCAGTGGTGAAGGATCAGGCCCTTAGGAAACTGAGGATCCAGTTATGTGATAAAGATGAAACACAGGTACAGAGCCTTGCTCAAAACCAAGGTCACACAGCAAGTCGGGGGCAGAACGTTCTCCTCATTCTTCAATGGATGGTTCTAGGCCTTGTTTTCAGCGTACTAGTCAAACCCTGCTCTGAAGACAGAATTATTAATTTCCTCGTATGCTTTCCTATGGCTCTCATCACTGTAGCATCTGAGTGTCTCCAAAACATTGCTATTTATTTTCACAACACCCCTACAAAACAAAGGGGTGGTATTATTCCCATCTACAAATGGGGAACTGGGAGTAGAACCCAGGTCTTGACTCTCAGTCCTGTGCCCCTTTGCAATAGACTGTCCTGTCTCCAAGTGACAAAGCTTACAGTGCACAACACCATTCCAAAACATCACTCCATGTTGTCTTCAGAGTAATTACACTGTGCGATGAAACTTGCTGAGTCTGATTCCACTTACACCAGCTTGACCCTTGTGTAACTTCATTGGCTTCAATGCAGTTACTCTTGGTTGTGTAATGGAGAGCAGAATAAGGCTTATTGGTCTTCAGACAAGTATCAGGGGGAAGCTGACATTCTGGTGTGTGAGGCCTTACCAAACAGATTTCCCCCCCCCCGAAATACAACAAACCCTGAGGAGGGCCCTACACACATGAAAGTGTTGCTACCTTAATGAAAAATAGCAGGTTCAACCATTACCTGAGTCTACATAGAGTAAGATTCAAAACAATTTTGTCTGAAGAGTGTATTCAAATGTATTATTTTTTAATTCCTCCCTTACACTCTCTCTCTGGTCTCCTCTCAAAATGTTATAGGGGACATTTTCTCTTGCAAAACGTTGATGGGATATGTTTATTCTCTTTTTTGGATGACCTGCGTTGTGCTGATGTTATATATTCAGTGTAGTTTTTAAACTATCAACATGAAAGAAAAACAAACATACAAAAACTGTACTGAGTTGTTCACAAATAACTTTTACAACAGGGCTTGGCTATTTGATTGTGACTAACCCTCCTTTTTGGATTGCATAGCAGCAATTGTTCATTTAATTTTGAAGGGAATTAATATTTTAAATAAAAATTAAAACCTAAGTGTTTAGTTGCAAACAACTAAACTAACCAGCTTTTTTAAAAGCATACCTGCACTATTGTGGATAAAATGTTAAATTACTCAAAACACAGGTCACTGTAATATCTTCTAGAGGAGTAAACACTACTTGGCTTTTCTTTAACTTTTGATTTATAATTTGGAACTCCTGGGCCTCAATCCAAGGCATACTGACTTGGTCTTCAGTTCTGTTTCATGTAACAATTTGTGAATTTTACAGTATTGAAGCATTTGCCTCATACAGCAAAAAAGCTGCCACTGAGTCCCCATATCAGGTTTTATCTATTTCCAGCCTGTTGCATTTAACTAGCCTGACCACTTTGATCTGTCAGGGAAAACATATTTAGAGCCTGCCTGATAAGAGTGTCTTTGATTTCACAAAGATTATATTGTAGCCTGCCCTCCCCGCATTTAAAATAAAACTCTTGAACAGCTGAATGAGATAAGTGTAAAGACTATTTCTACAGAGATCCTTTTAAAAAACAACAAAACACCCTAACCCCTCACAAACACAAATATGAAAGCAAGTTAAGATCATCCCTTTATAAATGAGATCAGTTACGGGAACAACCAGGCATGTAAAGATTCTGTTTCAGATCTGACATGTTTTCATTATAAAAACAGGTTTCAGAGTAGCAGCCGTGTTACTCTGTATCCGCAAAAAGAACAGGAGTACTTGTGGCACCTTAGAGACTAACAAATTTATTAGAGCATCCGAAGAAGTGGGTTGTAGCCCACGAAAGCTTATGCTCTAATAAATTTGTTAGTCTCTAAGGTGCCACAAGTACTCCTGTTCTTTTTATTATAAAAACAGTTTCCTTTTGAAAATCTAAATGCTCTACAGAGATGTCTCAGATCTATGTGTTTCATTTAACAGTCCCATAATCACACATCCAGCTTGTTTATAGCGGGTGAGACACTGAAACCTTTAATCACGTTGCATAGTAGTGCCTTACTCTATAAGTAGTTCCACTGAATGAATTTTTATATTATATGTAAGTGTTTATATATATTATACACACACACACACACACACACACACTAAATCAATTATTCAGGTTACAAAAATCAAGCACTCAAAAGGTATGAAATGCTGGGATGAATGTTGCCTCTGCAACCTTAATTCAGCCCCCTTGTGTATATGCATTATATGATCACATACTATTTTTCCATAGGACCCCTACCTCATTCAGTGCACAGGATGGATGGTGCTCACTTAGTGAGCAGCTAATCAATATTTTGTTTTCTCCTCATTGTTCAATGTGTGGCCTTAGGTCTTATTTCCTGCACAGTATTCAGAATAATTTGCCAAAAGCTGGGAATGGGCGACGAGATGGATTACTTGATTATTACCTGTTCTGTTCATTCACTCTAGGGCACCTGGCATTGGTCACTGTCGGAAGACAGGCTACTTTGGTCTGACCCAGTATGGCTGTTCTTATGTTCTTATTAATTTCCTCATGGGCTTTTCTATGGCTCTCATTACTATAGCATCTGAGTCTGTCTCAAACGTTTGATATTTATTTTCATAAACACCTCTATAAACTGAGGTGGTGATATTATTCCCCTTTACAGATGGAGAACTGAGGCACAGGAAGATTAAGGTAAAAAACGTGTCCACTAATTTGGGGGGCCAAATTTGAGATACTTAAGACCTGATTTTTTCAGAGTACTTGGCATTAGAGCACTGAGACACATTGCCAGTGGGTTTCACAGGTATCTGCTGACAGCAGAGGAGTGGTGAGACTCAGAAATCATGGGTTCCATTCCAGGCTCTAGAGGGGAATGTTCTCTAGTGAGCACAGACTCTTCTGACTGTTCTCCCCAGTCTAGACCTCTTCTGTCTCATCACTTCCAACTTGCCCCCCCTCCCAATCATCTCCCTTTGCCCCCATCCCAATCTCCTTATTCAAGCATTCCCAATCCCTCCTGGCTCTTTGTCCTCAGTCTTCCCAGCCAGACCCAGTTTTCCCCCTTCTAGATCCTCATCCAATCGGTCTCTCTTTCCTCCCACTTGGCCTTTAGTTGTCCAACCCCCTGCCTACAAAAATACTTCTTGGGTATTGAGCATTTAAATCCTTTAGGCACACTCAGCCATAAGGTTTAATAAATTGCTGCTGGGCCAAATTCTGCCCTCAGTGATACCTGTGAATAGTGTAATTGAGGG
>NW_020664417.1:51778225-51826824 GCF_002925995.2 Terrapene triunguis | reverse complement strand
CGGGCAGCCCTTTTCGCATGGCTGGGAGGGAGGAGGGGGAATGCGGGGTGCTCAGGGGAGGGGGCGGAGTTAGGGCGGGGACTTTGGGGAAGGGGCGGAGTTGGGGCGGGGCAGAGGTGGGAAAGGGGCGGGGCCAGGGCCCCATGGAGTGTCCTCTTTTTTTATTTTTTAAATATGGTAACCCTACAGGAGTGGAAAAAATTACCAGACTTACTTTTATCTAGCTAGAGGCAGATATGAAAGATGGGGGAATAGGGCTCTACCCCAATGCAAGAAAGTGAAATCTTACACTGGAGAATGGAATTGTTTTTTAACTGTGTCAGAATAAAATGTTTTAACAGGGTGGTTGGCTTTGTAGTCTAGAATACTTAAGGCAGAATTGTTAATGCCTTACTCATTCTGGTGATCAGTTACTTGCATGAGTTTTCCTACTAAACTCAGCTAGACTATTTGTGTAAGTAACTGCTCACCAATGTGAGTAAGGGATTAGCAATCTGGCTGTGAAGCAGCAATAGCACAGTTCTCAGAAAATCATCCCTGTTCACATTTGTGATGGAGACCATGATACAGCCATGTTAGCAACAACACTGTTTAAATACAGTTTTAGCCAGCATAGTTCTGATTCTGCTATGGCTTAATTCAAGAACAGGTTGTCAAATCAAACAAGGAATTAAAGAGGCTGGGAAATGTTTGTCATGAAGATGGCCACTAGTTGCTTTTTAGCACTTTAAAAAAAAAAAAAAATCCCAAACATATTTATATGACTTTTTAAATTAATATATACTGGCCATGGCTACTGGATAACAAAAGTCCTCAAATAAATGATTAATTAGTAAATGATTCAGTTGAGGTTATTCTTATCGCACATAAAGTACTTTCTTGCAAAACAATATATTTCACTTACCTGCATAAGGCCTCAATGGCATCTCTGTCCAGAAAGTCATGCTCTCGCTTGACTAAAGTGATGTCAATGGGAAATAGGAGATCTGAAGGAAACAAGAGAGATGGGCAATCAAAGAGAATCTTCTTCCCTAAAGTAACTCATTTCAAAGCAGCCAGTTGTCTCAGAGTCAGCTCACTAAGATACAGGCAACCAGCTCCTCCAAGATATATTGCACATCTTACCATCTCAAATGCTAGAAAGAGATTTACTCCTCATGTAGAAACTTTTGCGTGTAGCTCTGATAACTGATAAGTTCACGTGCGTCATGGAAAAAATACTGAGCAAAGCAAAGATGAAACAAGGAGAGACAGAGGGAGCAACAAGCTGAATGCAGCCATCTGCCTGTCATCAGAAGCTGCAACTGAGTCAAGCGAGCCTAGTTTAAAACAAATATTAGTACTTTGATCAAGCTTGTATACCTTATATTAAAGCAAAAGGTCAGCAAAATCAAAATCTCTGGAAAACAATGAAAAACAAAATCTCTCTGGCTGTTAATCAAGCAATTTAATAGTCTGTCACTGTTATGACATTAAGGAGATATGAACTGAAATTTAAAAAAGCCAAACTGCTAAGAGTCCCATGCTGTCTCCATTCCCTAAACGATTGTTTAGATAAACACTTTGGGAGAGCAAGGAGGAGGAAACAATGTTGTCAGTGTGCTGGAAATTTACTAGAGCTCTGAAACAGCACCCAGATAAATATTATTTACTGTCCTCCACAGATTCCTGAATGTCACAAGTCCTGATCCTGGATTCCTTGCACAGTCAAAATTCCCACTGAAGCCACTGGCAGTTCTGAGTGTTCAAGCAATACACGAACAGGCACTAAAGCTACTACTGCAGCTGTGTATTGCCTTTCTGACCACACAGATTTTGTAGAATAAGGAAAAGCAATTTGCTATAAAGATCTAATCTCCAAAAATCAGGAAGAGTGAGGGCTTGTCTATACTTACCGCGCTGGTTCGGCGGCAGGCAATCGAACTTCTGGGTTCGATTTATCGCGTCTTGTCTGGACGCGATAAATCGAACCCAGAAGTGCTCGCCGTCGACTCCGGTAATCCTGCTCGGCGCGAGGAGTACGCGGAGTCGACGGGGGAGCCTGCCTGCCGCGTCTGGACCGCGGTAAGTTCGAACTAAGGTACGTCGACTTCAGCTACGTTATTCACGTAGCTGAAGTTGCGTACCTTAGTTCGAATTGGGGGGTTAGTGTAGACCAGGCCTGAGTTCAAGTGCTAAAATCAGCAGGGTCAAGACAAAATTGCTAACATGACCAGAGACAATGTAGACAATGTTACTTTTCATTAGACCAACAAATAACCTCTCTTATTAACTATTTGGTCTACATTTCCTTCAGGAATAAACAGACAATACCATTTTCTGAAAATTGTAAGGAATTTTTGCTTTTCTGCAGAAAACTGCAGATAATTCTTAATTTTAGCAAAACACAGGGCCTGAGCCCAGGTCCATTGAAATTAGTGGTTTTAATGAATATTAAATTGGGGCTATAACATACACGTGTTTTCCCATAAAACTTATGTTATACCCAATAGTTTCAGGCCCATTCTAGGAGTGCAGGACCCAAATGAACGGAGAAAATGTTAGCAAATTCTGGTAACAAGCTAGCTGTGTCTCCTATTTGGAGGTCTACGTCAAAGTTAACTTGAAAGACTAATGAGGTGACTAGCAGAAGTGGGGGGGGGGAATAGAATTCGTATCTTTCTTGTTTCTGCCTTTTTCTGGCAGAGTGAATTTAAAAGGACAATAGTATATTGATTTTAAATAAGGATGGCTTTCTTTTTATAACAGAATAGGCCAAATTGTGCTCTTACTTGGGTGGTTCAATTGAATTCTGGCAGGATTTAGTCCTAAATCGGAAATCTCATAAAAGCCTGTAGTCTGCAGAGAAAACAACTGCAAACAGATCCTGAAAATCACAAGCAAGGAATGTTTTGTGTACAAACAATTTCCTAGAGATTCTGCAGATCAGTAAAGCATGATCAAAATGAGGCTCAAAAGCACTAAGTTGCCTAAGAATCCAAACTTTTTCCAAATGTAAATCCCTGCCCCCTGGATTTTGACATTATTGAATCTATGGTCCCCAAGCACACATCCCAAGAAAGTATGTTCTTCACATAGTGTCAGCACCAAAAGAGAGGAAACATAATAGAAGGAAATTTCATTTCTAAACAGGCGAACAAAAGAACTGCCAACCGCTGTCTTTGCAACTGCTATTATCTTCTCACATTGCCAATGCAGCTGCAAATTAAAGCTCAAATGGATCATTTTCAAGAGGGCCAGCTTAGCATTGGCTGCAATTTCCAACCATTATTCTCTGTAAATAGTGGATTGTCTATATACAGTGTTAAAACTAACAGCGGGGCATTTGGTTTTATGAATAAGAAGAGGCAGCTATGACAGTGCTTCATAACTTTGCTAGGATGCAAATAATTTTTATAAACAAAAAACACATAAAACAGCAAAGGACTTTCACTGTATCTTTTTAAAAATAGACTTTGCATTTTAGTAGCTTAAAAATGCTAAGTCAAATCCTGAAGTGCTTATCAGACAAAATTGCCAGTGAAGTCAGAGTTTTGCTGGAGTAAGGACTTTGAAAAAGCGATGACGTAGAGTAATCCCTCCCTGAGACATACTGGCATTGAGTGCCTTGGGGGTTGAAAAATCTCCTCAGAGAGTTATCTTCAAATTAGTGTGTGTGTGTGTGTGTGTGTGTGTGTGTGTGTGTGTGTGCGCGCGCGCTCTCATTCCCACAGAATAAGCCCTGCCCCCAAAAACCAACTCATGCCAGAGAACACACAGGAGGCAAGGGCCATCCATGAGGAGCCCAGGTGCTTACATACTGAGGTAGGGTTCCCAGATCCCTCTCTGTTTCCTGGCAGTGGCTCCACTGAAGGATCTTCTTTGGCTACAGATGCTAGTAAGAAGTGGGATTGGACTGGTGGATCCACTGTTGAAAAGATTCAACGGGCACTGTGTGAATGAAGGGTTGGGCACAGAACCTGTGGAAGCTACTGCAGTGAAGGACTGGGTTCTAAAATGAAGGACAGTGATGGAGACATCTCCTGCCCTGAGGTGAATCCCCATGAACACAAGAAGTATAATACTTCTGCATGTTGAGCTTTGTTTAATTTGGCCCATTAACTAATCCTCACAGAACTCTGAAGTAGGTACGTATTATTTGCCTCCGTTTCGCCAACTCTGAAACAGGGGTAGAGAGGTCCATCCAGGGCTGGTGCTACCATTTAGGCAAACTAGGCGGTTGCCTAGGGCGCCAAGATTTGGGGGCGCCAAAAAGCGGTGCCCCCAATTTTTTTTTTTTACAGCGTTCCTAAGCCCCGTCCCCGAGCGCGCGGTCACCACTCCACTTCTCCCCCCTCCCAGGCTTGCAGTGCCAATCAGCTGTTTGGCGCCGCAAGCCTGGGAGGGGAGGAGAATTAGAGCGGGGGCAGCGTGCTGGGGAGGAGGCGGAGCAGAGATGTGCTGGGGTGGGGAGCTGCCGCATGGCTCCCTGGGGGGCGGGGGGGGGGAGCTGCCGCGGGGGGGTGGGGGGGTGTGCCTCAGGGTGGAGGGGGGGGCGGGGAGCTGCCGCAGGGCTGGGGGGGGGAGGGGGGGGACGCAAGGTGGAAGTTTCGCCTAGGGCACGAAAGTTCCTTGCACCGGCCCTGGGTTCATCCCTCGTCCCAGTAAATTAATATCAGAGCTGGGACAAGAGGTCAAGTGTTCTTGGATCCCAGTCTTGTTCTCAGTTCTCTAGACCAGAGGTTGCCAAACTATGGTCAATGGAGCACTTGCTGGTTAGAGTGTTGATTACCCCTTCTTAGTTGCAGCTGCTAAAATAGCATCAGAGGTGCCAAAAATGAATTTAAAAAAAACTTTCTTATATTGTCATGTAATTAACTGCTAT
The DNA here is from genome assembly GCF_002925995.2 of Terrapene triunguis. Taxonomy (NCBI): domain Eukaryota; kingdom Metazoa; phylum Chordata; order Testudines; family Emydidae; genus Terrapene; species Terrapene triunguis. The sequence goes on along the minus strand of NW_020664417.1, from coordinate 51,821,960 downwards.
AATTGCCAAAGGCATGTTATGGGATCACAAATGGGAAGGGGAGGGGGTCCATGAATGTCATTAAAATCTGGCTAAGAAACACTTTGGGAATCCCTGAATTAAACTAGAGATCTATGAAGTGAAACTATTTAAAATTGCCACCATGTCTGAATGTCTTTGTAGGTTTTGGTATAAAGTCACCAACTTGTGTGTTTGCATGTGGTGGATGGTAGATACCAGCACAGTACATGATCTGATAGCGCTTCAATTCTTCACACCCCACCCTTGTTCCATATTTGACACTGCATTTAGAAATTAATTATTCTGTCTAAACAATAAAGCACTGGTAAATTGATGACATAGAAAAATCAGCGTCATCAACTCCACTACTTACCTTCGTAAAGCTGAGCATACTGTGGAAACCCTGCTGCTCGTAGCCAATCACACGCTTCCTTGGCCTCAATTTCTGGAAGAGAAGAGGAGCAAAAATACCCTCTGGTTAGTCATTTGCAAAGCAAAAAGTTCTTTTGTACCATTTCCTTTGCTATGGTTACAAAATGAGCATGTAAATATTCAGCAAAATCCTAGCTGAAATATAGCTTATTATTCTTCAGGCTTTGTTGTTTCACGTTTGATTTGCTTTTCCTTTTGTGATCAAACACATCTTGATATTGGAGCTACATTAATACTCATCTCATATTTACAAGGTGCTCAATGCTAATATTTAAATAAACAAACAGATGAATGCGGTGGTATTATGGACAATTCTGTGCAGGTTTTGTTAAAAACCAGAGAAACTGGGGTGAACAGCATTAATTCAATAAATTGTGTAATCTCTTGGCACAGCTATTCTCTCTAGTCAGAAATACCTAATAAGCTTATAATACTCTGTGCTTTAACATCATGTAGATAATACTGATAGACCAAAAGCCTAAGAACAACTGACACATTGTGTTGCAGCTCACTCAAGCTTATATTTACTACCCAGTTAAAACTGAGTAGCACTGGAGGTATCTAAGGCATTTATGAGTTACTCGGTTTGTAAGCAAATTATTCTCCCCATCTAACTTTTTCTTGCCCTCCACCCAAAAATACCAGTACTTTGCAAAATGAAATAATTGACAATATGCACATGACACTGGGAGAAAGGAAATGTATATACAGATTATGTATTATATTTTCTTGTCAAACATGTCAATATATCTAATTAATTTGGGTTCTTTATCCCAGAAGAAATAGAGAAGTTAATGTCTTGATAGGTCACAAGCCAGAAGAATGTAATGGATGTTAAGTTCAGCTCTAGGAGAGCATCATTTATGGATAAATCAGAACTGTATGGAGCTAGAAGAGTTCTCTTTCAACTGACAGGAGAATCTGAATCTAGTTTTGCTCTTCCAAACACTCAGGAAAATGATAAATTGGGAAATATTTTAGTATCTTGCTTAGAATTGATCGTAGCTAGGAGGTAATGGTCCATAATGAGAACTAAAAGGACAATATTGGTAATTCATACTCTCCATAGCAAACTGTTGCAGCTTGTTAACGAAAGAATCTAAGAGCAGGATTCTTACTAAGTTTGGTTAACCAGAAAGCCAAACTTAAAGATTCAGCAACTAGTGGTGATTTACTGAAGCATTTTCTCTTATCAGAGGCTTCAAGTTTATGGTCCATTTTTACTAAAAGAGATTAATCTCAAATTGATTAAGTTGGGCAAGTGGGGAAAAAAAATCAAAGCCATTTGCTTTGATGTTGAAGATAATGTGCGGAGATCACTTGCCTTTTTAAGCTCTGCATATAAGCATTGCAAACCTAATAGGGTACAGAGAAGCACTGTCTTTGCTTTAGCTTTTGACAATAATAGCTAATATAGAAATAAGAATTTGAAACTTATTGGTGTGGGAGGGGGTGTGTTCCAGAGCTGTTCTAATACATGTAATGCGTTTGGCTCTTTAACATTTTACTTGATCAAACAGGTGGTGAGCAATCAGAAATTCTTAATGTTTATCCGGCCTTGACTACATTCAGACTTCTTGATGGGCCAGAACAAAAAGGCTTAATTAGACACAAGTGACTAGACAATTTTGCCACCTACTTTGACTAGATACCATTGCTATCAGTACATGCCTGGAGTTTAATACAGTTGCTTCAGAATATGAGTTATGGCACATAGGTCTGGCAGCAGTGAATTTAAAACAATGCCTCACTTGCATACTTAAAATCATAGTATGATTTTGACACACATTATAAAATATTCCTAAAGATGCACACACAAAAGAAATGGTGAGCCTCTTTTGGGTCTCCAAAACGACAATTATTTCACTTACTCTGAGCTTCCAGATATATTGCAGAATTAAAAAGTAAGAGCTCTCTGTTTTGCTGAACATAGTATACTGCTGCTGTGCTAAGATGCACATCCAAATCAAGACACTAAGGAGAGCCAAAGCACAACATTGAATATAAACAAATAATAAGAAATCCCTGCTCACTAACAAAGACTGGCAAGTATTTGTGCAACTTGTGTTTGTTTCATCTTCAGATTAAGGGACCACATGAGAACAAGCATGCACAGCCACATCCACCCAGCTATTCAAAAAGAAAAAAAATACTTCATTTCCAACTGTAAAGCATAAGAAACTTGGGGCTTTACTCAGTGCTGGATTTTAATTTAGGCACAGTCCTGTGCTACGTGAAAGGATGCTGAGAGAAATCCCACACAAAGTTATTTCAAGACTTTGGTCTTGCTAAGGGTATGAAAGGCAACAACAAAATATTAATGGCCTCATAGAAAAGGGGTTCAGATGCAATGACATATTAATTTATGAATCTGAAATAAATTCTTGAAAATACTTCAAAAACCCAGTGGTTGCAATATTTCTCATTTTTGTAGGTTAGATCCTGCAGTATTCATTGGATTCAATTGAAGTTTTGCCTGACTAAAAGCTATAGAATTGGCCAGAATTTTAAAGGTATTTAGGTGCCCACAGATGTAGATAGGCACCTAATGGAATTTACAAAAGGATCAATGGGAGTTAAGAGCCTAGGATTCAGATTTTTAAAGATATTTAGGCACTGCAGAGCTCAGCACTGCAACATCTAACTGATTTGGGAGCCTAAATCTCATTTTTCAAAGGTATTTAGGCACTAAGAAAGCTAAATCCTATTCTATCAATTCTAGTCAATGGAATTTTGGCTCCTCAGTGCCTAAATCACTCTTGAAAATTAAATTTAGACTCCTAAATCAGGTAGGTGTTGCAGCACTGAGGGCAGCAACACCTATATACTTTCAAAATCTGGCCTCTAGTTATTCTTGGTTTTCCCACAACAGCAGGAGAACTGTTATAAAGCACCTGAGTGCCTCTAAATCAAACAGGTTACAATAGTCGATGATGGATGTGAGATACCACCAAATGTTTAATGGCAGCATTCATTTAACCCACAGACACTGTGCTATCTCAAATCTATCTCAAAGCATTCCGGGAAACTATGGACCAGTTCTTTGGCCCCTGTTCCAACTGTTTTGCACTGCAAATCAGCTGGAAAGCTACCCTAAAACGGAAACCAGGTAGTGGAGTAGCTGGCTCTATGTCACCTACTCCTACCATTCTGCAAAGAGCAGGTCAGGGAGGAGCATGTAGGCAGTGAAGCTGAGTGAACAGCATTCCAGCAGATCCTTGGCTGATAGAGTGGTTCCTATAGGACAGCTCCAGCTGGCATAACTTAGATCTGCCCTTAGAATGCTCTAAGTTAGTAACGTCTGGGACTCTTTCATTACAGTTGGCCCAGGATCAGAGGAATAGAAAGGTGGCTTAGGACGCATCTGTCCCCACCTCAGCATAGCTAGGCTCTATCAGCTAGAGGATGACAAGCAATATATAACATGAACTTCTATTCAAAGAGATTTAAATACCAGGCTTTACAGGGATACTGCACAGTATGAGAATCCAGCATATAGTTTGTGCTGAATAAACAGCTTATTAAACTGCTGATAACAGATTAGTTTCACTGCGTTGCAAAGCTTGTTGTCTTACAGAATAATGACTAAATAGATGAAGAGCAGCCATTCCTGCCACAAATGAAGTGGGAGCCTTATGGGAAAATAAAAGGTTTTAGTTAAATATCAGTGTGGAACAGCCAGGGTATTTTCTCCTGGGCTGAGGACAACTGAAGTCCAGGCCCACCCTGCCCAGAACAGTTTCTCCTCCCAGTCAGAATGATCACTCTTCAGGCTCTAGGCATCCCCAGCTGCCCTGGGCTCATACCCAGGTGGCGGTGAAAGGCGAGTCTGTATGAGTGCTTGTCAGGGAAGTGTGGATGGCTGCATCAGTGCCTGTCTGGGTGCTGGGGCACAGAGACAAAAGGAAAGGAAGGACCTGATGGGAATGGCCACTGGGATGATGCTGATGGCAGCCCTGTCTGGAGGCAGCTGGTGAAGGCAGAGGGACACCTGGGGCCCTGCTTCTACATCTTTACCTGAACCCAGAAAATCCAGGTTACAGGCCACAGCCCTGGTTATAAATGGATTTCTGAGCATATTGTTGATGAGGGCTATCTTAATTAGAAAAGGGACATCAGTGGGGACACGGGGAGGGAGGGAACTTACACAAATGATTTGAAACCATCTGCCAATCTGCTTTAGTGACACTTGTGTATAAAAGCCCTAGCTTGTAACCTAATTTTCAATCTGCTTTAATTGTCCTTTAATACAGTTTTTCCATGATTATTAAATGTGTACTAACGCTGGTTGGAAATTGGTTTACAGCAGTGGTGGGCAACCTGTGGCCCGCCGCTTCCCGCAGCTCCCATTGGCCAGGAACCGCGAACTGTGGCCACTGGGAGCGGTGGGTGGCCATGCCTGCAGACGGTCAACATCAGCAAAATGTCTCGCAGCCCACAATCAGATTACCCTGATGGGCCGCATGCAGCCTGCAGGTTGCCCACCACTGGTTTACAGTCTGACAGACAAGTGCAGTTCCTGTACTGCCCGTGTCGCAAGGATGTGCCATTCCCTTTTTAAAGTAAGAAGTCTGCCACTAGCAATAGATTCAAATGCTCGTGTCAATAAAAACCATTATTTTAGACTGCAAAATTCCGTATTTTCACATGGCAAGAAATATGTGAACTTACATGTGGCCCTTCTGACAGAATCTGCGCTGTGCTACTTCTCTTCAAGCAATGGAAAGCTTTTGATGTGAAAAACATTTTTTAAATTTCCCAATACACAAGAAATTATTTTAGAAACTAAAAATACAAAGGAAACACAATGAAGTCTTTATTCTTGGGCTTTCTATCAGCAAACAGCAGGCAAATGTGTTAAAGAGGAAACAGGAAATTTTTATTGGAAACAGTTTTATTTGTTAGTCTGTTTCACAAAGGAGACCTATACATTTAAATTAAGGTTAAGAGTTCCTTTTGTATGGGGCTGGGAATCATTAGGCCACATTTACACGTTTCCTGGGGTGCTAAGATGACCCAATCCTCCTCCAAAGCAATAAGTACAAACAGGAATTCTTAACCCTCCCTTCATTTTATTTAACTTCGCAATGTCTTGATTCCTGAAGATGAGAGTTTGCAATACTAAAGCATCAAGGCAAAATCCCTTAATTCTCATATCATTTGACACTGTGATTTCAAAATGGAGTGCTCAAAAGGTCTACAGACTTTGCTTTGTTGGTACCAGATTATAAAAATCAAAACGGTATATATCCTGATGCAGAAGTTAATTTCTTTTTAACAGGAAAATTCACAACAGTTCTATTTGAACACAGGAAAGAAAAAGTATTTTGATCTATCCAATACTCCCAAATGGTTTTCAGGTTTTTATAATTCCCACGAATCCATGAACTTCTGGCAAAAGTTTACACACTGGTACTTTTGCAGCCCCATGCAACCAGGTGCAAACCTCATACACCTGCAGAAAGACATAAATCAGCTCCCTTTAAGCACCAAAGAGAATGTAAGCAATTATTCCAAGCAGATGGTTTCCCCTGGCCTGAACTCAGACACCCTTATGGTCTTATTGGCTCCTCTAAACATCAGTGAAGCTCTGCTTATCACTCCTTTTGGCTGCATCAAGGTGGCTGGTTTTACAGAGCTGCTATGAAGTAGAACAGAATCACTGCTGTTTCATATCAGCAGATCTCACCAAAAGCTTGGCTTTGCTGTTGAGATCAGAGTCTGGAACAACCCTAGCACATGGATACTTGGGGAAGCTGGGGGGGGGGGGGGATCCACCTACTCTTTCCTTAATCCATAAGCAGACTAATAAATTCTAATTTTGACTCACTTTCCTGCCCAAAAAATATTTTTTGCAAAATAGTTACCAAAATAACTTTCATGGACTAGCTACCACAAGAGACCTATGCAAGGATGTACATTAACCAAAATCAACTTCCCCAAGACTCCTAGTGATGTCAGATACTAGAAATGATGTCACAATTACTTCAATACACAGAATTCTCTAAGGTACTGGATTTATATTGCATGGATGCAAGTACAAAGGGATTCTGCTCCCCGCAGTTCTCCCATTAAAATAGTTAACATCTTAATTTTTGGCACAGTTTTGGAAAATTTCTGGTCAGTACCAAACCAGTGTCTTGAACTAGTCAAGAAGTTCTGAACCGTTACTTTGCAGAGGCTCATACCCTGGCAGAAGATGTCCCAGGTTAATGCCTGTCCCTCTTAGGATGCAAAATGACAACCCCGGTGCAATTTGGAAAGCAAACATTTCTCTGGGTATTTGAATTACATTCCTGCCAAATATTAGGAAGTTACCATTCTAAAGTTACCTTTCAGGCCAGGATCACCACACCCACAAATTCTCTTTCATAACCTCAGATAAAATTCTCAAAACTACACAGTTAACTACTCCTCAGTACGAACGCAGCAGAGGAATTATCAGTTCAGTGCTGCGCACCTTTCAAGAAAACAACATTGGTTTTTGGCAAGTGTCAACAGTTTAAAAAAAAAAACAAAAAACAAAACACCCCAAAATGTATATAAATGAAAAATCAGTATTTTGTTATCATAATTATCTTAATATAAAAGTTGAAATTTGTTAAAAATGTCAACGAACATTCAAACAAAAAATAAATAATTCTGAAAAGCCTGATAAAGGTTCTTGCTCAAAGATTGATTTTAATAGTGTTAATCAATTCTTATTACAACAGTGCTAGGACAATAGAGTACTGTGTCCCTTTTATTGTAGGTGTGCACTACTGATAACTTTTTAAAACATCATGGGCCAAATTCACCCCTGGTTAATGCCATTGTCACTGGATGAATTTGGTCCTTGTGTTTAATTTGCAGGGTCTGAAAAAAGCTAAAAATATAGCCTTTCCTGAGGTTTCCTCCCTCTTCTGCATCTTCAAAAACACACAAGAAATTTTGCAAAATGACTATTTTAATACACCCTCAAATTTCACTTTGCTTCAACCTATTTTGATCTACATTCAGCTGGGGTGTGTGTCAATCTCCATTTAACTCTGCATACTTCAATAGTCAAGTCAAACTAATAAAGATGCCTGTACAGATTTCTTTGATTTTCACTATATTTCTTGCCAAACGCTTTTGAAAAAAAATGTGTAAGGTCTTTGAAAGGGAAGATGTGTGGCACCACCTCCTTTCCCTTCCTCAGATTAGCAATGCCTGGGGTTTTTGAACAAACATGCTGCTTTCTAATAATAAAAGCCCTAGAAGGAGGAGGAAAAAAAACCCCACTCAAATATTTCTCGATGAGCTGATGACAACTGAAAAACACTCTTCCTGTGTTATTGACTGGCTTTGTGTCAAGCACTGGAGGGGATTTTCAAGTTATGGAGATATTTGGAACCCTGTAGCAAGGCTCTAACTATGCTGTTCATGTTATGTATAAACCACACCACATTTGGAGAAGCAACAGAAAATGTGTGGAATTCATTGTGGTAATAGAGGGAGAAGAGAGTAGAATGAAAGGAACCAGATTTTTAGGATCTTCCTTTGGGATCCTATATTGATGTTTTCTCTGAAAGCCTGAGTACAATTTTTAAACAGAACTTTTTATAAAGATACCAGCCCCCACTACTTATTCAGAGTCAGAGTGAGCAGCTCATTTCTATAGCTGGTGCTTTAAAGTTTAATTACTTGCATAATGACAACAGCCAAATTTTAACATTAGTTTCCAAATGCATTAACCCATCTCTGTTTCTTAGTTCCATTTATTTTTTCCTATAAATTATACCAAGATAAATCATATAATAGTTTTTATTGCATATTGATAATAGCAAGCAACACATGAAATATAATATTGACCTCATGCATCAAACTCTGATTGACTCATGATCAAAATTCTCTTTTCCACAGTCCTTGGTATATAGAATTGTTTCAAAAGTTTTTCAGGCCAGTCTCTCTCTCTCTCTTTTTTAAAAGGACGTGGATTAACAAAGAAAAGGAAACTGATTTTGATGTAAAATGTTTCAGTTTCATTTAAGACCTGATCTAAAGCCCACTGAAATCAGTCTTTCCATCACTTCAAAGGGCTTTGGATTGGGTGCTAGCCTAGAGCAATCCTTGTTTTCAGAAGTGCAAGGGGATAAAGGTAAGAAATCTCCTTATGGTCTATCTCCATCTCCTTCCCCACAGATTCTGACCATGACTGGGAACAATCGAGCTCTTAGTGGTTTATGTGATCTTCCCAAATCTGGATAAAAATAATAAAACCTGGCATTGCCAAAAGCGATCACTTTACTTTCAAATTTGCCAATGGGGCAAACTGATGTATAGTTGGTTTACTTTTAATAGGTTGGAAGGAGAGTGTGAGGGGGAGGGGGAGAAAGAATATCACGGCTGGTATTTTGGCACTACTCACTGAAGGTTACAGGCCACTCACCTGTTCATATTGTTTCTCTTTATAAAGATTATGCATAAAGTCTGCAAGCATGAATATGTCTCCTCTGCCTAATCCTTAATTCAACACAGATTTATTAGCAGTGAAGAAATCAGAAAAGCCCATTTTATCCTTCTTGAGACACTGTCAACACACACCACAACTCACCATAAAGCATAGTTGTACACCAGGAACATCAGTGATACACACATGTTTATTGCATGTTGGCCACATTAAACAGTGTACATCCCTCCCTTCACACAAAGAGGGCATGAAAACAAGTTAAAATATGGTGTAATCTGATGTTTACTCTAACATTGTAAATAACCAAAACCAAAACTTATTTAACAAGTTTGTTTAGAATGGACTATTATAATCTGTATGTTTCCTTTACAATGAACTATTGTGTTCATGTGCTAAAGAGGTTCTCCCCTCACTGAGATTTTAAGGAAGGGCTTAAGATGTGGGGACATAAGCTATCCAATGAGCATCCATGTGAGGTATGGAAAAAAATTTGGACACTTCAATTTTTATCTGGCCTATTGGTCAAACAATAGTATAGGGCAGTGGTGGGCAACCTGCGGCCTGTCAGGGTAATCCTCTGGCGGGCTGCGAGACAGTGTTTACATTGACCGTCCGCAGGCACGACCGCCCGGAGCTCCCAGTGGCCGAGGTTCGCCATTCCTCGCCAATCGGAGCTGTGGAAAGCAGCGGCCAGCCTGCGCCGCTTCCTGCAGCTCCCATTGGCCGGGAACGGCGAACCGCGGCCACTGGGAGCTGCGGGCGGCCATGCCTGCAGATGGTCAATGTAAACACTGTCTCGCGGGCTGCATGCAGCCCATGGGCCGCAGGTTGCCTACCACTGGTATAGGATGATGGCAGGCAAAGAATTATTAAGGAGGAAAACCAGACAATTGCCTCTTGTGCTTGGCCAGCCAAAGGAGCCATGCTGGCAGGTTCCAGAGTGAGAAACATCCAATCCTTCTCAAAGGAACTTGGAGTAAAAGTGGAGAAGAACAAATGGATGGAGGGAGTAGAAAACCTCGTCCCTGTTCTCCATCCCCACAAAAGTGCCTGCTTACTATGGCATCTGGACATAGACATTCAGTGTATCAACAGAACTGCCTCCAAAGGCAGCAATAACAGCCCCCCTCTCCCTCCGAAACATCCCAACCTACAAGATCCATAAGCCTGCATAGTCTAAGCCAAGATCAAACCAAGAACTTGTACTGCAAGCAAAAGGTCAGCAAGCAAACTCAGGCTCTAGGGAAAGCAAGAGTGAACAAGTCCCACAGCCATAGAGCCTCCACTGAGAATGCCTGCATCAGAGCTCAAGACTTCAAATCTAGAGACCACTGAAAGCAGCCCCCAGCTGATTTCAACTGTCACAATGGTGACTCAGAAGAGAAGCATCTGATCGCTAGCTAGTCAGGTCTCACTACACCTGTCTTCAGCCTTGCCAATATAGGGGCTATTCTACGAGTGTACAGGGACTAGCACAGTGGGGCCTCAATCCCCAAACAGGGCCTGTAGGTGCCACTACAATATAAATACATAATACTAGTCATGCATTATCACACGATCTTTAGCTACGTAGTCACATACTACTTTTCCCCACATGCATGATCAGCAGAAGCCAGGCCCTTCAGATCTACAGCACAGACCTCTTCCATTTTGGTTACATTGTTATTCTCAATGGGGGCTAGCCCCAAGCGGGGAACGCGACACACAACTATTTGTGAGACCGTGGATATCAGGATTCCATTTCTTTTCTAGAAGTTTGTGGGCTAGTGGTTAGAGCAATGCTTAGTGATAGGCCAGCCAAGCACACATTTTTGCCACAGTATTCTGAAAAGCAGCATGGCTGAGTGGACAAGACTTAGTTCAGTTATATTAGGGACCTGGTCTCTAGCCCCACTTCTGACAGAAATGCTTAATAGTAAGGGTTTTGAAGAAATATAAACACCTGTCAATGGAAGAGATGAGCTTTGAAATTATGGCTTCCTGGCTCCCAGTTGGGTGACCACTCCCTAAAACAAAGGCTATTTAGACAGTAACTCTTTTGGCTTGGTGGTGCTGCAACACAAGGAGGCTGATTCACCCAGAATATAGCGCATATTGTGAAATCTAGGACTCTTGAAAGGTCTGGGCCCTAAACCATACATACCTTCGGGCTTCAGTATTTTAAATTAGTGTTTGGTGCAACCACTCCCATTACCCAAAATGTCTCTTCCTTCAAGAAGGATTCATTTAATATACATATTTATAATGAAGTTATATAGTTTTGATTGCTTCCCATGAAAATTGCTCTTTTAAGAGGCCATTCCTTTAACAGATATCAGAGTGGGCTCCACTATTTAATCTGAAGACTAAAAACAAACTCCTACTATACAAGTTGAAGATAAAAGTACAGATTTTTATTACGGATAAAAGCGTTTAGACATGGCTGATAAACTCAGAAGCAGTTCCTGGAAGAGAGTCTTGCTCACCAAAGCCACTGCAAGGCTGAGATAAGGTAACTTCCATAATTGCACTTTTAATATGCCAGGCGACAAATTGGCTTTTCTTTGAGCAAGTATTTAGGAAATAGAAACTTCAGATATGTTATGGAGAGAGTTATAATAACGGGTTTCAATGGAGCCAAATATTTCAAAGTCCACTTGAAAAATACCTTGCTTAATATTACCGAACTAAAGACCAAACCTTGTATCAAGTAAGAACTTACAGAAGGGCCTAAATGCAGTGGAGACATTGATCTGTTGCAGGAGGACAGGGAGACTTTGGCACATCTGAAGAAGAGGACTTCATGCAATGCAGGTGTAACACTGACAGGCCCCGGTCGTCAGTGGGTGGGATTGAACCTTGGGCCTCCGGAGCTTAAAGCATGAGTCTCTACCACATGAGCTAAAAGCCAACTGGCTCTTAAATGAGTCTGCTCTACAGCCTTAGCTAACTCTCTAAGTGGTCTTGGTGCCACTAGATGGGACAGAACATCACACCCAGAAGGTGTGCGTTACATACTTCCCCTAGCTGAGGAAGCACATCCCGAGCTTCAGAGACTTCCCAGTTGAAATCCCGGACGAGCCCCCACTTGTAACACTGACAGACCCCAGTCGTCGGCGGGTTGACTGGATTGAACCTGGGACTTCTAGGCGCTTAGTGCATGAGCCTCTACCGCATGAGCTAAAAGCCAACTGGCTCTTAGCTAAGGCTGTAGAGCAGACTCATTTAATCTCTCTCTCTCTCTGTGGTCTCAGTGCCACTAGATGGGACAGAACAGTGGTGGGTTACACTGGCTCTTTGTTTCTTAGTGTGTATGGGGAGCTTGGGGTGAGGTACAACCACAGCATCTGTGACACTGGCCGTTTTCTCACATAGCAGGGACATATGTTCACAGGGTTTTTTGTAACCCTGAAGCTGCAGTAGATTGCCATGGAATAGCTCTATGGGTCACTACAGACTCCAGCTATAGAAGATATATGGCTACTATAGACTCCCAACAGATTTTTTTTATGCGTGCTGTCCTGTGTGTGTGGTCTTCAGCTGTATGCAAGGAAGAGGATTTGGAGGGAGATTTTCAAAAGCACCAAAGCTATTTAGGTGGAACAAATCTCAGAGAAAGTCAATGGAAAAATAGTCCACTTAAATCCCTTGGGTGCTTTTGATAATCTCCCCCTTGTTCAAAAGTGGGCTAGTGTGGAATGTCTATTTCTGGGACGAAATGTCAATCCCATGTGATCCACCACAACTGTTCTCAAGAGAAACACATACACCTCTATTGGAGCTCAGATACTATTTGAAAGAAAATCCTTCATAACAAATAATAATGCTTAGTACTTACACAGCTCTACTCATCCACAGATGTTAAAATGCTTCTTAAAGGTGTGTATTACTATCCCCAATTTTAAGATAGGGAAACTGAGACAGAGAACTTAAGTAAGTTGGCTCATGGTCATATAGGACCTGACTCAACTACTCTTATACTCATGTCAAGCAGTACCTTATTTCACAAGCAGTCCCATTGATTTCATTGGGGCTATTTGCAGAGTAAGGTGGGCCAGCATGAGGACCACAACAAGCAGAACCAGGAAAAGAACCAAGACTTCAAAGCTCAAGTCCCGTGCCCCATTCATGCATCTCATCAGTGATGAAACACAGGCTGTGATTTTCCTCAAACAGCAAAAGACTAAAGATATGTCATAGCAACTTATTCCAGACTCAGAAGCAATTTTATTGGAGACATGGTATTCACTGGAGGGTGAAAGAACAAGTTAAAAGTTGTGGTCAGATCTTTGGCCTAAATAACATAACCCACTCCACTAATTCAGTCAGTCTCTGTTGGAAAAGCAACAGCCTTCACATTCCTCTATATTCATCAGCCTTGGAGTAAAAAATAAACAAGACCATCTTGACATCTTGAACCACACAGAATTATTTACAGTCTACCTTAGCCTGCTAAAGCACAGGGATAAATCAGAAATATGCCTGGAATTGCTAACGTTGCTGGTTTGAAATTCATGGTCGCTTCTTGGATCGAGAGCTTACAAGTTCTGCAGTTCATCTCAACTATAACAAAGCTTATCTTCACTTTAACAAGTCAAAGAAATAATTCCAGAAATGCCCTACTGATTTTGTCAAATTTCTTACTTATATCCTTGAGAGCTACCCAGCTTAAAAAAATTGTCAGAATTAAAGAAGAATGAAGGAAAATTTAGTCTGTCAATGACAGTTGTAAGGAGCAGTCTGTAGAGAAAACCCACTGTAATGCCCAATCAAGATGTTACTATCGTTTAGGGCAGGGGCCGGCAACCTTTCAGAAGTGGTGTGCCGAGTCTTCTTTTATTCACTCTAATTTAAGGTTTCGTGTGCCAGTAATACATTTTAACGTTTTTAGAAGCTCTCTCTCTATAGGTCTATATTATATAACTAAACTATTGTTGTATGTAAAGTAAACAAGGTTTTTAAAATGTTTAAGAAGCTTCATTTAAAATTAAATTAAAATGCAGATCTTATCAGTTTAGTGCAGTGGAACCCCAGACCAGCAGCGAGGTGAGCGGGGCCGGCGGCTGGTATCCCAGGCCGGCAGTAGGCTGAGCGGGACTGGCGTCCGGGACCCTGGCTGGCAGGAGCCGGCAGCCAGAACCCCAGACCGGCAGCGGGCTCAGTGAGGCCGGCGGACAGAATCCCAGACTGGCGGCGGGTTAAGCGGCTCAGCCCGCCACCAGTCTGGGGTTCCGTCCGCCGGTTCCTGCCGGCCAGGGTCCTGGCTGCTGGCCCTGCTCAGCCTACTGCTGGCCGGGGGTTCCGTTCACCCAGGCCGGCAGCAGACTGAGCGGGGCCGGCGACCAGGACCCCAGCTGGCAGCAGCGTGCCAGTAAAAATCGGCTCGCGTGCCGCCTTTGGCATGCATGCCGCAGGTTGCCGACCCCTGGTTTAGGGCTATATTATTACCCCTATATCACAGTGCAGTCCTTGGACAACAAAACAGTCCTCTTTGTGAGCTGCAGATCATTTGATTTGGCAATATTTCTGCAATATGCACAGGGAGGAAGGGGAAACATCTGAAGTTATTTTTATTTCTGTAAGTCTTCTGGTCATATAGCGTGAATGTTAGGGTGGAGCTAGTATTGTCTGGAGCCTGTCAGGGTCCTTTTGCATAGCCTCATTTCCTTCTTCCTGTTGCTAGGAAAGATAGTTAAGCATGAGAAACTCTTGTTTACAATACTGGACCATCCTGTTCAACACAGGGGCTCTTTTCCTCCATCTCCTTTTATAGACTAAGGGCCCCATCCTGTTCCCATTGAAGTCAATAGCAAAACACCAACTGACTTCAATGGAAAAAGGGTGGGTCCCCAAGAAACTCACTACATCACGGGCAGGAAAAATAAATAAATAAATAAAGCATACAAACCCCACCTTTAAATATTTACAAAAATGCGTAATTCCCCAACTAAGAACTACTTGCAGCATGAAAAATATCTGCTTGAAAGGAAGAGTAAAATAAAAGCATGATCACTCTCCCCCAACCTCCCTGCTCATAACTCAAAGTACAATTGGAGAAGATCAGCAACCTAGAAAGCTCTTACTGGGTATCAAAAACATGTTATATATGTAGGTTAATAGCATTACAGATTAGCATACAGAAGCACTGGTGGTACACACTTTTTCCTTTTTCAAGAGGATCAGTATGCATGGTATGCAAGCAAGTACTTTTAGATTTCTATAGTCAGCGCCAGTATTATTCCATTGTCCAGTAGGGGCAGCTACAGTGCTGTTTATCAGAAGAGAAGCACTCAACTTCTGCTGGTTGTAAGGCCCCAGGCCTGAGAACAGAACATACCCAGCCTCAGATCTTGTTCTCTGTTGCAATGCAATGTACTGTTCAAATATCTCCCTGTACATTCTAAAACTGCTGGGTATGTCATTGAGATTTAAGATCTAAACAAAACAAAAAAGGTCACCTTCTGTATTTTTAACTACTACTTAGAAAATGATTTTAGTGACAGCTGGTATCGCTCAAAAAGAACTAGAACTCTCTATGTGCATAAACCAACGTAACATATCTGCATTTTTCAGACATTCCATTGGTGAAGAATGAGCAAAGAGAACTTGTTTTATTACATGTCATATAAGGTCTGGGGATTCCTAGAGGTTACTGAATGCAGCTGATTTCAAATTGTTTTGATTCATCATAAAACTATCAGTGCAGGAGGATTGATAAAATAATAGATACATATTCTTTGCATATAATGTATTTCAGAACCTAATCTGAATATAGGAATCTTAACCTTAAACAATGTTTCAGACAAGTCTTGAAATAACCTCTGGGCCCATCTGCTAAACAGCAGGCTATCCCACTCCTCCATACTTTAATCTGTCATCGAGTTTTTTCCTTTTATTGGAAATGCAGGTCAAGTGACTTAAAGGATACTGCTACCATCTGCTGCAACCTGAAAGGCAACATGGCAAACCAAACTGGTTGAATTAATGGAGGAACCTAATACCAATTATCTACGCTATGGACCAGCAATAGCCTGCTGGCCAGATGGATGCTGAATTAGTCAAACTTCGAGCTGCTGATAGATTTACATTCAGAGGCCGTTCTGCAATCTGTTTGACTATTATCTTCCCTCTAGTTCTCCACAAAACAGCATTAAAAATGTAACCTGACTCTTGGTATCTCACTGCTTTGCTGCTGGGAATTTCTTGATCAGGCCAGAGAATTCAAATAGGTCACACTTACTCATGTCAAAAATGCATCTGTAATTGATGGCTAAGATAAAGATGCATTCCCTCAGCCCACAGACCCACACATTTTAAAAATTGTTACCATATGATGTGGAAATCAAAACCTTCTGGCAGATTAATAATTATTTATGTAGTGCCATAAATGTAGGTGGCACTGTAAAATTTGTTATTTTCTTTAAAAGAATAGAGTTAAAAAAAGATTGGTCACACTAATCGTAAATGCACTTTAACTTGTAGTACTGTGTTCATTAGCTTAATGGAAACACACTGTTCAGCAGCTTTACAATTATGGTAGAAGTGGGTCTTTGGTGAATAAAGAGGAGGGTAGTACTGAAATGTAACCTGACAACAAAAAGAATTTGTTTTCTATTTGTGCTAGAAATATAGCGGGGTTGTTTACTACTTGCGGGGGGGGGGGGGGTGGAAGGAGGTGTTCCTTGAAAGAGATCAAAGGCTCCAGTCATGACATCATGGGCTTGGGCACCACAGCACAGGAGGGAGTCATCTGGCTCCTTGAAGCCATCAGACTAATTATTGAGAACTTCAAAAGAAACTATATGCTTCCTTCTCCTGGGCACTTTTTTTTTTTTAAAAGACTGGTTTAACTATTTCAACTGTAGTGCCCTTTAAAAACCTCAGGCACAGCTCAATTACAACAAGCTCCTTTCCTTTATGAGTTATGAATTACAACTCTGACATTTTCACTTGGAATTGAAAGTCACAAATTCTAAGCAATCTAATAAAAAGCACGTTTCAAGAAAAGCCCCTCAGTCTTACTAGTCCAAACCAGCACCAGATTTTTCATAAGTTTAATAACCTACATTTTGCAAACTTGGCTATTGCCCTGGTATGTCACCAGCCACATAAGTTAACATTTACAGCCAAATTTCCAAACCAAGTCAACTGCTAGTTGAGACTTTCCAGCACCTGAACGTATTTTGTGTTTTAAAAACACTCTTTTCCTAGTTAGAAAGAGATTTGAAAGTATTGCCAGGGGCTATTAAAAAAAACCAACAAACCCAAACACAAACTTTCTAACTCAGTAGATAACTGAGGAAAGAGGGAACCTCGTCTGGATAGGTAAAAGCCAACAACAGTACTAACAGGACATTAGAAGTGGACTGAAACTTGATTCTGAATCTCAAACAAGCCAGAAAGGATGCACAGGATCTTAGATCGTTAAGAAATACGCGTACCAAAATGCAAAGGGGGGAGGGGGAGTAGAGACACCGGGGAATTGTGAATAGTTAGTGTACGTGCCAAGATAAAGGTCTGCGCTGACAAGCCTCCCCACCCTTTCAACTCTGCTAGGCGCCCCTTCCTCTAGCACAACAAGAGCAAGAGACACTACTGATCTAATCACACCCATGCAGGGAACCAATTTGCCTATCGATGATCTTCTCAAGCCGGATCAGGCTTGTTGCAGCAGAAGGGAACTTTCCAGGTGTTTTAACGCAACCTCCACTCCCTCCCCCTCCCCAAACCCCACATCAACCCAGTCCCGCTGCCCGGACGAAAGTCATTTTCACCCCCCCGCAGCATTAAACAGTAGCAGGACAACACATTGCAGCGATCGCAACTTAAAACCTGCTCGCTTTTTCTCTCTAGAGAGGCACAATGAAAAGCTACGGACTTTCGGTGCCAAGGCAGCTGTGAAAGCCCACAGACGAGGAACTAACTAAGGAGTGCAATAAGGACAGGCTCCCGTAACAGAGAGGGGGTCAGGATCTGGGTCCCCCGCCTGCCTGCCGTGGCTCTATGACCAGCTAAACACGAGTAACCGGCAGCAGAGAGAGGCCAGCCGGACCAGCGGCGCGTGAGCGAATCCCACAGCTGGGCCACCGCTGCAGGCGCGCAGGGACAGAGCTTACGTGTCAGAATCATGGTCTCCGGCGGCTCTTGGCACATCAAGGGCCGGGCGAAAGGGCGGCACGCGCGGGCAGCAGGCTTCTTGGGCGGACCTCAGCGCATCTCCCCAGCGCCGCGCAGGATCCCGGCCAGCGCCTTCCCCAGCGTCACTCTCCAAGCCCTTCACGGAGCAGGCTGGCAACTGCAAGCCCCGCCGCTCCCCCTCCGCCAGCGTCCCGCAGCCATCGCCCCCTCTCCTGCACTGCTCCCCGGGGAGCTGGCTGGGACTGCCCGGCCCCCGCGCGCTACTGACGGGTGAGCTCCGCGAACCTCCGCCCCTGCCTTGCCGCAGCGGCTCTGCGATGAGTTTGAAAAAGCCCCCCCTCCACCCTGTCCCACATAAACTTCGGCATCGCGGCTGGGCAGCCGCCGGCCACGCCCCCTGCCGCCCCGCCCCGCCCGGTGTCTCTTTCACGGGGGGCAGGATTGATCATTTACCTTGTGCCTCAATTTGTCTCCTGCGCGTCGGCGCCTCCCTTCCAGTCCCAGCTGGCCTGGGTGTCGAGACGTTCTGGAGAGATCCAGCTCCCCAGGGAGAATGCGCTCCTAGGGACCTAGGCCGTAGGCACGCTCTGCTGGAGAGCTTTACATAGGGTCCCCAACCCTCCAGGATTGTCCCCGAGTCTCCAGGAATTACAGATTAATCTTTAATTAAAGATTATGTCATAAAATGAAACCTCCAGGAATACATCCAACCAAAATTGGCAACCCTAGTGTACAACCCCCTTCTTTATGAAACAGCTCCCCCCCTTTGCACTGAGATGGGCATGGCCCTAGACCCTGGGCTCCAGGACTCCTCACTTTGGTGCGCCTGGTAGAGAAGGCAGCAGAGGAAATGCAAACTCCCAAGCTGAGGTTTTCAGATGGGTCCTAGCTCCAGTTTTTCAACAAAGCTCATGTTCCTCCAGTACCAACCCTGAGGTGGGTGTCTACAGTCCAGTCTGTACCAGGGAAAGTTTCTAAACATTTCCTACTGGTGGCAGCAATACGGGGGCCAGTCAGACATGGTAGGGCTTATGAAGTTCAGCTGTTTGGGAGCCTATAGCTGATTTATAAGTCTACATAATTTTGGGATGGCTCAGATTTAGGGCACTGCCAACAGACAAGTAAGGACTAAAAAGTCAAACCTCCCTCCTATCCACACAGGGATAGACAACCTCAGTAAAAACACTCTTGCTCACAATGTTTGCAATCCACTGTTTTTCTCCAGAGGCTGACTACAAGCTGACTGATTCATCTGTTGTAGTTGCCTTCAACTATTTTCCTAGGTCCTAACCTGTAGATATTTGAAATGTTAGTCATAGCATGAGCCATGGTCAGTGGGCTTTAGGGGCATTTCCCTAGTAGCAACTGTCAAAAAGTAAAGGTCAACACAGTCAATGCTGCTTTAATTACTTGACGATATTTTCTAGTATATATATATATATTGTAACTTGTAATGTCAGCTCACTATAGTGGAATATACTTTATTCTCTATTAAAAGAAACAATGGGCACAGCTCTGAAAAAATTGTTCCAATAAATGTTACTGTATAGGATAGTGCTGTTTGAGTTTCTGAGTATCGTGCGTGTTCCTTGTTATCAGTAGGAGCTAATGTACAGTTTTTAGTTACAGAGGGGCATAAGCAGCAAAATTTGGATCCAGCTCCAAATCCAGGACAGTGGGTATGTTAGGCACCAATTCTGGAATGAGCACCTGATGAAGGCGAGGATCCCACCTGCATTTCCATCTACATTCAGTCTTTGACCTTATTGCCAAGACTTATTTTTTAAAAGTTGTCAATTAGGATGGTGCTTTCTGAGATGTGGACACCCATCTATCAGGAATTGGAGAGAGACCACCAAACTCATTTCATAGTGGCTACCAAACAGTCACTAGAAAGTCATAACTAAACGTGAAAGGCTATGTATCTCAATAACAATTTCCTAAGTCATCTACTCCCTTTTACATTTTCTCATGATCATTTAAATACCCATTTTTGGTAGACACATTCTGAGCCTTAAAATGATACAGAACATGCACAAGTACTTTGAGCAGTTGCAAAGCGATGAGCATGTAAAAGAGCACTGAAATTTTGAAAATGTCTGCATATCATCAAAGACTGAGATTGGTTAATTTTATCCCAAATCAGCCTCATATTTTACATTAATTCTTGTTTTTTGAAGTTCCAACTGTTGTTTCAGCACTGCGGTCAGACAGATATAAAGTGTGGTTCCCGAACAGGCGAGCTGCCTGAAGAATACCCATCTCTTTCAGCAAGCTGCTAACTGGTAAGTTGGCTATTACAGTGTTGTTTCTGGAAACCCCTACACTGTTCCAGATCATTAATTCACTTTTAGTCAACAAGAGAATGGTGCTGCACTATATCTTCAAGCTTCACTTTTCACCCATTACTGGCTTTGTCAATTACCTCTTCTTATCTTAGTTACTTCCAACTCTTATAGGCTCAGTTGAATTTACCTGCATTTTTCGAATGCTTCTTCTATGGCAGGAGGTTCTGAGTTTAAAATGCAGGTCTGGCCCATAAAACATGAGTCCCTTAGGGGTTCTGGTGCCCCTGATGTAATTTTTTCCACTCAGTCTTGAGGACACGACTAATGCAGGTAAGACAGACCTATACTACGTTTCCAGAGGGAATTTCATTTCCTGTTGTTGAACAGGCAAGGCAATGCCACTATAATTAGTTGTCCTCTCTTTGTTGGCTACACCTTTGAGCTTTTACAGGACAAGGAAATGACAGGGTTGGCATCGCAAGGATTGGAAGAGTATTGTACTTTGGCAGTCTGACTTAAAGAAAAGAGAGAAAATAAGTTACTTCTGCAACAAGCCACAGAAAAGGAAAGAAGAATATAAAGTAGGTTACCTAGAGAGCCTATGAAAGACCTTCACTTCTGGGAAAGGCATTGTATGAGACAACATTTTCTCAAATCTCAAATTTGTTAGCCTCTAAGGTGCCACAAGTACTCCTGTTCTTTCTCTGGGGTATGAGTGTGTGTGTGGGGGGGGGGGGCGGGGAAGAGTGGAATCAAGGTTAGGCAGGTTTAAGAATAATAAAATTTTATTGATGTTCTTGTAATCTGTGAAATAGGCTGAAATGCACCTGTTGAAAGTTAGGGCTTGTCTACACATAGCAGTTGCACTAGTTTTATTTAAATTGGTTATAAACTGAGTTAAGTTAAATTGGGCAGATCTCTGTGTGGTCACAAGTATATCTCTTTAGTACTAGTTATATTGCTTTAGCTTGCATCTGGAAGAAAACAGCAATGCTTAAATGGATATAAGGCTGATTTAAATTGATGTAAGTGTTGCACCAGTTGAACTATATTGGTTTTAAATGACCCCTTTAGTAAAAGCATGTGTAGACAAGGCTAGGAAGGTACCATTCACAAATTTGAGTTATAAATGATGAAATGTTTAGGGTCCAATTATGCAATTCTACATTAGCGAGCACTTACACAAGTACTCCCATTGGGCCTGTAGTACTTTTTTCATATTTATGAATGGCTTCTATAAAGAAAAAAAAGAGGTATCCTCTTTTCACCCATCTCATATGCCATGATCCTAAAATATATGTTGCGCTCATTTAAATACAAATAATTAATAATTTGTATTTACACAGCACCTTCCATCCAAAGATCTGAGGTGGCTTTACATACATGACTGGACTGAGCCTTGTGAGGTCAATAAGGCTATGTCTACACTGTCCCGCAGTTTGGAATATGGGGGTGTGGATAGCAATGCATACCGAAGTGCTGCGCTGTTAGGAATACATTAATGGGAATTATCACATCTGCAGCATCCACACAGGGGAGTTACAGTGCAGCACTTTGCGGTGCACTGCTATTCACTCCCCCAAAGTCTGAACTGCGGGGCAGTGTAGACAAGCCCTCAGTTATTATCCTCATTTTACAGTTGACTAAACTGAGAAACAGAGCAATCAAGGGTGTGATCAATGAGGCAATTTAGGTGCCTAAACTCCAGAGTTAGGTGCCCAAGTTCCCACTGTAAGCCACAAAACTCCCACTTGGCTGCCTAATCTTGTAGGTGCCTAAACTCACTCTGTGCCTAACTTTCTGCTGTAAAAGTTTTCTAGGTTCCTAATTTCAAGACCCTGGGGATTGCACTCTGCTGCCCATGAACCAGAGGAAGACAGGTATTTGGCCACCTAAGTTGTGAGCAGGGCCGGCTCCAGGCACCAACCAACCAAGCACGTGCTTGGGGCGGCACCTGGTAAGGGGCAGCCAATCTTGGGGTGGCGGGGGGCAGCGCGGCGCGGCGCTTGGTGTGGGGGGGGTTCCGGCAGAGCAGCGCTCGGCAGGGGGGGTTCGGCAGCGTGGCGCTCCGCGGGGGGCGGGGGTGTTCAGCAGCGCGGCGCTCGGGGATGTTCGGCGGTGCGGCGCTTGGCGGGGGTTTCGGCGGTGCTCCGCGCGGGGGGGTTCAGCATCTCGGCGGGGGCTGTTCGGCGGCGCAGCGCTCGGTGGGGGGGGTTTCAGCGGCGCAGCACTCGGTGGGGGGGTGTTTCGGCGGGTCAGCACTTTTTTTTGCTGCTTGGGGCGGCAAAAAAGTTAGATCCGGCCATTGTTGTGAGTGGGACCTCATCTCTAGATGGTCTCTGAGCACACCTACTGCATCAGGTCCCATTTAAAATTCAGCCAGAGGAAGAGGAGGAGATGGTTCCACTACCTATCTTATAACTACAGAAGTTATCAGATGGGTACCATCTCCTCTGGCCATTTTATGCGGAGAGAGGCAGGTGCCTAACTCATTAGGTGCCTAAACCGCCTGATTCCTGGCGGTGGGTTCCTGTGCATGAATCACAAGCAGAAGATAGGTGCCTCCCTGCAGCCTGGACTTAGGCATCTAGGGCAGAGTTTAGCTCACATTTCTCTCCTTGGCATCTCCCACTGGCTAGCTTAGGTGGCTCCCCACCTAGCGTGCTGGCTTTTTTTGAATCACATCACTCTCCTCCCATTCATTATATAGGAAGCCTAGGTGCTGAACATAGTGTTATTCCTGTGATTTTTTTAGTCACGTAAAGGTTAGGTGCTGTGGCACTCAGCTTTACAACACCTCAATCCCTTCTTGGATCCCACTCTAACTGATTTGCCCAGGTAACACAGAAAGTCTGTATCTGACCCAGATCTCCTGAATCCCTAATCTAAACTTTAGCCACAAGTTCACCATCCACTTCACTCTATTAGGGCTGGTCTGCACTACCATGGTAAATCAATCTAACTTACGCAACTTCAGTTACGTGAATAACATAACTGAAGTTGACATAGTTAGATCCACTTACCATGGTGGCTACACTGCGCTGTGTCGACGGGAGAGCGTCTCCCATCGACTTCCCTTACACTTTTTTTTTTTTTAAATGGAGATATCCTATCTCCTAGAACTGGAAGGGACCTTGAAAGGTCATCGAGTCCAGCCCCCTGCCTTCACTAGCAGGACCAAGTACTGATTTTGCCCCAGATCCCTAAGTGGCCCCCTCAAGGATTGAACTCACAACCCTGGGTTTAGTAGGCCAATGCTCAAACCACTGAGCTATCCCTCCCTTCTCAGGGAGGTGGAGTACACAAATCGATGAGAGAGTGCTCTCCCATCGAGTTAGCATGTCTTCACCAGACCTGCTAAATCGACACTCAATGCATCGATTGCAGCAGTGCCGATCTACCGGTAAGTGTAGACACGCCCTTAGTAATCATCATCACTTAGGCTTCGTCTGCACAACGGAGTTAGGTTGACACAAGGCAGCTTATGTCAACCTAACTATGTCAGTGTCTACACTACAGCCTTGTTCGCGGCTATGTAAGTGCTCTACTACACCGACATAATAACTCCACCTCCACAAGAGGCGTAGGGCAAGAGGCACAGTGTCTGTGCCTGTTGGCTGTCATTCTTGTCAACTTCATGGCTCCATTCAATAGCAACAGGAAAAGGGATACTGTTTCAAGAGCAGGGGCATCATGAAGGAGAGGGATGCAGCAGTGAGGTTCTGTGACCTGCAATGTGCAGGAGGTCAGGCTAGATGATCATGATGGTCCCTTCTGACGTTGAAGTCTATGAATGAGGAGAGAAGTCTAGGAGCGAGAGGGGCATCAGGAGGAAATGAGAGCATAGAGGAAGGTGGAACAAGACTATTTAGTGCAGCGTTTCTCAACCTGCAGCCCACGGGCTACATACGGCCCAACTGTGTGCTAAAAAAATTCAAAATTTGCCACTCTGGTCTGGCAGGGGGTGGGGCTGCCTGAGGGGGGGAAAACATCTTGCAGCCTGCACCAGCATTCCTGCCAGCAGGGAGCTGGTGAGTGCTGCAGGGGGTGGGAGAGTGGGTAGGTTTGGGGGGTTGGGGGAGGCTCTGGGAAGTAGAGGTTTGCCCCAGGTTTTAGGTGGGGCTCTGCTCCTGGCCCCTCTTCTCGGGTCCTGGCTGCCGGCCCTGCCTGGCACTCTGCACCTGGCCGGGGTCGGGGTGTAGGTCACTGTCCCGGTCCTAGTCCCGGCTCTGTCCCAACCCTGCGCAGTGGTGTTCCATCTCCATCCCAGTCCCGTCTCCTGTGTGTGCCGGGGTCCGGAACTGGGGTCCGTCTCCTGCCCAGCCCTGCGTGGCAAGATTTGGGGTCCAGCTGCCTGGCCTGCACCCAGGGCTCCACTCCTAGCCCCACTCTGGGCAAGGGCGCTAGGCATAGAGGACTGTGGGCGGTTTTAGGGTGGGGCGCGCTGTGGTTCTCAACCTGCGGCCCACTTAACACATGGTGGGCTGCGTATGCGGCCCACAATGATAAACAGGTTGAGAACCACTGATTTAGTGCCTTGAAGGCAAGGATGAGGTACTTAAATTTGATTCAGTAAGAGAAAGGAAGCCAGTGAAGCAATCCCAGGAGGATGGAGTGACATGGTAAAAATGTAGAAGTTCTGAGCGCTCTTAAGAATGATAACAAAGTTCAGCATGCTCACCTACAGTGCTGCATATTTAAATAATAAATTAATTAATAATGCTACATTATCAGCCTAAATAAGCTCCCCTTTTTGACTTGGAGAGCCAATCAACCACTGTACTGAAAGATTAGCCCACTCTTCATCCCCATTCAATCTCTGTAGATACCGTCATTGTCAGGGCCAGTGGCTTTTGTGATTGGAATGTCTGCTTGCTAGGAACTGGACTGAAACCACCAACTAATTTCACATAGGCCACTAAGGAGATGCCAGAGGATAATCATCGACCTGTACTAGAGTTTTACTAGTAATCTGAAGGCTCTGATTCCATCCCATTATCAATTCTTGGAGCCATGCAGTCTCTTTGGTTTGCATTTTAACTTGGATTTCTATGACACTAAGTGAATGTATTTTCAAAGTTAAAAAGTGAGCATAAGTCTTGTATTAGCAGGAAAGCGTGCTTAAAGAGACATTCCACCTGAGGCCTGGGTGTTTACCATACAGCAGCAGCAATAACACTGTAATCACTCATTTGTCTCTAAAGAGTGTTGTGGAATCAATAAAGCCACTGCCCTTTGTAGTTTAGGTTTAATATTTTTATCTACTTAATGCATCAGCTAATACTACTACAAAAAAGAGGCAATCTCATGGTAGAATCCTAGGCTGGTTCCTGATGAATGTACTGATTTTAAAGTCATGCTTACTGAAAGAAGCAAGATACTTGCTCAGTAAAGTGTTGTTATCCTTAATGCAATCAAAGAGTTCTGGATGGATGGTGAAGTAATTGTAAAGGCTTGCCCAACAGGCACAATTACTCACTTTAATAGGTGACTTCTCCTTCTGTTTGAACTGTATAAGGGAGTGATTCGTAGGATGAGAACTAATAATAAGGACTTCATTGTCCTCTGTTTTCCCTCTAAGGCCCAAATGCCTTGATAGCTAACTGTACTATGGCCATCACTCCTCTTTTAAACAGCATGATACAGAGGAGTCACAATTTGCAATTGGTCATCTGACTTGCTGATACAAACACAGGATTGTAAGACACACGACTACAATTCTAAATGCTCGTCTTAATATCCTTTTAGCAATGGCATGATAGATTATAGAGCAGCTTCAGCTTGCATGAGATACCAGGCCTCTGGCTATAGACCTGGCTTCAGTGTGGTCTTGGGTCTTTAAAGGCTGTTTTTGAATTCTAAAGGACCCCAGTGTTGCACACTTTGTCAATGAAGTAACAACTTAATTCCAATTCTAAAGCACTTGATTTCGTTGAAAATTAATTATTTAAAGTGAGCAATAATTGTGCAGCCCTCTTTAAAAAGAAAGGTTACAATATCATTTCTTAGAAATGAAATACACTAAGAATGCCGGGCTTTCTAAGAAGGAAGATTATTGTTCCACATCACAGAGAATCTAAAATAAAATGCTATATGTTCTTGAATTAATTTTAACTAAGTAATAGTTATATCATACAAACATACGGTCTAGCTATTCTAGTATCTTGTCTCCTGAGATAACCCATAGAGACACTTCAAAGAAAGAAACCCATTATCACTATCCAATACTAAATACTGTGTGTGTGTGTGTGTGTGTGTGTGTGTGTGTGTGTGTGTATGTGCTTATTGTTTATTTCTGATCCCAGCTGTTGATCAAAATGAAACCTAGGTTTATTTTTTTTTTACAAGTAAATCAATATGTTTCTAAACTTGCTCTGATACATATTAGGCATATAATTGACTATGTTTTAAATGTAGAGAAATGAACTCTTTTTGCCTGAGTTCAAATGTATTCAAACCCCATGAGTTCGAAAGTTCAGTCTGAACAAAAACAGGACTGGTTTCATGTTGCACTTAGGGCAGACTGTATAAAATAGAAGCAGCGAGGGGAGAGAGAGGAAAAAAATGATGGTAATATAGCTTGAAAAATGAAGCAGATTTGGCAAAGTGTAAAATAAATACAGACTGACAAAAGGAGAGGGAGAGAGAGAAACATTCTAAATACATTTTAACACAGAGGGCCAGATCCTCAGCTGCTCTAAATCAGCATAGATGCAATGAAATCAATGGAGGTATTCTGATTTATTCCACTGGAGGATCTGTCCATAATATTTTCCATATAGAATAGCACTGATGCATTTTTGAGTGGGTGATGGGATTCTTTTGCTCATAGCACTGGCTTCCCTTTAGCTATGTTTTTTCATCAAAAGGTGGCTCACCCTTGGGAAAACTACAACTTAGTTTTAAATTTCAGGAAAATAAGGTTTGAGAACTCAAAATAGCTTTGTGAACCCAATACACAGACTGAGAATTTCACAAAAATTCAAACCTCTTCAAGGCTAGCTCATCCTACTTCATAGGAAATGCTGCAGGAGATGAGTTAGAACTTCTAACCTAGGGTAGTCAATTATTTTTTGTCAAGGTCCAAATGTCTTGGCTAAGGTATAGTCAAGGTCCAGACTCCAGAGAAAATAATAACAAAAAAAAATAACAATATTGATAATAAATAAATAAATTAAATTAAAAGATTTTGGGGTCCGTTTAAAAGCGCCTGGTAGTCTGGATTTGGCCAGCAGTCTGCCTGTTGACTACCTAGCCTATAATGGAGGCCAAAGGATGGAACAAACTTTATAGCTCATGGAACAATAGTCTCCACAGATAACAGATGAAACCCTCCTTTGTTGTGCCAAAAAAACACAACAACCTCATCTATTTTATTGGTGAAGACAACAGTTCATAAAGCAGACTCTGCACCTGAAATTATCAGGAAAAATCCCTGGGTTGAATTCTCAACCCCACCCAAGCTCTACTTGTGTGTAGAGAAGGGGTCTGCAGGGAGATGGTTTTGGCTTCATGATTCAGCACCAGCCAACTGGAGGATAGATGTAGTGGAGCTTTGCTCTGCCACATCCCTTCTCCACCTCTACCATGTGCACTTCCTCCCTGTTTGCCAGGGATTGGGGATGGGGGTGGTGAGTGCAAGAGTTGGCTTTGCCAGCCTTATGCCTGTGGAATTTATTTGTACAAGGGGAGTTCTCCATTGCCAAGCTAACCCTACAATCTGTTATCTTCTACACGTGAGTGGTGTAAAGTAGACTGAGTGCACTGAAGAATCCAATGCTGAATTACACCTATCTGTGAACAGTGTAATGCCTTACTTCTCAATTCTCTGAACACTTATGAATGTGTGTTATTTATTTGAATCACGTTTCGCACATGCATAAGTATTTGCAGATTAAGGCCTTAATTATCAGGAGAAAACAGAAGGCACATTATTGTAATGTTATTTCACTTCCACATCCATTAGAAAGAAGATATTAGACTAGTGCCATTAAAAAGCCAATGAGGAAATTAATAATGATATAATCTTGATCAACAATTTAGCTACCAAGAGGTTTGATAATGCAAAAGTATCTGTATGTTGAAGTTCACTGCATTTCATACATTGTAACTTAACTTCTATCTAAACTTGCTTCATTTTATACAACAGTTTTATATAAAGGGCCAGAGCTTCACTTGGTGTAAACCAGTGTAGCTCTATTGCCTTCAATAAAGCTACACTCATTTACACCTAAGACTGAAGTACCAATTTTTTTTTCTCCTTAGAGCTTAAGGATAGGTCTACACCGAAAAAAAAGTTATTTTATCTTCTAACTAAAAAATTTAGCAGAAAATATACATGATTGGTAAGGTGCAATGAATATTCTCAAGGTACCATAGTTAAAAATAATTCATATCACTCCATGTGGGGTGTACATTTAGGCCTGACTCTGCCTCGATGCAAACTTGTTTTACACCTGCTTAATGCCATGGCTTTCAGTGGTGTTACTCCTCATTTACACATGTGAAAATAAGAGAAGTATCAGGCCCCATTATATCAATTTTTTTTAAAAAGTGAATTTTTAACCTTTTTTGAGGTTCAGGATGAAGAAAAGCAAGTGCCATTGCTGAAACACAAAAATTGCAGTATTAAAGTAATTCTGATAACAGGAATTAAAAATAAAAATATTAATTCATCCTTACCACACTCCTATGAAATAGGCTAAGTATATAAGGGGAAATTCTGTGCAGTGCTATAAGAAGCACAGCCCAGAACTCACAACCCAAAGGAAGTGCAGACTAAGGTGGCTTTAAGCCACTTTTGCACCCTGCTCATCTTGGGCTGCTTTGAGTTCCTCAGTACAACTTTAGTCTTGGAGAGCCTCTCTAAGTTATGGCAGACTCCTCAGGTTTCCCTAGGGCTGCAGTAATACCTGGAATCTCAGCCCTGCCCCCAACCTTGGCCACCCACTTGCAGTCCTGACCCTGGCATGGCCCCTATAAGTGGAGTTGCAAGGGAGTCCTTGAAGGACAGTCTTACCAGTGTTTTCCCCAGTGCCTACACCAGAGAAAACCTCCCCTGGCTGGATTTCTTTCTTTCTTTCTTTCTTTCTTTCTTTCTTTCTTTCTTTCTTTCAGAAATTGTTTAAGAACATTTTACTGGATGCCCCAAAAGCCAAAATCACACAACTGAGAAAGACGGCCCCATTGATTAAAAAACTGACTTGGTTTAGAAAGGAAGTGAAGGCAGATACAAAAAAATTAAAAAAAATATGTAAACAAATGGAAGAAAGGGGAAGTTGATAGTAAAGAATATAAATCAAAAACCAGGAATTGTAGAAAATTGATAGGGGAAGCAAAGGGACACAAGACGAAATCTACTGCCAGCAGAATCTGGTGCAACTGCTGCTGGAATACTGTGTCCAGTTCTGGTGCCCACAATGCAAGAAGAATGTTGATAATTGGAGAGGTACAGTGAAGAGCCATGAGAATGATCAAAGGATTAGAAAACATGCCTTATAGTGATAGTTTCAGGGAGCTCAATCTATTTAGTTTTACAAAGAAAAAGATTAAGGGGTGACCTGATTAGTCTATAAGTACATGGTATTATTTAGTAATAGGCTCTTCAATCTAGCAGAGAAAGGTACACCACAATCCAATGTTGAAGTTGGACAAATTCAAACTGGAAATAAGGCATATCTTTTTAATAGTGAGAGTAATTAACCATTGGAACAACTTATCAAGGGTTGTAGTGGAGTCTCCATCACAGACAATTTTTTAAATCAAGATTGGATGTTTCTCTGAAAGATCTGCTCTAGGAAATATTGTGGGGAAGTTCTATGGCCTGTGCTATACAGGAGGTCAGACTAGATGATCACAGTGATCCCCTCCGGCCTTGGAATCTATGAATCTTACAACACTCATGAATCTCTACATCCAGTTAAAAAGATCACTGCTCTCTCTATAGAGTACTATTTCTTTGATTATTCTTTATTTTTTATAATATATACAAGAATAATCAAAGAAATGTGATTTAGACCATTTCACTATGTAGTCTAAGGCTATGTCTACACGAGAGACCTTACAGTGGCACAGCTGTACTGATGCAGCTGTGCTGCCTTAAGGTCTCCCGTGTAGCCACTCTATGCTGATGGGAGAGAGCTCTCTCGTCGGCATAATTAAACCACCCCAATGAGTTGCAGTAGCTATGTTGGCGGGAGATGCTCTTCTGCCAACATAGCGCTGTCCACACCGGCGCGTCTGTCGGTGTAACTTATGTTGGTCAAGAGTGTGTTTTTTTCACACACCCTGAGCAACAAAAGTTTTACTAACAAAAATGCTAGTGTAGACATAGTCTAAAAGACAAGAAATACATCTCACCATTGGGATATATGGGAAATTGGAGATTTATATATTAAAGTTCTTATTTTTACTATTTTTGTTAACATAACAGTGGTTAAATCATTATTAAATTAACTAACTCTTCCTCCATCTGTTTTAAACAATTAGATTTTACCTTACATTTTTGAAATCACCAGGTTCCCATGCATTCCAGTGATGAGATGCATTTCCTATGCCTCAGTCTATTTTCCAGTGGGAGATCCAATCTGATGAAGTATCTGAAAAATGTCAGCTCTTGCTCTAAGAGATAGCACCATTCACAAAATGCCTGGTCCTATAGGATACTGACTGTCCTGAGCACCCACTAAAGTCAATGGGAATTGCAGGTTTAGGCTGTTACTGAACATACTGAAACAATGAGAGCTATTTTCAAAAAATGAATTTGCAAAACAGTTTTATTATAATCAAGTAAACATCATACTTAGACTCTAATCTCAAAACATAATGCACTAGCACAGATCATTGCTCTCTTGCAGTGTCCCAGTGAGTTCAATAGGACTCTGCAGGGCCATAAGGATGTCCACATTAGCAGATTGCATTGCCTGACCAGGGCCATTTTTAGCTACAGTAACTAAGAATTTATAAGTAACCACTCAAGTTTCCTGTTAAAGTACAATATTTTTATTCTCCCATCCCCCCGTCCCCCTTTTGAATGATTCAAAGCTTTGTAGTTAAATTAGCTCTGTATTCATTAAACTTATTTCCTCTGGAGGAAATAGGCATATGCATCCACCTGGACTAGTTGACCAATTATGTGAAAAGGCTGCTGCTGTTTTAGCCCTGGGGAATCTGCAGGACGGAGGAAATCATTTTAAACCAATGACACAATAAAGCACAATAACTAAGGTAGCAAGAGCACACTCTCTGATGGATAATTTCACTACAACAGTCACCAAAGGAAAATAATGTTTTATGAGATATTTATGAGATACTATAGTCTGGGCAGCAGCTGTAGTAAATATAATGAAAAGCTACTGAGATAGTAAAGAGGGAAAAAACACAAATGATTTTAGGGCAATGGGCCAAATTCAAACCTGATGTAAGTTGATGTAACTCCACAGTTCATTCCTTCTTACCAGCTCATGTCCAGAGCCCCTTCAGGCACTTCCTCTGACTGCCTGTCCCATCCCTCCCAGGATCAGAGATTCATTTGGTACCCAATGTCAGATACTGATATTCATTAACCTGTACCAGTAAGGGGCTATTGTATTTTGCCATTTTGAATGTTTCTTTCCCCTCTTTGCCTACAGAACTCTGTTCTGTTCTCTTCTAATGTTCTTATACCACTCTACTATCTGAGCGCTGTGCTGAAGTGCATTAAATAATACAACTAACATTTGTTATGTGTGGTTCATTTTCTCTTTCATCCTCTCCCAGGGATAGGTGGGTTTTTTTTGTTGTTAAAATGTACACACTGTTATGTGTTTATGTTAAAAAAGGCAAGACTGAAAAAGTGCATCTTGCATTTGGAGTGGAAGGTGGTGAGGTTTTTGATGATCTTTACTTCCTGTCAGAGTTCATTCCACAGTCTCAGATGAGCCCGCAAAGAAGCCCTGTCTCCTGCACAGATGAGCTTTCCTCTTATGGCAGAAAGTTCCACTGTGCCTCACAGAGTTGTCAATCAAGGTCTTCATCCCAGAGCTTTAGGTGATCCTTTACATATACTGGCCCAGGCCACTAAGTCCCTTGAAAATAAGGACTGAAAACTTGAACTGGACTTGATATTCTATGGGAAGACAGCATAGGGAGTAGAAGACAAGTTTGACATGTTCATAGTAGCCTGTGCTGCTAAGGAGATACTGTACTAGCTGGCGTTTCCTTAGGGCAGATGGCTTAATGCCCAGGTATACTGCATTGCTTTAATCCAGATGGGAGGTGACAAAGGCGTATATATCTGAGGCCAGGTCATCATCCATCAGCATGGGATGAAGTCTCCTAGCTAACCAGAGATGGTAGAAAGTGTGACTCATGGATACTGCTATGTGAGAGCTTGGTATCAGCAAGGAATCTAGGAACTAACTTTCTTTCTTTCTTTCCTTCTTTCTTCCTTTCCTTTTCTTGTTAACCCCTTCTACTCTGACTCTCCCTTTCTCTACTTTTCAATTTTTTTCTTATTAGTACTACTACTTAGTTGTTTGCAGTGTATCTGACAACTTCTTGTGCTTTGAAAAGGTTCAACAAGAAATACTCTAATAAAGGCTACTTTGGTGATGAAGGGAGAATCAAAGCAGCAGTGGAAACCACAACCTACTTAGCAACTATCACTGATCAAGAGCAGCTTTTACTGCACCATACTCTCAGTAAATTGCTGAAGAACGGAAAGTGGGGTGGAGAGGAATTAGCTGTATTGCCAGTAAGAACACATTGAGATTGGACAAAGTCTATCAAGGGATTCCATACTCATCCAAATGAAAGTGCTTTAGATCTGAACAAGAGCCATCAGAGTTAGGGAGAGAGGGCCAGACTCAGAACAGACAGAAGTTGCTGTCCAGCCCCAAATGAACAGATTGGCGAGCTGAGACGGTTGAATAGCAATAGAAGGGGGTGATAGAATCGGTGGTAAGATCAATTCCTTCATTTAAGTTTATGAATCCTTGGAAGGTGGCCAATTTAGCTAAATAATAATACTTCTTTTCTGTCTGTAAACTTCCTTATTATGTCGGGATATTACAGAGGGCTGAGATTAGCATGTGGAGTTGTGTAAGTACTTGATGCAATACCTAAGAACAGCTGGAGAAGTGACATGTCAATAGGAGCTTGCCTATTTTAAAGATAAGGCTACATACTCTGTTACATGGTCAGAAGAAACAGGACCATGGGAAACACTTACTATGCTTAATATTATAACACTATCTTACATTATGAACATACTGCATTTTTTTTCTTTTTCTGCACTCTAACTTTTTCAGTCATATCATTTTACAAGCAAACTTGATAAACAAATTTGCTCTTGGGAGAATACTTATATCAAGTCTTAGCCTGGAGCAATTTTAGCATCTCTATGTTAGGAGCCCCAGAAAAGATATATGTATAATGAAAATGCAGAACAGCCTGGTTCTTAAGTGCCAGCAAAATTCAAGGTTTGTAAGTTCTCTCACAAGCAGAATAATATAAATCAAGTACAAGACTGAGTTACATTTTTCAGATTTTAAAATGCATGCAGAAGCAGTGTAGATTGGAGAGGAAAAAGTTTTATCTAAACCACTTAATCCATTAAACCTTGACCCTGGTCTACACTACAAGTTTAGGTCGAATTTAGCAGCGTTAGATCGATTTAACCCTGCACCCGTCCACATGACGAAGCCATTTTTGTCAACTTAAAGGGCTCTTAAAATTGATTTCTGTACTCCTCCCTGACGAGGGGATTAGCGCTGAAATCAACCCTGCTGGGTCAAATTTGGGGTAGTGTGGACGCAATTCGATGGTATTGGCCTCCGGGAGCTATCCCTGAGTGCTCCATTGTGACCGCTCTGGACAGCACTCTCAACTCAGATGCACTGGCCAGGTAGACAGGAAAAGCTCCGCGAACTTTTGAATTTCATTTCCTATTTGGCCAGCATAGTGAGCTGATCAGCACAGGTGACCATGCAGAGCTCATCAGCACCGGTGACCGTGGAGTCCCAGAATCGCAAAAGAGCTCCAGCATGGACCGAACAGGAGGTACTGCATCTGATTGCTATATGGGGAGACGAATCCGTGCTATCCGAACTCCATTCCAAAAGACGAAATGCCGGAATATTTGAAAAAATCTCCAAGGGCATGAAGGACAGAGGTTATAACAGGGACCTAGAAGCCTACCAAAGAACCAGAGAGGCAAATGGCTGCTCCGGGTCAGAGCCCCAGACATGCCGCATCTATGATGAGCTGCATGCCATTCTAGGGGGTGCCCCTACAACTAACCCACCCCTGTGCTTCCCTCCTCCCCCACCCCTCCCGGGCTACCTTGGCAGTTATCCCCCCCTTTGTGTAACAAATTAATAAAGAATGCATGAATTTGAAACAACAATGACTTTATTGCCTCTGCAAGCAGAGATCAAAGGGGGAGGAGAGGGCGGTTGGCATACAGGGAAGTAGAGTGAACCCAGGGGTGGGTTTTCATCAAGGAGAAACAAACAGAACTTTCACACCGTAGCCTGGCCAGTCATGAAACTGGTTTTCAAAGCTTCTCTGATGCACAGCGCACCCTGCTGTGCTCTTCTAACCGCCCTGGTGTCTGGCTGCACGTAATCAGCGGCCAGGCGATTTGCCTCAATCTCACACCCTGCCATAAACATCTCCCCCTTTACTCTCATAGTTATTGTGGAGCACACAGCAAGCAGTAATAACGATGGGAATATTGGTTTCGCTGAGGTCTAACCGAGTTGGTAAACTGCGCCAGCGAGCTTTTAAACGTCCAAAGGCCCATTCTACCACCATTCTGCACTTGCTCAGCCTATAGTTGAACTGCTCCTTACTACTGTCCAGGCTTCATGAGCCATGGGAGCAAGAGGTAGGTTGGGGTAGGTGCGACCGCACGGTGCTGCCGACTGGGAGAGCAGCCTGAGGCAGAAGCCTCCAGCAGGCAGGACTGAATCTCCATTAGACAAAACTTAAAGAAGAGAATGACTTGGAGTCATTCCCATTTTTGTCCAGGCGCCCCCGACCGACCTCACCGAGGCCGGCCAGGAGCATCCATGTCTGCCCAGGCGCCCCCGAACAACCTAACCGAGGTCAGTCAGGTGCACCCATGGGATGAATACGACAACTAGCAGTCGTATTGTACTATCTGCCGTCCGCAAGGCAAGGCAAGGCAAGGGGATGCTGCTGTGTAGCACTGCAGTACTGCGTCTGCCCGCAGCACCCAGGAGACATACGGTGACAGTGAGCTGAGCGGGCTCCATGCTTGCCGTGGTATGTCGTCTGCACGGGTAACCCAGGAAAAAAGGCGAGAAACGATTTTTTGCCGTTGCTTTCACGGAGGGAGGGAGGGAGGGAGGGGAGACGACATGTACCCAGAACCACCCGTGACAATGTTTTTGCCCCATCAGGCATTGGGAGCTCAACCCAGAATTTTAATGGGCGGCGGAGACTGCAGGAACTGTGGGATAGCTACCACAGTGCAATGCTCCGAAAGTCGATGCTAGACTCGGTACTGTGGACGCACACCGCCGACTTAATGCGTTTAGTGGGGACACACACAACCGACTGTATCAAACAGATTTCTAAAAAATCGACTTCTATTAAATCGACCTAATTTTGTTGTGTAGACTCATTTGATAATCCAGTGGATTTCAGGGTTGAAAAAACATGCTATAGTGCACGGATGTGCGATAGATAGCCTTTGGATTCTATGCAACCTACATCTACCATTAAAGAGATAGGGCCAAATTCTTTCTCCGTTATACCAGCTTAACTCCAAAATACTATGGGGCAGATCCTTAGCTGGGGTAAATTGTCATACCTTCATGGAAGTCAATGGACTTCACTGGAGCTCTAACAATTTACACTGGCTAAAGATCTGCCCCTGTAATTTTATTGACCTCAACAGATGTAGAGTAGTGTAACTCAGAGAATGATTTAGCCCCTGAATAGTGGGCTGCTACTTATAACAAATTAATCACATTTTCATAAAAAAAACCCTCCTTTGGTCCTTGCTGAATGGTCCTCGCATCATCCCCCACCCCTTTCGTCTGATACCTACAAGCAGCAAAAATATTGGAGATGTTTTTTAAAAGCCCTAAGAAAATGCAGTGTGCCACTGAGTACACAGTCTGTGGAACTCCTTGGGTCTTCCGTTTCTGAGACCAGTGCTGCTGGAAGCTTTTATTGCTTTCCAGCCCCTGCTTAGCACGGTGGCTGGGGGACAATAAAGAAACACAGAATGAAAGTCTAAATGCAACCAGCTAGGTCTTTGCTTGATCACAACTTCAGGGAATTAGAGTTAACCTGGTACACACTTCATTAGATTACCCATAATGGGATGCCAAGGGCCCCCCAGTCCCTAAACCAGAACCCTCCCTCTTTTGAAACAAGAGATTTTACATCACATAAGTAGATTTATATTTTTAGGAACAACATTAGGGTAGAAAAATAGTCTCAGTTTTCTTTGCTGAGGAATCTTTATATTTTCCAGGTACAGAGGGTCTATTAAAAACTTCAGGATTAACAGCATTGACTGGGATCTGATTTCTAGACAGGAAGTGTAAACAATGACTTGAAAGGTGTGCATGCAGAACTTTCCAACTGATTTACCAGTAGCTCTTTAGAATCTATCATGCATGTCATATTGAGCTTACAAACTTAATTACCTTAGCTATAAGAAACTGAGTGCCTGCCTCTCAACTCCTTGATGTAAATCAAAGACAGCAATAAAAAAACCTACAGAATAACATATCACATTTGGGGCAGTCTGAAAAATTAGGATCAACAACTCAGAGTGCCTGATTCTGATCTCAACTACACTGATGTAAATCTGGAGTAACTCCAATGGAGTGATACCAGAATCAAAGCACTATGAGGTCTGAATCAGGCCCAGAGTCTTCAGGGTGAAAGTAACATATGCATAGTACACCTCTACCCCAATATAATGCTGTCCTTGGGAAACAAAAAATCTTACCGCATTATAGGTGAAACTGCGTTATATCGAACTTGCTTTGATCCACCGGAGTGCGCAGCCCCGCCCCTCCGGAGCGCTGCTTTACCGCGTTATATCTGAATTCGTGTTATATCGGGTTGCGTTATATCGGGGTAGAGGTGTATTGTCAACCTCAAATGTTCAAAAATCAGGAGTCAAGTCTCCAAAAACCGTGAGACTGGCTTAAAAATCATGAGATTTAAAATAAATAAATAAATCTGGGTTTTTTTCTTTTTTTCAAAGTGAAAGTTGACATTCTCACTTGCCTTCAAGAGCTATGGCTTTAAGTAAAATACCAAATATTGCAACACTCAAAATAATATTTTGAGAGCTGGCCAGGGTTGAAAGTAATTTACAGGACTTACCAGTACTGCCAGAGTCCTGAGGGGGGCGTAGCCTCAACCGGAAGAGGCGGGGCCTCTCAAGATTTAAAGGCCCTGGGGCACCGGCTGTGGCTGGGAGCCCCAGGGCCTTTAAATCAACCCGGGGCTCCCAGCTGCAGAGGTGGCTGGGAGCCCCCGGGGCTCAGGGGCAAATTAAAGGGCTCAGGGTTCCGGCCGCCGCAGAGCTCCGGGCCCTTTAAATCTCCCCCGGAGCTCCGGCTGCCGGAGCTGCGGGGGGGATTTAAAGGGCTTGGGGCTCCCCACAGCAGCGGGAGCTCCTGGGAGCCGGGCTCAGGCATGGATTTAAAGGGCCCGGAGCTCCCGCAGCTCCGGGGAGCTCCAAGCCTTGCCGGGCTGGGGCCGGGATTTAAAGGGCCCGGAGCTCCCGCAGCTGCGGGGAGCCCCGAGCCTTGCCAGGCTGGGGCCGGGATTTAAAGAGCTCTGAGCCCTTTAAATCCCAGTCCCAGCCCGGCCACCGGAACTGCGAGCGGGATTTAAAGGGGTCTGGGCTCCACACAGCTGCGGGAGCTCTGAGCCCTTTAAATCCCGGCCCCAGCCCAGCCGCTGGAGCTGCGGGCGGGATTTAAAGGGCTCTGGGTTCCCCACAGCTGCGGGAGCTCTGAGCCCTTTAAATCCTGGCCCCAGTCCAGCCGCTGGAGCTGCGGGCGGGATTTAAAGGGCGGCGGGGAGCCCAGAGCCCTTTAAATCCCAGCCGCGGAAGCCGGTGCAGTCCGGCACAGTGTACTGGCTCTTGCCGGAACGCCGTACTGGACCATACCGGCTTACTTTCACCTCTGGAGCTGGCAACAGTGATCCGTAGAGGACTAACAGGAGAGAAGTGAGGGGAAAAGAGATGAGGGAACATGGGAGGGAGCAACCAGAATGAGTGGTGAAGCCAGGAGACAGAGGGGGAATCCTCATGTAGCGGGCAGGGGGACAGAGAGTCTTAGAGGAAGAGAGAGACATGAGATGTCACCTGAAGGCAGTGAAAGAGGCCTGCTATCCTCTGCCCCCTGAAAATATCAGAGAGGAGAAACAGCCTGCTAGCTATCCAGCAGCAGGTTGGGGAAGCCAGGACATGTTGGGGGAAGTTTGGAAAGGGCCTTTGAGTAACGTGATGTATATGTATAGGATGTGATGCTATGTTGGGCATAATACAAATAGCAAGAACATGTGGAAAACTGCAGGACTTTTGAGTCCCTGATAATTAAGGTAACATAACCAAAAACATCACCAAATGTACACAGGACCTTTTAATGCCTGGAAGCTGAAAGGCCCCAAACCCTTCACTTATTTGGAGAACTGTCCAATAAAAACTGCTTCAAACATTGGCAACTTTCCCCTGGTTTCCCCCTTCCTTCTCATGAGGAACCAGATGTTACTAACACTGATTAGAGTGGGTGGGAGGGTAAGACCCTCCTCAGTTCCTCTCTTCATCGGCTGCTCCTTTGTGCTGTGCAAATGAGGGGCAGGGGGCATAATGGGAGCAGGAGGGGAGGGGTGTCTGGGAAGCAGAGACAGCAGTCTCTGCTAGTGGGGATCTGGAGGGCAGGGAAGGGAGATACAAACTGCAACCTAAAAATGCTGCTAGTCCCTGGTAGAAACCAGCTGATCTGTTGAACCTAGAACTAACAAGGGAAATATGAGATAGCTCTAAGAGAACTGAGAGTCGTGACATGCATAGAGTGTTCCAAGACAGGATGAAACTTTTCTGCCGTTGAACAACTAGCCAAGGTAAACCCTATGTCATTTTAATAGATTGATGGAGCTATGCCAGTTTACACCAGCTCTATGTACCTGCTGTGCTCTTATTATTTATATATTGTAAGGTGCTCGGTTGCTATGGCAATAGGCACAGAATAAGATACTAGCTAGAAAAGAAACAGAATTGTCTAGAAGTATATTAATGAATTTTGGTTAGACACTCTTTGCATAGCAGTTATTATATGGTATAAATTATCACAACACATGAATAGTTCTGAAAAAAGTTTGGAAAGCTACCTGAAGGGTAAAGTAAGGTAGAGCACAACAGGTAACTCAAAGGAAGGGAGTTGACTTTTGATATATCTATGCTGAAGCTGGAAGGTGTAATTTCGAAGTGTACGTTGAGTAGACGTACCCATGCTAGCTCTGATCGAGTGAGTGTACTCGAAGTGTAGCCGCATTGGCACAAGTGGTAGGCAAGGCTAGCCACCTGAGTGCATACCTAGGGTCTTGCACAGAACGGTATTTGGGACAGCTAGCCCATCCCTCCGCTCAATATCCTTATATTTTTAGCATGCTAGCTTGATCAGAGCTAGCGCAGGACATCTGCCTGAACTAGAAATTACACCTTCCAGCTCTGGTGTAAACGTACCCTTAGATGGGTCTCCTTTGTCTTGAAATATTCTTTGCTAAGCTTTTGTCATCTGATTTGCCAGTTTCCTCAACCCTGATAAGGACGGACTTCATTTTTCTAAGGGAATGAGAAGGAATTTAGGCCCCCAGTGCTGCAGTTGCTTAAGTATGTATGCAACTTTACTCAGCTGAAAAGTCCCATTGAAATTTAGGTACATAAGTGTTTGCAGGATGGAGGCTTTAATTTCTAGATGATGGAGTTTCTGGCCCTGGAACAGTCCATTCTTGTGATGTGGACCACAGTTCACTCAAGCCTTTTAAACTCATTCCACTAAGAATAGGTTCCCAGGAATGGAAGGCTGATGATGCTTTTATCCTCTGGCCACTCAGCTACTATTTCTGGTCTGGTTGATGATGCCGGAATTCAAAGTACAGATCTTGAGAACAGTAAAGCTTTTCACAATGGCCTCCCTGCTTGATAAGTCACTGTGCCAGCTAAGAAAATGAATTTCTAATGCACTTGGCACTGAATCAGTGGCTTGTCTCAAAGAAGAACTGCACAGAACACTGTTTATTTGATTTGTGTAGCACTGAAGTAGACTGCACCTATTTGAATTATCTTAGCCTCATACAACCTTTTACTGGGAAGTTCAAATTGGATTTGACAGCACCCAGACCAACACATGACTTCTTGTATTGCATTCTTCTCTGTAATTAAGGAAACAATAACACACCAATACTACTTGCATTAGATGTGTTTAACAGTATACCTTTGTTTTAAAGGTGCTAAACTCAAATATAATTTTCTTTGATTGAGATGTTGGTGGAGAACATTTGTATTCAGGAAAGTGAGAAACCAATACACTGGCTTCTGCCAGGCTTCCCCACTCATATATTTCATGCATTTTTGAAGTACACCTCTACCCCGATATAACGTGACCCGATATAACACGAATTCGGATATAACGCGGTAAAGCAGCGCTCTGGGGGGGGGGAGAGGGGGCTGAGCGCTCCAGCAGATCAAAGCAAGTTCGATATAACGCGGTTTCACCAATAACGCGGTAAGATTTTTTGGCTCCCGAGGACAGCGTTATATCGGGGTAAAGGTGTATTGCTATAGTTGAAGTTGAGATGGCACCTTCATTCTAAACTCAGTTACTTCATTGTCATTTTCAGAACATTAACCTGTAAGCTCAAGTACACAAATGCTGTAAATCTGACCTAAAGGTAACTAGCTATCTTTGTGATCTGTGCTGCATTAACAAATATCTTATGGAAATGATCACATCTCATTTTAGTCATATCACAAACACACTGTAATTCTGATGACAAAAGTAAATAGTTATATTTTGTCTGTTTTTTAATGGTTTTGTGTTCTGCATAAATATATCTGTGTATTCAAAGACTAACTAGATTCTCCTGGTATATCTAACAGTAGTTATAAAAGTCAAAGATTCTTTTTTAGGCTAAAGGTGAGTCAGACTTCTCTGACCATGGTAAAATGTGTGTCTGCAAAATCACAAAGTTTGTCCTGGATTAATTCCAGT
The DNA here is from genome assembly GCF_002925995.2 of Terrapene triunguis. Classification (NCBI taxonomy): domain Eukaryota; kingdom Metazoa; phylum Chordata; order Testudines; family Emydidae; genus Terrapene; species Terrapene triunguis. The sequence goes on along the minus strand of NW_020664417.1, from coordinate 51,780,432 downwards.
TCATTGTGACTACTGGAGTTAGAAAGGAAAACTTAACAGGGTATTTTTAATCACTTTTACCTCTAGCAACAATGTGATGCTATTTCCATTGTTCCTGTTATGGTAATAAGTAGCTAACATGTTCCCAAAAATTGATTATTATGCTTTATCCAATAGATCAACCATCAAGACATTGCAGCCAATCAGGAAAGGGAGTGGAAAGGAACAGACAGAGGAACCTCAAAGGAAAGGACAAGACACTGTGTCTTTTGTCTTTTGTTCCAAGATGAAAATAAACTGTCTCCACCGCTGATAAGCTCCTCTTTTGATCTCCTTTTGCAATAATTAGAGTTAGACACTAAGTTATTTTATGCAGCTCTTTAAATTCAAAGTTCAGTCCACACTAAACTAATCGAATGGGAATTATTTGCCACATATAAATATCGACACAATGAACTTTTTTATTATTACCTACATTTAGTCATGTAGCTTTTGCTTAATATCTAAGCAAACTAGCCACTGAAAGAGCTGTTGGAGATGAGGTGTGTTCTTTACTACTGTCTTCTCTTTGGTCATAATAGTTTTGTTGAGGGGGGGGGAAGGGCAGGGGATTTTCAATTTAGGAGTACAAGTCCCATTGGGACCTTTCAATAGGACTTATGTGCCTAACTCCCTTAAATGCTTTGAAAAAAATCTATCCCTTAACAAATGGTTATACAGTAGTTTGAAGTGAGTAGGCTGAGAAGACAAACGAGACTCTCAGCTGTTAGTGGAGGTAAACATAGCAGGGTATCAGGTTCTAGCACCCTGCACAGAGATGCAGAGTTATTCTTCTAATTCACCTGGCAGACAGATCAAGTGGGTCCTATTAGGACTATAGAAAGGTTCTGAGGCAGAAGAAGCTAAGGACAATGATAAGGAGGGCCTGTAGGGAGCAACCCTCAGAACAGCACTGTTCAGGGACAAGCTCAGGGTGAGATTTATGCTTTTTGTTAAGTTAACAGTAAAGGAAATCCTGGGGGTAAGGGGAGGTTGGACTTTATCTGCTGCGTGTGTGCTGTGTTAGGGTGGGAATGCCACCTCTTATAGTTCTTAGTTTAACAAGAAATAAGTTCTTCTTTGCCTGTGAAAATCCATACTTGCACCGGGACAAAATGTGAGAAAATAAGAAATAATTTTATCTTCTGTCTACAAGCTAAAGAAATTCCACTTTTTATAAATATTAATAGGTTGCACACACACACAGGTGCCTGGGTCAGAGGCTAGAATGCTACAGGCCACAGCAAACAAGCCTCTTCCATGCAGCAAGCAGACCAGTCACCCTCTTCCTCTCCATGCCACGCATTGAAGATCAGATTACAAACTTTCTGTGGTATACAGCAAAGTGCAGATCTTGAGAGCAGGCTACTAAAAGCAGGTCAGAACTGAAGTGTAATACATAGATTTTAAGAAAAAAGAACAGGAGTACTTGTGGCACCTTAGAGACTAACAAATTTATTAGAGCATAAGCTTTCGTGGGCTACAGCCCACTTAAGGACCATTATGATTATTTAGTCTGACTCCTGCACAAGAAATAGATCCTTACCCAGCAATTTCTGCATCAAACCCAGTAACTAATGGTTGAATTACAGCATCTCCTTATGGGCTTGTCTACACAGTGGTAGGGTGACCAGATGTCCCGATTTTATCGGGACTGTCCCGATATTTACTTGTTTGTCCCGCGTCCTGAACGATGTTCGGTCAGGACGTGAATTGTCCCGATATTTTGACCCCCGGCACACAAGCGGAGGGGGCTTGTGCCCCCCCGCCCCAACTCCGCCCCGACTCCGCCCCTCCCCCCATTGGATCCCTCCCCACATTCCCGCCCTTGCCCCGCCCCCAGCCCCATCCCCTCACTGCCCCATTGGATCCCTCCCCAAATCTCCACCCTGGCCCCGCCTCTTCCCCAAGCACACCACGTTCCTCCTCCTCCCTCCCAGGCTTGCGCTAATCAGCTGTATGGCCGCGCAAGCACGGGAGGGAGGGGGGAGAAGCAGGACGCGGCACCCAGCTCAGGGGAGGTGGAGGTGGAGCGAAGGCGAGCTGGTGCAGGGGAGGGGGGGGGCGGGGCGTGGAGCTGCCAGTGGGTGCTCAGCCCCCACCAATTTTTCCTATGCTCTGGCGGCTCTTGGGTTTTTTTTTTGCTCTTTGCTTTTTCCTCCGCCGCCGGCTCTTGGGTTTTTTTTTTT
>NW_020664417.1:51739685-51778125 GCF_002925995.2 Terrapene triunguis | reverse complement strand
GCATCCCGATATTTCACATCTCTCATCTGGTCACAGCAGGGTAATGTGCTCTACGAGGGCATGATTTCTAAAGCACACTAATGTGTTGTGCAATAATTGACCCTGATGATGCACACTAAATGTTCCCTAGTGTGCTTTAATTTAGTACTATTTCAAACAGCATTATGTTAAAGTAAACTAGCAGAGTCTACACAGACCAACCAATTAATGAACAACATGTTAGTGCACTTTAGAAATCATTATAGAGTGCATTACCCCACTGTGTAGACAAACTCTTAGAAAGACATCTTGATTTAAAGAATTTAAGTTATGGAGAATCTACCACATACCTTGGCAAACTCTTCCAATGGTTAATTACCCACTGGGTTAAAAAGCTGCGCCTTATTCCAGTTTGAATTCTCTTAGCTTCAATTTCTAGCCATCATATCTTATTATGCCTTTGTCTGCTAGACTGGAGAGCTCTTTACTGTTAAATCCTTTCACAAGTCCCCTGATGTAATCAGAATGAAGTGATGTTAAGGCCTGACATATTGTAAACTAGGACCAGAACATACAGCTATGTATTGTTGAGAAGCAGCTTTCCAATGATGTACTATTTTTATCCCTGGTGATACATGAGGTAAATCCTGAGGCCACGCAAAGGTATGTAGCATTTATCAGACAAGATAGGATGCTTTCAGCATATCATGCAATCTCGGTTGGTGCACATTCATATTATCAGTAGAATCAGTGTAGCCAGTGGAATACTACATTGTCTGCCAGCCCTGTAAATAATGCAGTAAAAACAAAGAGTAATGGTATTCTTTTGGAATTCCAGGAAAGGAGGCCCATTGTCAACTTCCTTATTTAATCTTTCAAAAATAGAAAAGCTGATAGAATAAATGAATCATTCACAGGAGCAGATGTTAATTAAGTAAAACAGAGCATTAAAGTGTCAAAATAATTCATTTGTAAAACTGCATTAAAACTTTCAACCTCACATGTAAAATTATGTCTGGTACAGTTAGGGTGACCAGATGTCCTGATTTTATAGGGACAGTCCCGATATTTGAGGCTTTGTCTTATATAGGCACCTATTACTCAGATAAGCAACTAATGTTCTAATGCTTATCTGAAGTTTATTCTCTCTTCTCGTTCTGGAAATCAAATCAGGGTGAAAGTCTTGCAACATGTAGATTTCTCATGCAATTTCCTCTCCCCTCTTCTGCCTAGGCCAGAATACCACGAAAAAGGCTTTTTCTTCAGTATTTTAGTACTTTTGCTTCTGGCTGACACCAGGAAGTCAGAGACACATGGAAATTAAAGAAAAACAAAGCAAAATGAACTTTTCTGAACCCTAAGAAAAGGTTCAGTTTGGTTCAATGCAAGTTCAGTTTGGCTTGCTGACAGTGAGAGCTATTGGACTGTGGTATAATATCACACAGAAAGTGGTGTGAACCGTGTTTCCTGGCTAATTTAAATTGGACTAGACAAAGCTCTAGTAAGTGAACAGTAGGGATGAACCTGCACTGTGAGCAAGATGGGGTGGATAACCTAGCACAAGGGTTCTCAGGACAAATTATTTGGTGGCCTCAGAGTGTGGCCACCAAGTCTTCCTGGTGGCCGTTCTCACACTTTTCCCTAAAATACTTAATTAGCTTTATGAAAAACAAATAAATATGCACATATACACATCCAAATCATTGTAATTTATTTAATGTTAGCTAGTAAGTCTGCTGTGAAAAGTGATATTAATAAACATACAAGTATCACTTTTCACAGCAGACTTACTCAGCCCTAGGAAGTCTGGGGACAAATTAAGCTCTGGATGGGGGATTGGGGAAGCAGCAGGGGCCGGGGCAATGGAGGGAGGGTTGGTCAGGGAAGGCAGTGGGGGGCCGGAACCTGAAACCCCGGGGCCGGAGCTCAAAGCCTCGCAACCAGAGCCTGCCTCTCGTCACCCCCGGATTGAAACCCAAATCCTGAGCCCTATCGCCCCTGGGAAGGTGGGGAACTCACTGGCAGCCCAGCCCTTGCTGGAAGCCTCAGCAACCAACACCAAGGCTGTGCATCCAGGAGCACCAGTGAGGGGGAGGGGCTGCTGCTGCTTCCCCCTTCCACTCCCCATCACACCTCAGGAGGCTGTGGCTGCAAGAAAAGCCCCTGGTGGCCGCATTTGAGAAACGCTGACCTAGTAGGCCTACTCTGTCTCTAACGTCTATAATTTGGATAGTTGAAGTTGTTTTTTAAACCTTTTTGTCCATCAGCTCTTAGATACCAAGGTGATAGGTGCCTGAGGTTCGGGCTAGGAAAGGGGCAAGTTCTGAATGCTGCTACTGATAAGCTTATTACCCACAATGAATTCAGCACCTAGCTAGTCTATACTAAAACGTTTGTGTTATTGTAACCCTTACAGTGACAGCTGGTGACCAGGATACCTGTGGAAATGCTGCGCAGTTGCCCACCAGAGCCAGAACTACGACACCTTTTCCTAGGGAGTGGCATGCGGTCCAGTAGCTGATGGGGAAGGAGGCAGGATCATATTAATTTTGCACTTCTTGTGCCGTAAAATGCAGCCTCTTCAGCAGCAGGCATTCTGCATTGGCTTAAAAGCTAGTGGTTTCTAACCTTTTCCTGGCCGAGGCTTCCACCCAACAACAAACTGGCAGATGAGAGCCCCTCCTATGGCTCCCTGCAGTAGGCCCTGGCACAATTGCTGCCATCTTTCCTCCCCGCTCATTTCTCTCTCCCTTCTCACCATTTGTGTCTGTCTTTATTTTCTGTACTGTGTTGCTTTCTGCAGTCTTGCTTTGTGGCTCTCCCTTGCTGCTCCCTGCTTATCAGAAGGCTGCACATAATTTGGAGTGCGGGCATCCAGTGATGACTTCACAGTGTAAGGCTAGCATGCGCTCCAATGACTGTGCTGAGTGCTGCTGGACCCAGCGAGGAGAAGTGAAGGTTGCTAAGATAGTACTTGCGGACCTCTCCCCGTAAGCCACTGCTGTAACTGGCTATGTTAGGGGTCCCAAGGAGCTGGTATGGATGAAATGGGTAGCTTTCAAGGAGCTATCCACAGCCACAGAAGCACTTTTGCAGTGGGAGTAGGGGCAGGTTCAGGTTAACACAGCTATCGCTATTGCATTGTTCTTTTACTTCCCACCTCCTCCTCTGGACTAATTGAGGGCCCATCCCCAGCTCAGGAAAGTTTGTTATGAACTGTTTTGAGTTTTCATTAGGCGAGGAAGTGGAGAATAACTTCTCCAGATGAAACCACATGGGGGACTTAAACAGGGAGAATGGAAAGGAGTGGCATTGATGGATTCCAGAGAAAGAGTGCCATCCACTACTGCTGGCTTGGAGATTGTTCCAGCAGAGTTAGTTATTTAAATGGGTAATCCTGAATAAAAAGTAAATTAATACTTTTTTTTTAAGGTTCAGACAGGTGATACAAATCAACAAAATCAAGTTCATACTGACTGACAACCGCATCCTCATCAGATCCTGTTGCGCGTAGAATGTTTGGAGGCATCAGATAACTGTCTGATACTAAGCACCTATATGTGATGAGCTAAGGCTGGGGTGTGAGCTTTGACTTTGGATGGAATTGCTAGGTTTTTGGCTTTAAAGTAGTTAATGGGTGGGTGTGTTGGCAGCAGTCTGTTTATGTTGTTGGGCTTCTTAGAAATGAAAACCTTGGATACTTTCCTGCTGAGGGTTGGCAGTAACTGCAGATACATTTCAGAATATTATTATATTTCATAGAAAGATTTGATGAAAATTAGAAGAAACAAGTTCAACATTTACCAGACTTGCAGGATATTTTTTACATAGTTAGAGGGCTTAGGTAATTATTTTCTTAATGAGCAAACTTGTCAAAACACATTACACAGACTGTTTATACATCATCACTCTTTTCCTCAGTAGTCTGATACAGATCATACAATGCAGGAAAACATTCATTTCTAATTACTGCTGGTAATTTTTCAAAGATTATTCACAACCAAGTTACTACAATCTAGTGGGGAACCCAAAAGCTTTCCTAGGAAAAACAAACTAATTTTCATAATACTACAGTTTATATTTTGAGCTCAGAAAACTGCATATTTTTGTATTTGATCATACAGTATGAATTCAAATGCAACATGCTGATGAAAAGGGCTAATGTTCTTGCAGTGCTAGGGAATCAGTGACACCATACCAAGATACGTGGCACTTATATATTGCCTTCCATCACAGGCTCTCAAAGTGTTTTACAAACAATGAATTAATTGTCATGACCCCTTTGCAAGGTAGGTAACTTTTATTGTCTTAATTTTACAGCTTGGAAAACTAAGGCACCCAAAAGTTAATGCCTTGCCCAATGTCACCCAGTGAGACCACTGAGAGAACTGGGCACCAAACCTTAATTTCTTGACTCCCATTCATGTGGTTTAATGACACGCCTATCCTTATGCCCTATTTACAGCATTTCTATGGATCAAATGGCTGTGGGATAAGTTGTGCCTGCCTATTGCACAGGTGTAGCAGAAGACAGTAAGAGTCTTCATGGACCCCCATGCAAGAATCAGGCATAGCTGAAGTTCCTGTGCTCAGTGTAGCACAGTAGTGCTCCTTCCTAATGCACATGGGGAGACAACCCAACCCAACCCAAAGGAACAGGGAGTTCCAGCAGAGCTGCCAGGGCCTAGAGAAGTGAGTATGCTGCATTATCCTCATGGATACAGCTTCCTCTCAGAGGGTGCGGCTCCACATGACTCCCAATGTAGGCCAGTGCCTGGAAGGCATGATTAAGACCTTCATGTTAGGACACTGTGCTTTATTGCATCCAGGGACTCCAGCAGGAATTTAAAGCTAAAGTTGTTTTGATGACAGAATGAAAAATATGGGTTGTATGTGAAGTATGGGCTTGCTACAGTATTCAGGGTATACATTCTAGGCAGTTTGTTCTTATCTTACCAGTATCATGCTTTTCCTTCCTGTTTGGGAGTAACAGGTGCATTGTGGGGTGTACTACATTATTTGAAATTCTATATGTAAAAGTATTCTGGTTAGTGTAGCTATATCATTTTCTAGTGTCTTCAGCTTTTGGAAATAATTTTTAGCACCCAGGGATGTGTAAGGCATTTCTCAGTTATCTGAACATTGCAGCTATCTGCAAGCTATCTTCACTGCTAACAGGTGTTTAGTTATTTTTGTTATTTTAGTATTCAACTTAATGAAATAAGATGCACAGTGATGTATTTTTTCCAGGACTCCCACTGATAGGTACACAAGCTATATAGAGATCACTTTCACATTTTTAGCAGTTAGTGATGGGTGAACCTCAAAAGGTTCATAGGTTCATTTTGCTTTGGATGAATACATTAGAATTCAGATTCTTATCCTTGGGTCAGCAAAACGGGGCTAGTAATCAAATCAGAACAATGGTTCTTGTAAGGTAATGACAGATAGAGCACAGGAGTACTTGTGGCACTTTAGAGACTAACAAATTTATTTCCTACTGTATTTTCCACTACATGCATCTGATGAAGTAGGTTGTAGCTCACGAAAGCTTATGCTCAAATAAACTTGTTAGTCTCTAAGGTGCCACAAGTACTCCTGTTCTTTTTGCGGATACAGACTAACAGGGCTGCTACTCTGAAACCTGACAGATAGAGAGAAAACTTTCCAGTAGTTCCTGTTCCTGGTCAGGCTGGAAATCAAGTCAAAACACCCCTTTTCTGTTTTTTCTTTTTTTTTCAACACTTTTGCTTTTTGCTCCTGCTTATATACTGTGGAACAATTTTCTCCCCTCAGGGTATGTCTACACAGCAACTAGACACCAGTGGAGCTGTTTTGTTGCAGTGTAGACTTCCAGGCTTGGGTTGGAGGCTGGGCTCTAGGACCCTGCAAGGTGGGAGGGTCCCTGAGCCTGGAAGTCTACACAGCAATGAAACAACCCTGCAGCCTGAGCCCTGTGAGCCCAAGTCAGTGAGCACGGGCCAGTCGCAGGTGTCTAGTTGTTGTGTAGACATACCCTCAGTTACATCCATACAACCCCAATGTCTTCAGCTGACAAAATTTTGCTCTCACTTACACCCAGGCTTGGAAAGATTAGAATTTCATCAATAAATGTCAGTAAACATCAATTACACACACAAACTGATGAAAATATATTTCCATCGATAACAATCGAAATTCACAGATAGACAAAGTATGAAAAATGTTGCTTGAGAACTGATAAGAATTTAATTTCAAGATATTTACTTTGTATATTTTGACATGTGATGTTGACAATTTGTGTATTAATGGTTATAAAGCAATTGTCTGACACCCTCCCCATAATTGAAAATTAAAAAAAATAAAGATAAAAAATGCTTACAACCCATAATTTCACACAACTGTTAATATTTACATAGATAAAACCATTGATATTATCTGTCAAAATTATAAAAAAAATAAAAATTGAATTCTTACCACCCATGTGAATCTACTGGGGGTTGCCTGGATGTAAAAGGAGGGCAGAATTTGGCCTCTGATTATGTGTGTATATGAGAAATATAGTAATATAATATTTGAGATCTTAGTTTTAGTCTGCTAAAGCTATCATTGTAAGCATTATTATGCTAGGAAACCCACTAGGACTGTTAATATCTCTGGCGTTAGCATGGAACTTTTCCTTGACTACCAAAACATGGCAATTTTCCATGTTAAAGTAAGCTCTAAAGATCCCACCCATTTCCCTCACCTATCCTCTCAACACATACTTCAAATCCCCTCCTGAAGTCCTCTGCTGTTATCACAATCCTTCTGGCTGAAGAGGACTGAACAGAAGGGACTTCTTTTGGAGCCTGGCTGCAACACACACTGAAAAAGCCAAAGAGGTCCCTGCTGAGTGATGCGAGATCATGTACTGAGTGCTGGTTGCTTCTTCAGCATTGTCAACCTGGGAACAGCAGACTGCAGAAATAGATGCCTGAATAAAAACTACATTGGTATAAAATAGAAACGTAATGATGTGATCAAATGTCACACGAGGGTGACAGCAAAATAATTCAGTTTGTTTTGAAATTAACTCCGTAAGGGTCTGAGTCTGTCATCTTTGCTCCCAGTGGGAAGTGTATCTTCTGGCATGAGTATGCATAGATGACCTGGTTCCTGATTCTCATTTACAGTGAGGCCCCTTTATATCACTTCGGCAGTGTTAAGTGGTCTTAAAGTGGGTGTAAATTTAATGTATATATATGCGTGTGTATATAATTTACATCTTCTTAACACTTCCAAAACCGCTGAAAATTTCATGATCAAACCAGTTACATAAACCACACTGCATAGCAAGGACTGATTCTAAGGGGAAAGGACTTAGTTTAAGAAGATAACTACAAAAATGATAGAATTACCAGATCAATTAACTATTGAAACAACATATGACGCTTTGCTAACTGGCAAATTATTAACAATACAAAACTGAGCATATTGTTAAATTCAGCTTTGACATATAGGAAGTTGAGTTTCACTCATTTACATGTATAAATTACTATACAAGGTATAACACAGTGGAGAATCAGGCCTGCCTTGTGATCTTGGGCATGTTACTTAACCTTTCTGAGTCTCAGTTTCCCCTGCTAGCTGTTGTGACTGATATGGAAATTTCCTGCAATATCCTTGAAAAACCTTATTGTATTAAATTGACATATTATCATGGATCAGGATTGTATATAACCTCTCTAGGGGAAGATGTGATGTGAGGACTGGGAGTTGAAAGGACTATGCTGAAAATTTGCCAGACAAGAATATACTTTTAAGCCAATAAGTGTGAAGTGGATTTCCTAGGGAATACCTAGAAAGAGGTTAATGCAAATCCCCCACCTCCGGTTAGGCAAAACCCCAGCCTTTTGAAGCTACATCCTGAGGAGAGGGTCATTGTCTGCTGGTTCCAGAGACTGGAGATCAAAGGCCTGAGCTGTATAAAGAATCTGAAAGTTATGTACTTGTAACCACAGGAGAAACCTAGTTGCGAGTTTTGAAGGACTGACATCTACCAGAGCGAGCAATTGGAGTTGGGGTGACCTGTGGTAAGCTTTTTTAGCATGATCATAGGTCCCAAAAGTTACAGATGCTTTCTGCATAACATCTCTTAAGATATGGCCTTACCTATCCATCCACACAGCTAAAACTCTCATCCAAGCTCTCATCATCTTGAATTTTGATTACTGCACCATTCTCTGGTCTAGACAAATGCAATCTTGCACCAATCATGTCCATTCATAATGCTGCTACAAAGATCATTCTCCTAGATGGTTGGTGTGACCATGCCATGCCTCTCTTTGAATCCCACCACTGGCTTTCTTTTCTCTATTGTCTCAACCATCTCATTCACTATCAAAATGTTGACTCCCACCTCTGTTTGGTCTGTGATGCCAGCCTCTATTGCCAACTTGTCAAATTTTCAAAAACCCTTTGTTCTTTCTCCTATGCTGTTCCTCACACTTGGGAAGAACTCCCTGGAAACAGCTGCAAGACCTCATTATCCTCATTATTCTCCTTCAAATGCCTCCTTAAAACTCTCCTTTACTGAGATGCTGAGCCCACAGCCTAACATGCTGACTAATACTGTCTCATTGTTTCCTTCGAATCCCTCCCGCCCACCGGTCTGTATCACACTGTTGCCTCTTGTTCTGTACTTAGATTGTAAACTATTTGGGGCAGGAACTGTCTTTTTATTCTGTGTTTGTATAGTGCCTAGCACAATGGGGTCCTCCTAGTGCTATGATAATACTACTCTTACTAATAATAAATACTAATTAAATCCATAGAAGTGTTACTACTTTTAACATTCATGTCTTTTCTTCAGGCTTTCAAATATTGGAGATTACTTAGATTACAAAAAGGTTTATGGCTGTTAATAAATTAAATCATTCATGTAGCTTCATAAATGTACATGGTGCTTTACAAACATGGTGCTTTACAAGTCAGTGCCTGTGATCTCAGAGACTACCTTTCCCTTCAGGTGAAACTGTGGCAGCTAAGAAAATTGAGGAATTTGAGCTTGCAATCCCTTGAGTTAATGCATGGGGCTTTAGGCAGATCAGTCTCAGTAATGGTATCTTCTCCCACTGGTTCACCAGAGCCTGGATATGTTGACTTTGAGGTACCACTGCAAGGCCTGTGTGTTCTCCCAGACTTTCTTGAGAGGGCTAGGAAAAGGCCTGAGTTGATGGAGAATATGGTTGCAAGAAGTTTTCTGTTGACATTTGGTCCCTTTTAAAATTATAAAATAACAGAAGTTTGTATATGTCTTCAGGTTACTCGTCAGGTGCATTTTTATTAAGTAGAAATAATTAGAAAATTAAAATGCATAGGATATAGGATAGTGTGCAAAATACCATACCTATCTGTGTCCTATAATCTGTATCACTTTAAAAATATGCAAACTGCTAGATAGATAATAGAAATATCCTAGAAATAATTATGTTTATTTCTAATTATTTATAACATAATTATGTTACTCTACCTAACACTGACGTTGGGTTGCTAAAGCAAACACTCTTATTCTGGTCACCTAAAAATTACAACAATGTTCAAAATGTGAAGGAAAAGTCATATGTTTTCCAAATTAGTAAAACTTGCAGGGCTACATTCAGCTACATTCCCAGGAAAATCACCATTTTAGGGGACTGCTGCTTTTGCTATCAGAAAAGCTTTCCAATACACCAACAATGTGGAACGATTAAATCTTGGGAGATAATTGTACAGCCATGAATCATTCCTTAGTCTTTGCACATGATGTTAGTAATCTCCCTGGAATATTATATTAAAACAATACTCTACATTTTCAAAAAGAATGTTCTGTCTGACAGCAGAGGATAGTCTCAAAGTAGTAATGGACTTGGGTTAGCCATGTACTATCGGACTGGAACTACTCCAAGATTTCTGCTAATACTACTCAAAGTATGAGTCAACACACCTGTTTTAAAAATATGGATACAGTCAGAGGCCAACAATGTAATTTTTGGCAAGGGCATTAGAAATGAATATGAATTATGTTCTTTAATTCAGTTTGAATGCTTTTAATATAGGACATTAGAAGAATTTTCATGACCATGATTTTCTCTTGTCCAGAATGATGTGGAATAAGCAAATGAAATCAACTCTTGCAATAACTAAAAACATCATTCTTGTAAAAACAATATTAAATATTTATTTTCTTTTTATTTAAAATAAACCTTCTTAAGTTTTTGGCAACAGATGATTTTCTAAAAACTTTTCAAATTAGCCAGTGTTTTGCTAACAGTTATAGGGCCATATCCTTTAAACACCAATTCATGTGAACATGTCCATAAAAGCCAATGGGATTAACTCATATGAGTAGGAGCAAACAGATACTTTCAATCTGATTGATTTATTTTAGATTAAAATAACAAACCAAGAAAGAACAAAAGTGTCAATAAAAGTGTGTATGTAGCTGCACTTAACTGAACATAAAATGACTGCCAGTCTCTTCAAGCAGCAGAATCAGAAATGTAAAGGTGTATTACAATGAGATAGTAATAACAGTTCTAGAACACAATGACATTTGCCACACTAAGCACTTTGTTGATACAATATTGTAAGACTGGGCAGCTGAAATCAGTTTACAGAATGCAAAAGAGCAACTCTTTTAAAATTCTAGCTAATTATGCTACACAGTCATGCAAATTCTGAGCCCTCCATTCTTCCACAGCCAAATGTTACCATAAGAAACCTCCACACTTTTTCTTCATTCATTGACACTCATTTGCTAAGTTTCCCAATCCTCTATCTTTTCATGCAGTAGGATGGACTTCCTGTACTGCCAGATGGTAGCAAATTCCAACGTTTGCCCCACTGCTTTCCTTCAAGGATTGCTCAAGTAACTGATGTTTCCTCCCACAGAGACACAAATGTTCCTCCCTAGCTAACTTAATACATTGGGAAGCCAAACTAGTGTGCTGATGGAGCTCCTAGAATTTCATTTTCAACTGAAAATTCTGAAGATTGTCCTGAGGGACTTTTATTATCTATGTTGCAAAATAGGTAACCCCCCACCCCCCCAAAAAAAACAAAAACAGAAAAGAATGTGCATATATCCCACCTGCAGAAAGAAATCTCCTAGTTATTCAATAAAATACTTCCTTTAAAAATATATTTTTACCTTCTCCCATTAACTGACAGGAGACTGGTGTCCATATTCTACAAACCACCATTATAATAGATGGATTTGTTGACAATCTCAGTGCGGAGGCCAAGGACATTATATACCACAGAGGGAACATGGAGCTAAAGGTAAGGAAAGAAAAAAAAAGGGGGGGGGGGGAAGGTACCTGAATTAGAAAAGGATAGGGAGGTAGAAATTGGAAAGAGGGAAAAGACAAGCACAGGGAAATAGGCAAATTGGGTAGGGCAGTGGACTCAGAATAAGGAGACCTTTGCCTTCTATTTCCAGTTTGCCAAAGACCTGATGTGTGACCTTGGGAAAGTAACAATCTCTGCATCGCTTTTTCCCTTCCTGTCTCTTGTCTGATTTGTTTATTTAGAATGTAAAATCTTTGGGGGCAGAGACTGGCTCTTACTATGTGTACGTAAAATGTCTATCACAAACGGGCCCTGATTTCAATTGGGGCCTGTAGGAGCTACTACAATACAAATATTAATTAGTAATAATAAATCAAATGGAGAAACTAGAAAGTGGGGGATACAGACAACAATGTGGAGTGGGGAGGGATTAAAATATGAATTTCTTACCTGTCTGTAAGAACATGGATTGGAATCCTACTTTCTTAAATTAAACTAAAGGTCTGAGAAGTTAATGAATGTAAGCCCTGGGAGTAACATCCTTTTTGTTACAGAAACAGACACGGGATCATTAATGACCACAAATCATAGAATCATAGAGTCATAGACTTTAAGGTCAGAAGGGACCATTATGATCGTCTAGTCTGACCTCCTGCACAACGCAGGCCACAGAATCTCACCCACCCACTCCCACAACAAACCCCTAACCTATGTCTGAGCTATTGAAGTCCTCAAACCATGGTTTAAAGACTTCAAAGTGCAGAGAATCCTCCAGCAAGTGACCCGTGCCCCATGCTGCAGAGGAAGGCGAAAAACGCCCCGGGCCTCTGCCAATCTGCCCTGGAGGAAAATTCCTTCCCGACCCCAAATATGGTGATCAGCTAAACCCTGAGCATGTGGGTAAGACTCACCAGCCAGACACCCAGGAAACAATTTGCTGTAGGAACTCAGATCCCACGCCATCTAACATCCCATCACAGGCCATTGGACATATTTACCGCTAATAGTCAAAGATCAATTAATTGCCAAAATTAGGCTATCCCATCATACCATCCCCTCCATAAACTTATCAAGCTTAGTCTTGAAGCCAGATATGTCTTTTGCCCCCACTGCTCCCCTTGGAAGGCTGTTTCAGAACTTCACTCCTCTGAAGATTAGAAACCTTCGTCTAATTTCAAGTCTAAACTTCCTGTTTATATCCATTTGTTCTTGTGTCCACATTGGTACTGAGCTTAAATAATTGCTCTCCCTCCCTGGTATTTATCCCTCTGATATATTTATAGAGAGCAATCATATCTCCCCTCAGCCTTCTTTTGGTTAGGCTAAACAAGCCAAGCTCTTTGAGTCTCCTTTCATAAGACAGGTTTTCCATTCCTCAGATCATCCCTAGTAGCCCTTCTCTGTACCTTTTCCAGTTTGAATTCATCCTTCTTAAACATGGGAGACCAGAACTGCACACAGTATTCCAGATGAGGTCTCACTAGTGCCTTGTATAACGATACTAACACCTCTTATCGCTACTAGAAATACCTCGCCTGATGCATCCCAAGACCGTATTAGCTTTTTTTACGGCCATATCACATTGGCGGCTCATAGTCCTCCTGTGATCAACCAATACTCCGAGGTGGTTCTCCTTCTCTGTTACTTCCAACTGATGAGTCCCCAACTTATAACAAAAATTCTTGTTATTAATCCCTAAATGCATGACCTTGAACTTTTCACTATTAAATTTCATCCTATTACTACTACTACTCCAGTTTACAAGGTCATCCAGATCTTCCTGTATAATATCCCGGTCCTTCTCTGTATTGGCAATACCTCCCAGCTTTGTGTCATCCGCAAACTTTATTAGCACACTCCCACTTTTTGTGCCAAGTTCAGTAATAAAAAGATTAAATAAGATTGGTCCCAAAACCGACCCCTGAGGAACTCCACTAGTAACCTCCCTCCAGCCTGACAGTTCACCTTTCAGTATGACCCATTGTAGTCTCCCCTTTAACCAGTTCCTTATCCACCTTTTAATTTTCATATTGATCCCCATCTTTTCCCCACGTGGAACCATATCAAATGCCTTACTGAAATCGAGGTAAATTAGATCCACTGCGTTTCCTTGGTCTAAAAAATCTCAAGACTTTGTGTTTATGTCTTATCTAAATCCACACCTCCATCAGCAAAGTGCCTCTAACACTAGCCTGAGCCATTGTTTCATTACTAGCTGAGGAGGGAAGAGTACCACTTACTGAATATACACCACCACTACTTGCAGTACACCTAAGTATAACTTGGAGGTCTCTCAATCACGTACTGACCAAAGCCTCATAGGATCTGATGTTATTCCAGCATAAAGTTGTATGCTACAAACAAGAAAACAACCAAAATGCCAGACCTAAAATGTGTAATGTAAACTTCACAATGGAAGACCCTCAAGGAAGGCAGGATTGGGGAGAGGGCTTAACCAAATTAGCCCACCAATGTGATTAGGAATTCCTTTATTTAGTGCAGAGTTTCAAAGTCCAGCATGCAGCAAGTCTAGTCTTCTAGGGAAAAAAATTCTGAAGAGGGGCCAGGAATTGTATCTATGTAGGGATCCAGCTCCAACTTTTTGAATATGCAAATAGCTAGTTAATTATTAATTCCTCCAAATCCATTAAGAGGGCCATTAAGATACAACTCATGGGAGATGACTACAGATCTCAAAAGAAAACATATCCACGGGAGAGGCTCAGCTAAATTAGAATTTAATGCGGACCATCTGGTTTTCCAACACACCGAAGAAAAATAAAGGCAACTTTCTTTTTAGAGGAGCCCTTCACTCAGAATATTAAGTAGGTCTCCACACTTGCAAAATAGTAGATATTCTCCTTGCAGAAATAAATTTTGGATAAAAAGAGATGTGAAGAGTAATCAAGAGAGTACATTGGAGGGTGTGTATTTCAGAACTGATATACTGTATGATTTATGTTACAAAGATGTTCCTATTGCTTATTTTTCTGGATTTAAAAAATTAGTAAGGTGGAGAAGCCAATGAAAGCTGAAATCAGCTTGACCAGAAAGCTTTGCTGGGCTTTATGTCCACTCAAAGGAATGGCTATATCAATACAAATACAAGGCCAGAAGGGATGATCATCTAGTCTGACCTCCTGTATAATAGAGGCCATTGAACTTCCCCCAAATAATTCCTGTTTGAACTAGAACATCTCTTTTAGAAAAACATCCAATATTGATTTAAATCTTGTTCTGGAAGGTTTTTTAAAACCCTTTTAGAGAGAATCTAAACATAGATTTTAGGGTGGTTTTTTAAAATCTAATATCCAAAAACTGAATTTTTTGTTTTCAGTTTCTGAAAGCTGAAGCATTTTCATTTGATGAAAAATGAAAGTTTTGGATAAAAATTTCCATTCTCTTGAAAAACTATATTTTTCTTTTACAACCTGAGCTAGTAGACACAGAATTACCATCAGATCCTATGTGGCTCGTGGTGTCTGGCACTCAGCCTGTGGCTAAAGGTGGGCTCCGTGCCGTCGCACAGGGGCTGCATCCCACGGCCGTCCCACAGCCCCAGGAGTTCCATTTCAGATTTTGTTTTGTGTGTGTGTGTGTGTGTGTTGGGGGAGCGCTATCTCTTTAAGCAGAGCACTCAGGAGCTTGAATGCATTTTCAGCCAGCAGCAGCTGCTGGCGGCAGCACTATCCTGAGACAGCAGACAGGCTCCCCGTGTTCCCTGACCCCAGCTCAGCGGCAACTGGGTACATGGGTGGGGGAAGGGGACACCCTGACATCAGTCCCGTCCCCCCAGCTCTGCACAACAGACAGGAGGCAGGCTCCTTGTCCGGAGCATCTTGGCCAGAGGCCAAGGCATGGGGGGTGAGGAGGCAGGAGCAGCAGGGCGTTAGAAGGAGGGGAACCTCTGTCCCGGAGGCACGCAACAGTGGCTCCCTGAGCAGGGCACCTTGGGTGGTAGACCCCCTCATCCACCCTTAAGGCCAGCTGTATCTCCCTCCCCGCTCGGCTGCCACCAAGTCCCATCTCCAGAGGTATGCGATTAACCCTCGTTAAAAAAAATACCTTAATTTGTTTTGAGATAATCGCATGTGTTAACTGCAATTAATTGACAGCCCTACATTTCTGTCTTTTTTTCATAGTTTGTGTGTGTAGGGGATAAATCTTTTCCTGACCAGCTTTATTTACAAACATGAACCTCTCCACCCCCCACAAAAAAAAACAACACAACCTTTCTGGAATTCCTTTCTGGTGGTTGTCACAGTGACCTCATATGTCATTTTATGTAACATCTTTTTTGCATCTATGCAATAGGCTCCAGAAGCTCAGTTTTAGACTGATTCTGGCTTCTGCTTGAAATCTCCAGTTTTCTTTGCATGGATGATTGTATAAATAAAACAAAAGGACTAATACAGAAGTTAAGGTGACCTGTAAAGCAGGCCTAATTTCTGCAACTTAGTCTTGTTTTCTTGTATAGATATTTTTCCCCATGGAGAACAAGAGCCAAATCTGCTATTTTTAACTTGAGCACCTCCTATAAACATAGAGAAAAATTTCCCATTGGTTCATGAAGAAAAAGAGAATTAAATAATAACAATCAGGGAATGGGCATTTCCTGGGGATTAATGACTTTCAAGGAAAATTGATGGCACGAGGCAGAGCCTTTAATTTCATTCAGGGACCATTAACTCTAGCCAGTCATTAATTTCTCAAATACTCTGTGATGACGTTATTCAATTCAATTTAAAAAAAAATTATAAGCTCTATTTTGTCACTAGTAACCCTGATATTCTGTCGAAATACTGGGGTGTGGCTGAATCTTAATGCTGCTGCTGTGGTATATCAGAGAATTAATGTTCAGTACAGCATTTGGTGAGGCCTCCTGGGTTAGTTTTAATGTCCTTGTACCAGCTATATTTAGAAAAAGCTTGAAAATCTCCCATGCCTGCTATTATTGGCCTAAAGGAATGCATTCATTCTTAAAACCCCATATACAGGGGGCAAGGTCTTTTTTGGATTCAATCAACATAATAACCTAATAAATAAATTGAACATAAAACCCAACCACCTGTCTTTTTATTTTTTTAATACAGATTAGCAGCTGGCTTGGGCTGTTGTCAAGATTGTGGGAAAGAGTTAACATGTTTAAGAGAGGCATTTCCATGGCTCTCTTATGATGCATGTTCTTTCCATAATTGAACAATTATATCAACAAGAATGAACACTAGCAAAACAAAAAGTGAAACAACAACAAAAATTACATTCTGTCTCAAACTGTTAGAGCGTAGAATCTTCAGATCAAGGGTCCTAAGTGAAAGGGGGGCTTCCAATTAAAACATTTCATAAATCTCCTGCATATTCATAGCTAACCATAATCTCAGGCTACAATGGGAACAAGAAAATTGGATATAATTTGTGCTGGCTGTAAAGAGAATTAAATGGACATGCAGCAGTAGGAAACTAAACCAAAACAAGAAGCAACATATTAAATAAAATAAATGGAGCAGGGGTTGTTTGTCAACCTCAGAAGAGCTCCTAAACTCAGGTCCTTAACTCAGCACTCTATACAGAGGTCTAGCCTTTCACTTCATTAATTGTTTCTCAGTCTCTTGTCTCACTACTTCGCTTTGATTAGGACATAACACAGGAGTGTGCACTGTTAGTGTGCACTGATCAGTTCTGTATACAGTAAATGCACAAAGATGTCATATATCATACTCTGTCATCAACAGCTAATGGTCACGGAGAGCTTCCTTTAATAGCTTAGGGATATAGGAGACATATTGTGGCTGATGAGAAACAGGGAAACTTCCACTAAAATTGGCGTGACCTGGAGTGAAAAAAGCACCAGGTTACTTCCAAGAGGCAATGGAAATGTCAGTGGGACTATGAAGGGAAAAAGAGTTGAAAGATTTTAAAGGATATATAAGCTTTGTTATTAGTTTGTAGTATGGTTATAGTGCATGAAGATAAGTAGGACTGACACCTGAGTTCCTGTGTTTTGCTGTTAGATTTTGCTTCAGAAAAAAACCTCTTCTCCCCCTTAACACATTCCTCAGACCAATTTTCCTGCATTAGTTACTGGGGTTTAAAAAGTAACAGCCAATTTCTTTTTTATATAGGACCTGTGCTTTCTTTACAAATATTTTCTTGGTAAAGAATCACTGTGTATTCCAAATGGATATAAATATGAATACAACCTGAGAACTGTCCATATTCATTAGTATTTTCTTTCAAAAAGTTAGTGGACAAATGTTTGGTCTCTGATAGACTGGGTTGCACATCACAGAACCACTGCCATAACAATCACGAACTGACATTCTTGTTGGCTTTGGCAGCAGAGAGGCCAAAGGTTGAATTGGCATAGAGCAGTGATACTCAGCCCTCAAAGCCCCAGTAGTGTGAAGTCATTGTTTCATTTACTGTGAACATATATATATATATAATATGACTGACCAAGTATTAATTTATCAATTACAATTGGTTAATAACATAGTAAAAGCATTCTGATTGGTTAATAATTAAATCACACAGTGTTTTAATATCATGTGCTGCAAAGAGCCAGAGGAGACACATTAAAGAGCCACTTACGGTTCGCGAGCCTCAGTCTGAGTATCACTGGTATAGAGACTTTTACCAGAGGAGGTATTTATACACTCTAGAGATGGTTAATTCTGGGCTGAGCTGGGCCACATGGAGAAGACTGAATTACCTGCACTGTACCCCTTCTGTGAGGAAACAGAGGACTTTATTCTTTGGAGCTGCCAATCTGGCACCTTGAATTAGCATTAAACTCATTTGGAAAGCCCATTCTTTAGATAGGACAGGTGATCTGAGGCATGGAATGCAATAGGTGCCATAGTAAAATGTCCTTTCTTTAGTCAATGGTCAGACAACAACTCATGACTTCTCATCAGTGATCAATTTGTAATGAGAGAGGTGCTGGGGCTCAAGCAATTTTTTTACTTTCATAACTGATGCAGCAAGCCCAGAGGTGCCGGGGCTATGAACTGCCAAGTCCAGAGGTGCCGGCGTTCAGCCCTTGCAAGCCCTGGCACAAATTAAGCATGCTTCTCATCATTACCTGATCCATACCAATCCAGCACGCATTGCCACAGGAGTGAAGGGGACATCCTCAACCAGAGTGCTTGCAGGATCCACCTCCCTGTGTGTTCTGCCATTTCAAAAAATTTTAATGATATCTATTCTTGCTGGTGTTTTGGGCTAATCCTGTAATCCTTGCTTACTCACAGCCCATTCCTGAAACCCTTATTGCTGCACATAGTCATTGTCTAGCAACTTACCATAATGATATCATCAACTCTACTCCTTGCTCAGGCAAACCCTCATTGAAAGTAATTGGCCTTCTCACACTCCTGACTCCATTGAAAGCAATAGGAAAACTCCAACTGATATCAATGATAGCAAGATTGGGCCCACAGAGAGTTTTGTTTGGATAATGACCACAGGATTTGGTCTTTGGTTCAGAGAAATATGTTTTCTTTTTCTGCTGACTCCCAATTTTTAAATGAAAAGCCCATGACGTGAGTCAATTACAGGAGACGATGGAGCGTGTGTATCAGATGTTTAGACTCTAAGCAGAAAATAGCTCCAAGAAGGCCAAATACTGCAGATTTTACTCATTTTATTTAGTTCCCCTCCATGCTTTTAATGGCACAATTGTTAGGAAAAAATCCCCACCAAAACCTAACAAAATACAGAAGTCATTGCAGAAAGAGTGTTCTATTAATCAAATATCTTTAGAAAAGGCTATTCTATACTCAGCTGGTTAAACTGTGAGGCTTTAGCATAGCTGAGCCCTTGAAATATTTGGAGTTTGTTCTGTCACTATCAGATAAACACAACAGAACATGCCGACCTGCAGAGGTTCATGACTAAACTGTTTGCAAGGTTAAAAAGAAAGGGAGAGCAAAAGCCATGTTAATCTTCTCTATCCCTAATTTTAATAAAAAGTAAATATTTTTGTAAAACCATTTCAAAGGCTTCCACTTTCAGTTATGTGGCAGGTCAAGATTAGGGAAAACCCAAGCACCTCTTAAGGTTAAGCACAGTATTTGTTTCTGTCTTTCAAACTACATCTGAGTGTATTTTGTAGATAAGTTAAGATAGGGTAAAGCTCAAACTCCTTTCCTTTGACTTTTTACCTAGAAATAAACAGCTGCAGATGAAGAAACTTCAGACCATTTTCCCCTTCATTACAAATATTCTTCTCAGTGGTTAGAACTAATGAAATATTGTATTAAAGGAACAGAGATTTGAAGCTTTTATTCCATTACTGCTAGGATGCTTGACAATTAAAATACATTTCTGTTGCATGGTATTTTAAAACTTCAAAAAGATTTTTAAGGATACACTAGATATTTTATACTGATTTCACATTCATTCAGCTCTTTTAACTATTCCATTTGTTTAATACCTCACTCATTGAAGCGTTTGCAATATTTTAGACTTTTGGTGGTTGAGTCCCTTCATTTATTTTTAAATATTATGAAGAGGTGGACAAAGTACTCAGATAATATGGTGATGGGCATTAGATAAACGGATAGATAGCAAATTGAAGATTGCAACCAGTTTCTTTTATAAAATACTTATATAGCACCCTTATAACTTTGGTTTTGAAAATGTGATTGATCTAAAAACTGCCAGATTTATTCTGACGGCAAAGGGGAATGTTTCTGCAGAGACTGAAGAAAATATAAACTGCTTTTGCATTACAGATCATTAAAAATTACCACAATTTACAGTTGTTACATTTGCAATGTAAATTATGTGAGAGTATGGTTAATATTTCATTGTCATGTACCAGCTTTAACTATTTTTTAGTATGCTGAGAGAATACATAATACTTTGCATTTTTACTGGGCATCCCTTCCAGTGATCTACAAACACTGTCGGGCTAGATGGCAGCTGGCCCCACATGGCTGAACAGGACTTTGGTAAAGTTCTGATCAGGCCCATCTGCAAATCCTCTTGCAAACTTAATTTTTAATGTGTTAAATCAATCATACTTTAAATTACAATAACAACAACTTGGGAATAACTGGGAATAACTCATACAGAGACGCTGAAATCAGTTTCCGGTTATGGGGCCAAATCCTCAGCTAGTGTAAATTAGTGTAGTGCCACTGGAGTAAGTGAAGCTATGTTTATTTACATCAGCTGAAGACCCAGACCATGGCATTTTCTTTGACTTCTTTGATTGGAGGGATAGGGGATTGAGAGTGGGAAGGGCAGGCAGCCACATTTCCCCAACTGCATTTCTTAGGAAGTTGCTGGATGCAAGGGGCTCCTGTACAGAGCCCCTCTGCTTCCTCACTGTTGCTCAGCTTCCTCAGCTTGTCAAAGCCATTGGAGAACGTGGGTTTGGAGAGAGCCACAGTGCCAGGGGCACACCCAACTGTGGCTACTCTGAAACCACATCAAGGGGGTTTCCAAACCACGAAAGGGAAAACAACATAAGATACTGCAGACAGTTTCCACATGAATTTGGGGGGAAGTTGGATTTATGGCAGAGCTGAGAGGCCCCTCTCTGTCTCCTTCCAACTCTCAGCGCCCGAACCCTGTGGAACGCCTCAGAGGTGGCATTCCCCCTTTTCTGCAAGGGCAGGGGAGGTGCTCCATACACGGCTCTCAAGGGATGATCTGGCCTTATAATTTTGGAATGCGGGTAACAGATGTTGAAGAATCAAGTGTCATACAGATGGGTTCCACATGTTCCTCATTTGATATTCCATACTCCTGTGGTAGTCATATAGTAGCTATCACATAGTATGGCCCTCCTCGCTGCAGTGTCTGTGCACTTTAAATCCCTAGGTTTTCCTCCCAGAACACTAAGGGGCAAACCCAGGGGCAAACCCAGCCCCCTTCTCCATAGGTGCAAAGGCTTTCCAGGCAGCAGAACAAGTGCAGTTCCACTGTGCAAAGGGATTGTGGCAAGATTTCAGGGGACTGTGCAGAAAGTAAGGTGTGTACTGTGGGTGGGCTACTTTAGGGCTGGGGGAGGATCAGAGCATCTGCTGTGACACAGATCCTCCCATTCTCAACCATTGGGAAGCTATGTAAGAGACTGCAGAGTGGCTCTGCAACCACTCCATAGTCCGGTAGGAGAAGTCCTTCCCTCCACACCCGCCACCCCATTTGTCCAATGCTTTACCCCTAAAATGTGTATCTCAAGCTGGAATTCTCTGTGAACAAAGTATTTGTTTCATATTAGCTTAAGAGAAAAGTTGTGGCATTTTTACTGTCGGCCTTTGTATAGCTCTCTCCTCCCGGTTAGTTTTGCCTTTGTTCAGAATTACAGTTACCCCAAAGTACAAGAATGTATAAAGAGTTGCTGAGGAGGCAAAATGGCTTGTGATATCTTCTTTTGGGGAAACGTGAGATTAAGATTAGTTTATTTCTAAAGCAGCTGGTAATATGCCATGTTAAATTACCTACAAATGCGATAAGTGGTTCTCTAGCTGATAGGATGCAGTTAGTTATATCCCACCACCAAGTGGTCAGGAAAGATGCCCGTTCCTTTCTATGGATCGTTTAAAATTAAAAGCTATTTGTCACCAGTATGACAGCTGTGTTTCTTTCTGAAAGGAAAAATAAAAGTTGAGGCTGCATTTTTAAAACTTCATATAAATCTATGTAACCCTTCTGCCAGGCCAAGTGATAGCAGCAAGGGCCGGGTTCAGTACATAGGGGTCCCTTCCCAACAGCGTGACACAGAACCAGCTCGAGCCCCCACCCAGTGACCTGGGAAAATCTTACACACACCCCTGGGCGCCTCGAAGAGGCAATACTTCCCCTCTCGCAAGCACAGAGCCTCGGTGTAGCAGAAAAATGTTTAATAACATGAGGTAAACGACATAGCATTAAATTGGGAAAACACCACAACTAGAGTTCATAGACCAAACCATGAGCGAAGACCCTCCCCAGCAAATTGGGCCGTGTCCTTTCCCGTTGGTTCTTGAAACCCGCAACCAAAGTCCCAAAAGTCCAACAACCCCAAAGTCTCTCGGGTCCAGCAACCCAAGAATCACCAAAGTCCCAAAAGTCCAACAACCCCCCAAAGTCTCTGTCCCTGGTCAGTGCAGCCCCAGAGTTCAGGGGGGAGGGGCGCAGGGTGTTAAGGGGCACCTTACGTGATCCGAGACCAACCGGCCGCCTCTCCGTGGGGTTCCGCCGCAGCCTTCACCACGAGCCGCTCCACTCCACCTGCTGTCCCGTGAGCCGCTCCTGCCGTCCCACGAACTGCTCTGCTCCGCTCCGCTCACCGACCTGTGAGCCGCCGGGCTCCACTCCGCTCCGACCGTCCCCGCAAGGCTCCGCTCTGCCAGCTGCTCCTCCAGCTGCTCTGCTCCGCTCCGCTCACCGACCTGTGAGCCGCTCAGCTCCGCTCTGCTCTGCTCCAACCGTCCCGCGAGGCTCCACTCGGCTAGCTGCTCCTCCAGCCGTCCCCGCAAACTGCTCCGCCAGCCGCTTAGCAATTCAGGCTCCCCCACTAGTTAACACAGCCTCAGTGATCTCAGCTCTTAGTAACTTTAGCTCTTTTGTGATTTCAGCTCATAGTGATTTCAGCTCATAGTAGGGGAGCCCCAGTGCTGGTGCACTAGTGGCCCAAAGTGAACTCAGCTCAGCAGCCTGTAACTAGACTCCTAAGGGAATCAAAGTTAGCTCTGACATTCAACAGTGGAGAGAGGAGGAGGTGCAATTGGTGTTTCAGGCTCACGCAGGGGCCCCACACCACCAGGTACCAATACCTGCCCCCAACCTCTCTCAATTCACTGGGTTTTGTAACCCATGCCCCTTGACAAGCAAATGCTACTTAGGTAATGGTGACGGATTCACTCAGTCCTTCTGTCATACAACAGTTCCACTGGCCTTGATTCACAGAATCAGGGTAACAAAACTTTATTCTTCCTGCCCCAATAACAGAGAAACTGGGGATCCCACACCAGCCAAAGTAACCACTTTTGGTTGCTGTGGGCTCATGCTAGGCGTGTGGGTGTGCCTATGCAAACGAGATCCGCCCCTGGAGTTCTTTTCCACACTCGCCATAATTCACCACCAGATGTCAGGGTAGAGCTCATCCTGACTCTGCTTACATCTATATGAACTCCTGGCAGGAAAAATAATCCTGTGTATATGTCAGCATTCCACAGTGAGGTTTTAACGAAGATCACATGCTGTACATTGGCAAGCCAAGGCACAGAAACTACAGTTTTAAAAAAAATTGTATGCATGAATAACACACCGTAGAAGCCATTTACATGAACAGCTGCACTGTGCATGATAGACAATAAGGGACAGCTATTTTACTTTTGTTTATACAAACTGCAGTATAAATATTGTAGACACACCACAAAAGCACCTTGAGTAAGCATACAAAACTAAACTGAATTCTGTCCTGGTTATACAATACAAACTGCACTTTGATCGTGATCACTTGATCCTCCACTGATCATACAGTAATTTCCAACCCTCAATTCCCATTGAATAAACTAGGATTGAATTAATTGTGATGTTAATGGGAGACAAAAGGAACTCAGTACCCCACAAAGTTGGGCCCTTACGGACTCTCTTCTTTTCAGGTTTTTATGCTGGCTCCCATCTCCAGGACATGTGAGTGCCTTCCAGAAATGCATTAAATGGCTATCATCTGTCACATGCAGGGATGGGTTACTGTGTGGTGATGCAGACGTGGATTCACTAAGGAAGTTTTATTATAATGTTTGGGATGACGAGGCAGTGTGAGCAATACAGAGTAACGAAGCTTCTGCCTTTGGTGTTACAGTCACATATTTAGCATTCATGGAAGTTGCTGGATTGAAAGCTCTGGAGTCTGAACTTCCAAATTTGTTGACAGAATAGGAAAGGCAGGGCTAGAACCTATTCATACTTCTCCATAGTGTCCTACCAATGTGCCTCAACCCTTTTCAGAGAGGGTGAGAAGGTAATTCAATCTCCTGTTCTGTGTCCATGCAATCGTAAGAATATGTTCTTAGGCTGCCAGCAAAGATGCCAGTTTGTGGCAGTGAAATGTACTGATCTGAGACTACTGAAGCATAGACTTTGAACAGCTGTCAGAACCAGGATCATAGCTACATATCCCAGTTTGTCATTGTTATAAATCACATTCACTCAGAAAATATTGTGAGCTGCAAATGATCTAAATGTTTATCCTTTTATCTCTTCAGGATAAGAGAGATGAATCTGTTCAAATGCTAAACCAAATCATTTTCATTTTTGTAGTCTGGCATATGTTCACCATACAGCAGCAGATTTTGTGTTAGTCAAAGTTTTTGGCTGTAATTTCATTACTTTTAGGAGGTTAGTTTGTAACTTATGACATTGCTGATAAAATACTGTATAAAAGTAAAAATTACAATTTATGAATGTTTTAGAGTCACTGCTTATTTAAAAATCTGGCTAAATTCTGAAACCTTCACTCAGTCCTTAGTCTCAGTTAGATCACTGGGAGTGTGTCTAAATAAAATCTTTATAAAATCTGAGCAAGGACTTTGAGATTTTGCTGCATGAGTTTTTCCCCAAGACACTCTGAAAATCTTTGTAGTGGGTTTGGCCATTTATTGGAGTTTTGTTTTGGTCAAGAGAGAAGAACTTGTTTTGTTCACGGTAACTCAGATGAGTAGTTAAAGGCAAAAATCATTTTGTTTTGACTCAGTTAAAATGCTGTTCTATTGCTACAGTTTTGACCTGGCCTATGGCTTATTATTACTCTCTGCATCAGAGAAGAGCGTGGAAGCTCTTTTAGGGTTAATTTTTTTTTTGACTACTTGGCCCCTAAGGCTCTGCCCTGAGAATCAGTAAAGATTTGGAAGTCCTTTGAAGAGACCCATGTACTATTGTTTGCATGGAGCAACCCTGTGCCAGTTAATCATTGTGGCACCAGTACAAGCATAGATGAAGTAGTGTCAGAGATACATTTAATCCAATGATAAAAGAAGCAGCCACTCAAAAGGGTTCTTAACAACATTCAGGTCTGACCACAGAGGCCTGATAAAGAATTAGGGTTGTGGTGAGTCAGGCATGTCATTTTAGATTGAGCTAGATTGGGAGCAGGAGTATACAAGAGAAATGCTTCAATACGTGATCAAAATATCACTTCCTGGAGTCAGGTATTAGGTTTGTTTGTTTATGAGCTACAAACCAAAGAAAGAGACTGCAACATCCCTGGTAGTATTTATTCAAAGGGACAATAACAATGTAAATGTAAAATAGTAAAATAGTAAAGCCCAAGTCTTTCCAAAAGTGATTTTACAGAAGAGGGAAGCGCTACTAGCATTTAGAATTCAGGTTATGTGCAGGAAAAATATAAATAAGTATTTATCTAGAAGGACAAAAACCTCAATAGCTTCTGACTGTTTCTATTATCTTTAAATACAGGCTACCTCTTCTTACACACACTAAAAAAATGAGACAGCCAAGCAGGACACAATGGTAACACGTGGTATGGGCTCCTTTTAAACTCATGGCATTGACTCTGCAGAACTGGGTGGCCAGTTTGTTAGGTCTTTGTATCATGGTCATTATTAGTGGTGCCCAACCGCTCAAGAATGATCTATCATCAGCGCTCTGCATTAGTTGCATAATGAAAGAAAATTGGCCCACAGCAATGCTGCTCTTGCAGTATTCGTTTGCACCTGTCTCTATTGCAGAAAATAAACAGGATCTGAATGTCTCATTCTTGACTCTTTCCTTAAAACCTCCACAAATAAAATAATACATTTAAAAATAAAAGTAATCTTCCTATGTTAACATTCACTAATAATCAGAATGCACTGTGGTATAATGATCTGCACATGGATCTGGGAGCCAGCGTCATCCGAATTCTAATGCCAGCTCTGAAGATGACTGGCTATATGGCCTTTTGCGAGTTGCTTAACTTGATTAATCAGTAAAATACAGATACTACTTATGGGGGTTATGACTATCAGTTAGTTCTACTTTAGGGTTTTATACTTCTGCCGATCACCATAGTATCTGAGTGTCTTCCATGTAAAATCAATAGCAATAGCTAATTCCTTAATTGACTTCATGGAGTCTCTGGGATTTCTCCCTTTTCGAGGTCAAAACTTTGCTGCGTGAGGTAGGGTTTTTGTTTTTATATTTCCTTTTGGTGTTAGGAGTTTATTGGTTAGAAGGGGGCATTGGTGTTGTGACTGTCATTCTTAAAAACTTTTACAAAGAGGAAGGATTAGCAGCATTCCCAGAGGCTGTTCAAGACAAGCTGCTGCCCTAGGCAAAATGTCAGTGTGTCATCTCCCCCATAGGCCTACGGTGGTAGATTTGGGGCAGCCACCCTTCTCTCATGATGATGGGGCTGCTGGGTCAAATAACAGAGTGGCAGCTGGGCCAACTATACCATCCTAGGCAGCTGCCAGAAATCTGCAACCCTAAGCAGCTCTCTAGCTTCCCTATAGCTAGATTGGCCCCATAGCATTTCCTAAAGGAAGTCAGGTCCTGGGTCAACTAATTTCTTCTAGAGGTTTATCCATAACAGGATCCCCTTGACCAAGAATGCTTTGTTCTCAGCTCCATGAGCTTCATCCTGAGCTGAGAGATCTACATTGCGCTAGAGGAGCACAGCTGTCTTAATTGTTCATAGACCAAAATTTGGTCGTTAGTGTACCTGGGTCTTGAACCATGAATTTCTTAGAAAATTAGGTCCAAAGCCTTAAATTGGCATTGGAAGCTGAAAGGAAATCAGTGGAAAGACTTGAAAGTGGGCTCATAGCAGCCTAAGCCACGGAGATGGTGGGCAGCTGCATTCGGTTGTACCTGCTGCAGCCTGTGCACAGCAGATTACAGTAATCCAGTTTGGAGGTCTTTGTAAAGTGTTTTCAAGTGATGTATGTAATAGGTGTTAAGTATTATTATTGATCACTTTAGGTTTTGCCATTGAATACCTCCAACTGGGGAATTGCACAAATTGGAGGTGACTGCGTACATGCTCCTCATGACAATATATAACAGATTCACTAAAATACAGAGAGTTGAAATTCTTCCTATAGAAGTCATGCACAGCCATGCATCTAAATCTTTAGTATGGAAGCATACTGGGGAAAATTATTATGGAGACAGTGATAGATTAACATCTGATTCTCTGCACCTGAGAATCTAGGCTCCTCCACTGTCCTCCTTTCCCTGCTGTGCACTGGCTCTTGGCATCTCATGTCCAGCTAATTTCTGATGACTATAAAACAGGAAGAAAAAAAAAAGATTGATGATTTTGTCTCTGTTCCTTGAGGGGGGAGGAAGGAAAAAAAAATCTAACTGCCATTTCCACCATGGGATTTGTTCACTCCCAGCTCTACAGCCCCTCAGAAAATAAACAACAACCACCCTAGCTGCTATTAAGCCTGAGTAATTCACTCTTTAGTGCTGCCTACTGGTTACCACAGCGATAAATGATGCTAGAGAGAGAGGCAAGGTGGGTGAGGTGATATCTTTTATTGGACCAACTTCTGTTGGTGAGAGAGACACACTTGTGAGCTTACACAGAGCTCTTCTTCAGAAGTTGGTCCAATAAAAGATATTAACTTACCCATTTTGTCTCTCTAATATCCTAGGACCAACGTGGCTACAACACTGCATACAACAATGCTAGAGAGAGACAGAAGAAGTCAGGCTAAGTAGTAAACACAGTAGGAGGTCCTGCAGGTTTATTTCATATTCTCTGAAAAGCTTAAAAGCTGAATGTGGACCTTGCCACTATAGGGGAAGGGGAAGGCAGGGGAACTACAGAAAGGGAGATGAGGGTTAGGTAGAGCTTGTGTGGGAGAATGATTTTGTCCCAGGATTGACAAGAGCAGTGTATAGAGGAAGAGTTTGCAAAGGGGAATGTTGATGTTTAGGAAGACTTGACAGTTCTTTGGGTGGGGGAATGACAATATTTTAATGGATTTGGGATTTGTTCCATCTTAATCCACCCTGATATGTGGAAATTCACAGGACAAAATAATACACATATGGGCAGGGAATTTAGAAAACACCAATTACTAAAGCTTTTTAGACCTATGAGTCAGAATTCCACTTCCAGCCAGAGCATGCAATCCACACTTCCATCCAAAATAAAGTTTGGATTCATAAATGTTTACTAGTATCCAAACAACAGAGCTGAATGCTGATATTTTGCCTTTGGCAACTCTTTGCAGGTATTTCAGACACTTAATATTACACCACAGATTAAAACAGAACTAATCATTTTATTAAACTTCTCCTATAAATCCAAAACCAAAACTTAAGTTTCTCTTTTCCTTGCCATTGGAGATACAGGGAAATGTTTGGTCATTAGCTGCAGCTAGGGTTTGTAACATGAACACATTCTGCTGCTTAAAATAAACTGTACAAACAAAAAACTGAACAAACTAATTCCTCAAAAAACCAAACCAAAACAACTTTGACCAGATTTTATATATCTCATTTATTTAAAAAACACTCACATCTCTATGGCATTGTCTTACCTACACAAGGACAAAAATTCTTCATAGTGAAATTCCTATTAGCAGGTGACATAGCTGTGACTTCATTGTGGCTCCAACAGGTGTTATGAAAACTGAGACTCTCACGCATAAGAGTTCTATATTTCAACTCCTTCTTCCAGAATAAATTCTCTGTGTTCAGTCCTTCCCTGGCTGAGCTTTACGGCAGGATATAGTCCCTTTGTGTGAGATCCTAAACCATCACATTTACAGTCATTTTCTCACTGTATGCTATGCCTCCACACTACTTTAGAGACATAAACCATAGCCTTTGTGTATATGTTTCACCATAGTCATTTAAGAATTTAAAGCCAAATTTTGCATTGATTTAAACTCAGATAACTCAATAGAAGTTGATGGGTTTGTGCCAGGGGATAAATCAGAGCAGAATTTGGCCTAGTAATTTCCTAGGCATGGTAGTGCCTAGGAACCCCAATTAAGGATCTGGGCTCCATTTTACTAGACACTGTATAGACAAGTAACCAATTTAAAACCTTAAGGGCTAGATTGTAGTTCTACCATAAAGGAAGGGGCATCATATTGTTGTGATACTCCAGGAGCAGACTAGAAAACAGATTACAACTCAGTCATAATCTGGTCCCTGCCCTTGCTGCAGGGGGAAAATAATCTGCATCAGCACTATATGTAGTGTAGGTTACTTCCCCTTTTGTGTCAGGTCAGTTGTTCTGGCCAGTGGATTGGGTGTCAGGGCTGAATCAGGGCTTCACCCCCTCCCACTCTCTGCGTGCTCACCTGTGTGGGAAAGGGAGTAGTGGCCCTATGGAGGCTGCATTCACCTCTGTGCTCCAGTTGGTAATGTAGCGAGCAAGGGAGTCAGAGGGTATCCTATGTCCCTTTATTCCATTGCCATGCAAGACAGCTCACATGTCAGTCCAAATAGTGCCCAACACTGCTCCTATGAAAGCCAATGGATTATTAATAGGATCTGGCCTATGGAAAATGTTGGTACCAGTTGCTGCAAGAGCAGAAAAGAATAAATTGTTTCAGACAGAGCTTCTCTGGTCCCGCCTGAGGGGCCTATGAATAAATGAATCCGCTCACAAACGGCAATTTGGTGCAAAAGACATACTTCTTTTTGTGTCTCAGGGTATGCGATGCATTGCTACAATCATTTCAAAGCACTTTAACAGGCATTTAAGATTTTTCTCCATTTACTGTGGTTTCTTTGACCCTTCAGATACCTCTTGAAGTGTTGCCAGGAATACACATTCTGTTATCGTTGGTGGCATTAGCACAATGTCATTATTACTCAAGGCTTGGTGAGGGGGGATTAAAGAGCATTGTCGCTGTTCCGTGTGCATTGCTGGGGAAGAAAACATCGCTGAGGCTGTTCTTCAATGTGAGTGCAGACTCAGAGGTGTTGTAAGACAGACCAATTGCCATTTCCTTTGGGAGGGATTGCATCAATGAGTTCTACTCCTCTCTGTGTCCACTCACACCCCTGCTTCACCTGGCACATCATCACCAAAAGGGCTTTTCAAAAGGCTCAGGGGGAAAAAAGCAATTCAGTTTGTTTATTGTTTCTAACGATTGAATGATAAAGCACAGATCTCAGCAAAAGATCTTAGAATAATGGACATTGCTAATAGCTGCCTTAAAACAAACCACAAGTATTGTATTACATACCAAAGTCCAGTGAAGTACTGCGCAACAGAGTTACAGCCATGTCCCTTGAATGTTTTAATTGATGGGCATCATTACTGTGTATTGCCTTGGCAGCAAAGTGAATTGCTGAGCATTCACTTCACCTGACTCCCTAAAATTGAAGTCAGTGGGAGCCACGTGTGCTCAGCACCGTTGAAAATCATGACACTTACAGGAGTGCCTAAATATTGATTTAGAGACCTAACATTAGGTTCCCAAGGTTGAAAAATATGGGCTGAACTTTACTCGCACCTCAGCATAGCCCCACCCCCCAACTCCCACTTGTGCAGCATTTCAGGATCAAGACCCTAATATTTTATCTGATATATTATTCCAGCATGAGCGGGAGTGTGGTAGACCGCCATAAATTTCAGTACAATCACTGGGCCAGACACTCAGCTGTACTAGAGTTCCTTTGCTCTTCTTCCATTCTGGAATAGCCTCAGGGACACTGCAGTCCCTGGCATAATTTTGAGGGCCAGTCCTTAGCCAGGTTTTGCCAGGGCATAGAGACACTCAGGCCAGGCCCATTTCAGCTCAGCCATGTTTTGTGTGGTGAAGGCCTAGAGGCCACTACAGCTGATCTAGACCACCTGAGGATTCCTCTGCACAGGAGGAATCCTCAACTATCTTCTCACCACTGAGGCACTGGAGAATCCAGCATTTTGTTTATGGTTATATTACAGCTATATTAATCCCTAGTCTTCCCCTCATAGTAACAACATCATCATAAACATTGAAAAAGGGGGGACACCCAAGAGAGACATCCCCATTGCTGACCAAAGCATCGGCCATCATTAGCAATGTAACACCTGTTCTCCTTTTCCCCCTTCTCCTCCCCCAAGCACTGTTTGTTCACATCCCTTTTGGGTTATTTTAAGGCCTCATTCTGCCTCCTTTAGTCATGTGGAGTAGTAGTCAAAATCAATGGGGCTGTACGCTGAGTAAGGGTAGCAGAAGCAGGCCCTCTGACTGAAAGCCCTATAGGATGGATACATTGCCGTCATTCATCTATAAAGTGCCATGCACATATATGGCACTGAATATAATTGAGATTTTGAAGAAACACCTGCACCCCCATAGTAATAATGCTACAATATAGTGTCAGTATGTTATAAAAGAAATCATTTGGGTCTAAAACCAAGCAGGTGCTATAGAACATATTTCTCTGTGTTGTACCAACATCTTTTCTTAGGCTAGGTCTACACTACCCGCCTGAATCGGCGGGTAGAAATCGATCTCTCGGGGATCGAATTATCGCGTCTCGTCAGGACGCGACAATTGATCCCCGAATCGACGCTCTTACTCCACCAGCGGAGGTGGGAGTAAGCGCCGTCGACTGGGATCCGGGGAGGTCGATTTTGCCGCCGTCCTCACAGCGGGGTAAGTCGGCTCCGATACGTCGAATTCAGCTACGCTATTCGCGTAGCTGAATTTGCGTATCTTAAATCGACCCCCCCCCTGTAGTGAAGACCTGCCCTTAGATAAGGCAGGCTGATATCATACTACTAGATCCACTTGTATCTTACCTGCAGAAAACAATAGGGAATCTCCTAGCTGTGATGGCTAGCTGGTTAGGGGCAGATGGTTACTGCTTTGCTAACTGAGCTGATAATGATTTTCCCGCTGGAAAAGCACATGCACACTGGTGTGTCTTCCTCAGCTGCTGGCTCTGGGCTTGTTGTTATAATGCTTCATTCAGGGGAATGAGGAATTTATAGCCCATGTTGCAGGGACAGCAACTGGCCGAGAATAGTGATATGAGTTTTAGAAGTGAATGACTGAGGAGATATGACACAAAACATTGTCATTAGGGCTAGTGATTTGTCACTGTAAATTAAATGAAAAGCCAGAGCCTGGTTATGTTAAAACAAAACAAAAAGAAGCAAAAATAATGAATTTATAGTTTAACAAAATTGCCAGACATCACAGGCCACTTTTATAAATCAATATATCCTTTATCTGTGAGATTAATCAGGTGCTTAAACTTAAAATCAGAGCTTAAACCATTTAATAACGTTTAGGGATATATTTTCCAATCCTTCCTAGAATTAAGTGGTACAATTCTGAAGAGAAATAATAGCAGAATATGAGAGAGAGAGAGAGAGAGAGAGATTAAGAGTTAAGAAACTGAGACAAGGGGAAAAATATGTTTTACTCAAGATGTGAAATCAGGAAGAGTTGATAAGGCAGATATATGAGATTTATGCCAGATGGCAGAAGTTTCAAGAGCCTTTCCCTCTGCAACAAGAGTGGTGAGACTACGTGAACTCTCTAAGAGGCCAGTGCTAGATTAGAGTGTGAATGGGAAGGGAATGGAGAGAGAGAGAGAGAGAGAGAGAGAGAGATACGCCCAAGATCCATAGGGTAAACTAGAGCAAATCTATAGAGTGTTTAAAAAGATCATCAGGAACAACAACAACAACAAAAAGAAGTGCCATTTTGAACTGGATTCTCAAATGAACAGGAATTTAGTGGAAGTTGTTTTAAGGTAGGGTAATATGGTCACTTCTTGGTGGATGCGGAAGGCTGGTAAAATGGTAGAAGCATTCTGTATGTGTTTGAGTCTGGAAAGCTGGGAGTTGAGGAAGACACAGAAGATAAATGAAGGTGAAAGAGCTGGATTAGGATTTCAGTAGAGGAAGAATAGATTTTGCAATAGGTAGATTTACAGATGGAGGAGGAGGAGAAGAGTTCGGGATGAAGTTTATAGAAAGTGGAAACAAATGGAAGCCTTGAGAGAGAGAAGTCTCTTGGCCAAAAAGCACTTCTGTCTTTAAGATATTTTGTAATGCATGGTGAGAAAGAAACAAAAGTTCCATTATGGTGAACAGAAAGTTATATGCTTTGTTTCCTCCAGGGTAATGTGTAACTTTCTCACCTTTACATTTCTTTTTCTGGTCTTATTCTGTCTTTTCTACCACAGGAAGGCTTGATGGAGCAAATTCTCATGTTAGTGCCAGGATTTTAAGTAACATAATTACCATTAACCAACTGAATATAGTTTTCTTCACTTCCTGTCCCAAACCATTGTGCAGTGTTAAATAGCTAAATAGCTTCTGCTCTTCACTGGTTGGTGAAGAGATTTAATTATGTGAGACAAATCCTTCTCCCTCACACTGGGCACAGATTACCTTGACTGTTGCCTAACCAGTGTGGTTTCATAGCACAGGGAAAAAGAGGGCTGCCCACACAGGACACACAAACACCTCAAGGCAAGGTGCACAGCTCCCTGTACTTTGCAAGACGGCATGCCTGAACATATCCCTGTATAATCATTTGGGCTGAATTCTGATCCTAGATTCTGTATAATGACCATGTTACTGTTTCACAGAAACTTGCAAAAATCAGCTACTGTGCTCACATGGACATGGACATTAGTTGGTTTTACAGGATGTGAGGTAACACATGTCCACAGAGTGAGCTCCTCAGTCATGTGTCAGATCTCACTGTAGAACAGGAGATTTAAATCAAGCCTCTAGTATATTCACTGGCATTGACTAGGATATATCCGGGCAGATCAAAGTTAAGACCCAAATGTCTGCTCTTCACTACCCTGAGTGTTTGAGTTCTATGCCGTATTCCTTTCTCACATGAAATCCTTTTCTAATCATCAGTGGTTAATGGTGGACTTGAAGAATCAGCTTGGACTCCAAAATCTTTATTAGCCTTTGATCCAAAGTTGTTACAAAGAACAAAAAAAATATTTTCTTCACTTTGGGGCCAAATGTATCCAGTGTGATCAGTGAACCTTCTAGTGAACATGCACAAGTTTAAACCATGTGTCACCAAATTGTTTGTACTTTCAATATCAGATGTGACGTCCCACAGTACTTAACAAACCAAAAAATTATCTGAGACTGCACATAATTCGCCAGTTTCTTTCTTTTGATTAGAACACACATTATCCTATGTCCTTTTGGCCACTGAATTAATCCATATGTAATTGCTTAAGAGTTGAATAAACATTCTTTGTTTTTCGATTTAGTACATTATTGAAGTATAGGCTAACATTCAGAGAATAGAACTGGGAATACTGTCTGTTAATCCTTCACACATTGACCAATAGGGCTGGGAAGTGTGAGAGGGCAGCTGCTGAGTGACACTGTAATGACTGTAACTAAGGTGTGCCTGAAAATGTCAGCAAGACCAGCAGGAAGCTGAGTGATGAAATGCAGAACCGCATAAAAAGGTGTTAGCAGATTAGCATTTAAGCCTAATGGGCAGCCTTCCGCCAGGAGGGGAAACATCATAAAAAAGGATGCAGTGAATGTCTTCTGCTTCTCTGCCCGATGTTTGCAGTATATTGACAGTGGAAGATATGCTGGGCACTTTAAGATTGGCATGTTTAAGAGTATGTCTACACTGCAGCTGGGAGCGAACCTCTCAGCCTGGGTAAACAGACTCATGCCATCAGGGCTCGAGTGAGCATGCTAACAATAGTTGTGTGGACACTGCAGCTCCAGCAGAAACTTGGTTAGCCACCCACCCTGGTGTCTGTTCTGCAGTAAAAACTTATAGAATCATAGAATATCAGGGTTGGAAGGGACCTCAGGAGGTCATCTAGTCCAACCCCCTGCTCAAAGCAGGACCAATTCCCAAGTAAATCATCCCAGCCAGGGCTTTGTCAAGCCTGACCTTAAAAACCTCTAAGGAAGGAGATTCCACCATCTCCCTAGGTAACCCATTCCAGTGCTTCACCACCCTCCTAGTGAAAAAGTTTTTCCTACTATCCAACCTAAACCTCCCCAACTGCAACTTGAGACCATTACTCCTTGTTCTGTCATCAGGTACCACTGAGAACAGTCTAGATCCATCCTCTTTGGAACCCCCTTTCAGGTAGTTGAAAGCAGCTATCAAATCCCCCCTCATTCTTCTCTTCTGCAGACTAAACAACCCCAGTTCCCTCAGCCTCTCCTCATAAGTCATGTGCTCCAGCCCCCTAATCATTTTTGTTGCCCTCCACTGGACTCTTTCCAATTTTTCCACATCCTTCTTGTAGTGTGGGGCCCAAAACTGGACACAGTACTCCAGATGAGGCCTCACCAATGTCGAATAGAGGGGAACGATCATGTCCCTTGATCTGCTGGCAATGCCCCCTACTTATACAGCCCAGAATGCCGTTAGCCTTCTTGGCAACAAGGGCACACTGTTGACTCATATCCAGCTTCTCGTCCACTGTAACCCCTAGGTCCTTTTCTGCAGAACTGCTTCCTAGCCATTCGGTCCCTAGTCTGTAACAGTGCATGGGATTCTTCCGTCCTAAGTGCAGGACTCTGCACTTGTCCTTGTTGAACCTCATCAGGTTTCTTTTGGCCCAATCCTCTAATTTGTCTAGGTCCCTCTGTATCCTGTCCCTACCCTCCAGCGTATCTACCACTCCTCCCAGTTTAGTGTCATCTGCAAACTTGCTTTGAGTGCAGTCCACGCCATCCTCCAGATCATTAATGAAGATATTGAACAAAACCGGCCCCAGGACCGACCCCTGGGGCACTCCGCTTGATACCGGCTGCCAACTAGTCATGGAGCTGTTGATCTCTAACCATTGAGCCCGACGATCTAGCCAGCTTTCTATCCACCTTATAGTTGCATCATGAAGTTGGGCAACATCATCATGCTATGCTTGTCCTAAAAGATATTTCAAAGTGCTTTCAATGTCCAGCAAGCCTAGGTTGGGGGATGCAGGAAAGTCCAGTCAATATCAGGATGGGATGTAGGATGACCAGACAGCAAATGTGAAAAATCGGGACAGGGGGTAAGGGGTAATAGGAGCCTATATAAGAAAAAGACCCCAAAATCAGGACTGTCCCTATAAAATCGGGACATCTGGTCACCCTAATGGGATGAAAACCTTTGAGCCTTATAGTCAATCCCTATAAGAGATGAAATGTCCTGTTTTATAAATCCCAAGCCTGACAGCAGGTTGAGTTTCACAGGATCAGATATGTGGCCGAAACAATAGAGAGAGACTTGGGGCAGAGTAGAAGCAGGCTAGTGGTTGGTGAGAGGGAATTATTTACATAGTTAGACAAAAGTTGTCTCATTCTTAAAGTGGTTTTATGAATTAATAAAAGTTCATCATTGGACAATGACAGTCTCAGCCCTTGCATCATTTTAACCTCAGTTTATATCGTGGAAGAAAACATGGTGGTGAGAATAAACCTTTCCCCACTTTGGTAGCGACTTGAACAAACAGGCTCAATTTGGCTTCAAAGAAATTTGAATTATGTTGACAAATCACCATATACTATAAAACATAAAATTAGGAAAATCACCACTGATAGCCCATGTTATCTACCACAGCACGATGATGTTGTCTACCAAGGTTCCATTTGGGGTGGTGGCGGTGGAGAAAGGGCTAAGAGATTCCTATATTCATAGATTTTAAGGCCAGAAGTAACCATTCTGATAATCTAGTCTGACTGCCTGTACAACACAGGTTATATGAACATCACCCACTAATTTCTACATCATGCCCATAATTTCTATTTGGTGTATTTAGTTTTGGACCACTTATTCTTCCTACAACATCTACTTTAGTGTTAGGTAAAACTTTAGATAAGCAAACTCATTGGTGAGTTTTCTGAGTTGTGACAGCCAGCAAGACTGATAAGATAAAAATACCGGTATCTATATGACATCCTAAGCAGGGATTAATTCAGATGATATCTGGTCAATGCAGCTGGAGGTGTAATTTCTAGCTAGGGTAGATGGATACGTAATGGTGTTGATAGTGCACTAGCTCAAAGAATAGCAGGGTAGCTCGGGTGGTAGGGCAACGGCCCGGGCGAGCTACTCCAGTATGGACCTAGGATCTCAGACAGGATTGTTCTTGTGCTGCTGGCCCAAACTGCTGACCATGCTGCTGCAGCTGCACTGCTATTTTTAGCATGTTAGCTCGACCAAAGCTAGTGCACGTACATCTAACTGAACTGGAAATTACACCTCCAATTGCAGTGTAGATGTACCTAAATAGCTTCATCTCGTGCCTGCTTGTTGCTTAACATATGGAACTTCCATATCACAGACTTAGAACATAATCATTTATCCTAGGCAGGGCCGGTGCAAGGAAGTTTCGCAGCCTAGGCAAAACTTCCACCTTGCGCTCCCCCCCAGCCCTGCGGCAGCTCCCTGCCCCCGCCCCCCCCCCGAGGTGCCCCCCCCCGTGGCAGCTTCCCCTCCCCCCCCAGGAGCCGTGCGGAAGCTCCCCACCGCAGCTCACCTCTGCTCCGCCTCCTCCCCGAGCACGCCGCCCCCGCTCTAATTCTCCTCCCCTCCCAGGCTTGTGGTGCCAAACAGCTGATTGGCGCCACAAGCCTGGGAGGCGGGAGAAGTGAAGCAGCCGCTGCACTGGGAGAGGGAGTCTGAGCCGCATGTGTCAGCATGCCGCCAGCAGCCCAGCCCAGGAACGCTGTAAAAAAAAAATTGGGGGCACTGCTTTTTGGTGCCCCCAAATCTTGGCGCCCTAGGCAACTGCCTAGTTTGCCTTAATGGTAGCACCGGCCCTGATCCTAGGTAAAATTGGACAGCATTATACATCATACTGTCTCACCACAGGAGGATGGACTAGATGATTGCTTGAGGTCCCTTCTAGCCCTACACTTCTAAAATTCTATGAAGTTAGATTTTTGACCCTGAGATGAGATACATGTGCCAAGCATGTTTCCATGTTGCCCTTTATTCCTGCATTTCCTTCTGCATTCCAGTGCATCGGCTGCCAATGCTCTCCTTCATATCATTGTTGACATACACATTCCTTCTCCAAAGAAGTGTATCATATTTGTTTATTAAAGAAGAAAACAAGTAAACCTGCACTGCTTGGTGAGCTTCAGATCACACATTTCTCTATGTATCTACATTTTGTTTACCTACATTGTAAGGTTTCAGAGTAGCAGCCGTGTTAGTCTGTATCCGTAAAAAGAACAGGAGTACTTGTGGCACCTTAGAGACTAACAAATTTATTAGAGCATAAGCTTTCGTGGGCTACA
>NW_020664417.1:51715001-51734685 GCF_002925995.2 Terrapene triunguis | reverse complement strand
CAGTTGCAATCCCTCCCAGTTTGGTATCATCTGCAAACTTAATAAGCATACTTTCTATGCCAATATCTAAGTTGTTGATGAAGATATTGAACAGAGCTAGTCCCAAAACAGACCCCTGCGGAACCCCACTTGTTATACCTTTCCAGCAGGATTGGGAACCATTAATAACTACTCTCTGAGTACGGTTATCCAGCCAGTTATGCACCCACCTTATAGTAGCCCCATCTAAATTGTATTTGCCTAGTTTATCGATAAGAATATCATGCGATCAGGTGATCCTGATCCCTTTTTTTTCATTTGGAATAAAAAGAAAAATTGTTAGATTACAGTCTATGTCTAATAAAGGTGGCATGAAGTTGCCAAAGTTCTATCAGATTGCATTTACTCTTTGACATTCATTGTGTGACTGGATATTAATAGCCTACCTTGGCTGATAGCCATGAACTATAATTCAAAATATCTTGCCTATAGTGGCCTGGCTAATTATTAGTCTGTCCTAATGACACAAAATCTGATAGCCCCATTATTTAAATTTCAAGAAAGATGCTGGGCTTTTACCAATCATATGCAGCTTCCTGTAAGAATTAAAAGAAAATCTGGATTACATAAAGGTGCATATATTTAGAGTAACTCATATGGTATCATTAAAAGAAGACTATTGATTGTCATGGATTGATAAGTGTATACTGCAATTATCTGATTAATATACAGGTGGCCAGTTTATATCACCTGAAATGTTGAGAAAGAAACACAGCTTCATCCTGCACCGATGTCCCCACTTAATTTTATGCACTCTGAGTAGTCCCACTGAAGGCAAAGGAACTATTCACAGTATGTGTCTAAGTGAGTTTACAAGATCAGGGGCTATACTTGCAAGTGACACTAAGCCAAATTCTTTACTCATTCACATACACAAACAACACTGAATCAATAAGCATTCAGTAAAGCACAGTTTGACCCTTTGCTTGCAAAATCTATTTGGACTTATTTCTCATGCCCCAAATCTTCAATCCTAGCTATATTATTGAGAATAAAATTAATTAAACAATTAAACTGCTAAGCGCTACAATTTTCCAATACATATGTCCTCCATTGTGATTACTATGGGATTAATTGGGAGAAAAAAATTAATTTGACATATCCAGATCCATTCTGATACTTAAGCTGTGCATCTGGCTGAATTATTAATAGCAGACAATACGCTGTATTTGTCCATTTTACTTTTTATGTGTGTGCGAATTATACATAAATGAATGAAGATTTTTACTTGCAATTGTTCCATGATTAGTTTTATAAACATATCATTAAATCAGGGGGATGGTGGTGAGCACTCTGGGGCATGATAAAGATGGGGGAAACAAACAGGCTTGTGACATCACAAATCCTCTCCTGTCCTCTTTTGAAAAAGAAAGAGCATATATATTTGACTACAAATTTAAACCCTAGATTTGAAATTAGCTGGGGTCCTTCCTGAGGAAAGAGAAAGATTTAAGACAAGTTTATTGGTTGCCTATCCGACTTTAAATTCAATCTTCTTCTCCTCTTACATTCTCCTAAGTAAATGTATGTGCTTGTGTATGTGCAGTCCTTATGTAGGCTGGGGTCACTCAGAAACATGTCTAGCTCATTTAACAAGCTTGGCCATCAGGGCTCGAGCCAGTGTGACTCAAGTATTCCTCCATCCTACACATACTATTTTATATATCTGCCAAAGGGCATGGATTGAATCTACTGGACTCTATTCTATGTCACACTGTTATCAGCCATTCACCACACTTAGTAATCAGATGTATGTGCACAGTGCTACATAACAAGTGTGCAACCTTTTAAAATCCCTTTTGATTAATGGTCTCAGTTCCAGGGTCTAGATGGAAGCAGGATTTAGGGAACTCCTGTGTTAACTATCTCATACAACATTTCACCTTTATTGAATTAACTGGTCTCACTTTTTCTGTCATCTTTCATCATGATCACTGCCAGCCACACACAGTAGGCCTTCAGTGCTGGTGGGTAAACATGGCTGCAGGACCATATGCATGGCTTTGTGTAGGGTGTAGAGATTATTCTATAGAACAGTTACCCTTAACTGCTAAGGCACCCCTGCTTCATTGTCTGATCACACTGTATACATCATACTTCAAGTTCAGGTGCTGGAACGTATGTAAAATGTCTCCAGGCAACACACTGCTAATTGAGCATCTCTCCCTCCTACCTCTCTGATTTTCCATCTACTTTTTACTGCTGCTCATGCTGATATTGTACTCATTTATTTTGTCTCAGAAAACCAGTTTTATGACACTCTCCTAATCTCACTGTCCCCTAGAACCCTTACGCCCAAACATACGGATATTCAAGCACGAATATATTAATTTGCACAAAAATACATATTTTCATGTGTGAATACTCATATTCCGACAAGGCACCTCCAAAACATTTATGCAAACAAAGAAACGGTTGCACAAATATTTGTGTGGAAATGTACAAAAAGGAATAAGAGTGTTGTGGGATAGCTGTTACCCAAATCTGGTTAAAATGTTTCTCCATAATTTTTCTCATTTTTGCCAAGCCCTAGAAAAACCCTAAACGTAGTGAAAGATGCCTATCAAAACACAATATGTTTTGAAAACACTGAGGTAACTAAACCAGTTATATTGACTCAACACAAATGATGAAATCCTGTCCCTATTAAAATCAATGGGAGTTTTGTCCAAAATGTACTGGTTAGATTTCAAAATCTGGAAGCTAACTAAAGATGATCTTGCAAAATGGTGATTATATGTATGGTCTGTGGAACAATACAAGTTAAACCTCAATATCTTTCTTCTTGACTTGTCACTCCTTTTTAAAAGTGCAAGTATGAATTTTTTTAATAATGATGGCTCTAGTCTTCAACATTCAGATCTGGATCTCAGTTTTAAACACCCTAAATTTTGGTGATATTTGGTTAAAGGGTTTTAGTTCGAGCCCAGGTCTAACTGGAAGTTTTACTCACTGCCAGTACAAGGCAGGTGATGAGCATCTTATCCACAAGCCCCATGTTAAACTACAAGACAAATCATGTCAATCAAACTAGTAAAGAACTTGAGGTCATAATGCTTTTATACCTTAGATAAAGATGGGTTGCAATACTGAAGTAAGCACATCATAGAAAAAATGTAATTTCTAAAAGCTTTGATGTTGCCAAACAACAAGCTACATAACACATTGGATATAAAGAAAACAGATGTACAGGCACTATTGAGGAGGCAAGGCACCTTTGATCTCATCTGTTGCTGCTGCTCACTCAGGAAGGACAGTGGCAACTTTGTTGTTCCTGTTAATGAGGCTTTTCTAGTTTTAGGTTCACTGATTTCATGCATACAGACCAGGAGGGAAATTTCATTACTTTCTAAGAAATCACTTTGATGTCTTGTAAATATTGAGTAATAACACATTTATTTCACTCACTGCCAGTACAAAGTGATTATAAGATATCTTCATAAATACTTGGTATGATCACTGCTGGTATTTAAAGAATGTGGATGAGGAGAGGGAGTAGACTGTAATAAAGCACTCTTAGAAATGTTCATAATGTTATACCTACAATGAACTACTTCCATATTACTGAAAAATAACCAACAGAGATAATGAAAGAAAGCAAGCACTCAAAGTAGAAACTTTTGCAATAAATTAGGTATAACTCTATTGAAGTCAGTAGAATTACTGGTACTGTACACTTAAAAATGGTGTAAATGAGAGCAGAAACTGGTTTAATAAAACTAACGATATCCTTCCTGCTCACATGAAGTGATAGGATCATATTAAATAGTGCCTATTGCTCCAATGAAGT
Source organism: Terrapene triunguis (assembly GCF_002925995.2). NCBI lineage: Eukaryota > Metazoa > Chordata > Testudines > Emydidae > Terrapene > Terrapene triunguis. The sequence goes on along the minus strand of NW_020664417.1, from coordinate 51,730,856 downwards.
TCATGGTATTACACCAGGGTTGGATTTGGCCCGCCTCGTTTTGCAATCTGAAAATTACTGTTTGTACAACGCACACAATCTTCTAGGAAAAGCTGCTGTGTAGGTGTCAAATGTTTTCTGAGGATTTTCAGAAATCCTGCTTTCCAAGGAGCTATGAATGTTTGGTGCATAGATTCTGAAATGAGGAAAAAAGAAGCAAGCCATACTACTATGTGGGCTGATGTAAGGAATCTGTGACCGTGCAGACTAAAGGCAGGAAAAACTAGCTTAATTTATATCGCTATTTGTCTAGCTTAATGGCCTCTGTCTAAATACTGAGTTATTTAGATTCTTAGTTTCATATCTATTTTTCTAGTGTTTAAGGGGGAAAAAGTCAAATCTGTTCTTTCCTTCCCTTACTAATTGATGTAATCTTATACCATTTTTATTGAAATGTCTCAAAGTCTTGCATGTGTAATTTTGAGCTTTTATCTTAAATTCTACCTTAGTACACTTTACAATGCCCGTCTGCTTAATGCATGAGTCCGAGTTAAGTTTTGATAACTTCTTCCCTTTTTAAACTGTGTGTTGTTTCAGTTTGCTATAGTTTATCACAGGAATACTAATATCTGAAGTGCTCCTCCAACTGTAACTGCAAACATCCAAAGAAGTTATATTAAGTCTAAGAAGGGATGCAAACAGATCTTCATTCTCCTTGAAATGATTATGGAGCCATGGTAGTGACAAGCTATGACTAGATTTCCATTACAACTGATTTTGAACGCCCTTTAATTTTTTCTGAGACTACTTTCCTCCAGTAATTTCTCATACAGTCTTTTCACAGAGGAATGTGTATACATTCAATTATTTTTCTTAGCGTGCTCTGTGGTCCAGACAGAATCCTCATCTTTAGTCCTTAGTGCAAGTGTCAAAGGCTCACAGTACCACCGGCTACACATCACCAAGGGGAGAAGGGTAGGACGGGACTGTAGCCCTACCACGCACCAGCTGAGGGGGACCATGACTGGCACTGAGGGGTATACATAATTCACCCTTTTAAAGGGTTTAGCCGTTGCTCCCCTCTCATATACACTCTCTTAGAACACACAGAGACATTCTGCCTGCCTGTGTTCTCCTTATGCAGAATGTCTTCAGCCATTTCTGCTGGTGCAGCACCCATCTTCACCTTGGACCAACAAAGCAGTGACTTCTAAAGCTCCAGAGCCTGATTCTTAGACCGGATCCACACCTAAAACGTAGGTTGACCTAGCTACATTGCTCAGGAGTGTGAAAAATTCACATCCCTGTGGGGGAGGGATAGCTTAGTGGTTTAAGCCTTGGCCTGCTAAACCAGGGTTATGAGTTCAATCCTTGAGGGGACCACTTAGGCAAAATCAGTACTTGGTCCTGCTAGTGAAGGCAGGGGGCTGGACTTGATGACCTTTTAGGGTCCCTTCCAGTTCTATGAGATAGGTATACCTCCATATATTATTTATTTTAAGTAGTTAAGCTGACCTATAGACACCACTAGGTCAATGGAAGAATTCTTCTGTCAACCTATGAACCACCTGTAGGGGCAGTGGGTTTTCTAAGTGATAGTAAACCCCTTTCTGTGCTGTAGCAAGTGTCTACACACACTACAGCGGCGTAGCTGCAGTGCTACAGCGATGCTGGTGTAGTGCTGGTAGTGTAGACATAGCCTTATTTATACTAAGGTCCTTTGACACTGAAGGAAAGAGGGGCTAATAGAGGTGTAAACTACCAGGCAGCATAAAAGGCCTTTAGTGTAAATTAAAATCCGACTTTTAATCTTTAGCTGCAAAAACGTATGAAGGGTTAACTGTAGGTTACTATATATTCTCCTTCAAATGGATACGTAATTACCATTAATTCCAATGGGAATTACACATGCCTGGTGAGAGAAAGGCATTCTCTCAGCCCCCTTACAGCTAATAATTTATAGCTTATACTTTATAATTCTGATCTCACATACACTAGTGTAAATCTGGAGTAATCCATTAAAGTTAATGAAATTATGCTGGTGAAAAATCAGGTTCAGGCTTTCAGTATGTGTGCTGAATAGATAAAAGAACTGCTGTCAGAATGAGCAATTATTATGGAAAACAGGCAAAGAAATAGTTTGGGTGGGAGTTCTATACAGCTCTATGTGACAGTGTAACATCACTGCACGAAATTTAATGTGTCTCTTAGGTTTCAAGAAAACTCACTTTTAATTGAAAGTGATTGTCTTACTTCTGAGAAAACTATTTTAAGCCTATTTCCTGCTTTTATAAACATCCTGATTCACTAATTCTAGGCACTAATTATCCTCTCTCCACTCAGCACAGTTCTGGCATCTCACTTGTTTCCTGCAGTCCATCCTAATTAGGTACTCTACTGTAATTCTTTTGACCAAGAGGTAACAACCTAAGCCCATAAATTTACTTAATATTGAAAACTGACTGAGACAAGACAGAAAGGGATTCTTTTCTGGAGAGACGTTGGTTCAAATATCTTGGAATACTTGTGCTGATCAGGAGCAGTGGTTTCACAATGTCAAAACAAACTCTTAATTCACTATTTTCTGTGAAGTGGCAAAATTACTTCAGACAAATGGGTGGGTCCTTCCCATCAGTCAGTGAGGCAGGTGCTAGCCATCTCAATATAGAAATTTTACTTCCATTTCCTTTTCTTCTCAGTGAACAATCAGGCTTCAAAATTGTTCTCCTATATTGTTGGAAACAGTTGGAGGTGGTGCCTTTCTGCTGAGCTTCAGATATCCGCTACATGGCCACAGTGCACCAGTTAGCTGCCAGAAATTGCAAAAAAGCTTCCTAGCTGCAATGGAACCATTTAAAAAAAATCACTGACGTGTACAAGACTGGAAATGTGGTGCACACTGTTCGAAATACTTGACAAGGATTTCAAAATGCACATCAACGTTGCCAAACGCCTTCCCACAGGTGTGGAGAAGGACTGGTTGATCTGGAGATGTTTAAACTGCCTTCATACAGCTGTCTAGTAAAAGTTAATATGCGGAAGTGGGGCTATTTCAATGACCCAGACACATATGACTGCAGTGAAACACAAACCATGGAACATCTGTTGGTCTGCCAGTTCCTGGAGGAACTGTGCTCCATAGAAGATCTCGCCAGCACTACAGACTGAGCCATATCATGTGCCCAGCACTGGAAAAAGCTATGATTGTGGTGGAAGAATATGAGAAGAAGCTAAAGCACCATCTTTCTTGCAGCCTCAGTAAAAAACAAAGGTCTTTTTTCACATGCACATTGAGAAACTGAACATGAAAATGAGCAATTTGTATTTGCAAATGTGGGGTCTGTGTGATTTCTCAGGGGCTTGTCTGAGATGGTGGAACGAACTCCCACAGGATCTAAGGATCACTCCAAACCTCACCACCTTCCGTACCAAGTGCAAGGCACATATTTTGAGCTTACATTTTCAAATATGTAGCAGTGTGTACATGTAACTGACTTATCAAATGGTGAACAAGTTGCTTTGCTATTCATGTTACATTTTATTGTCCCGTTAGAATGCACAATATAACAATACTATTTTTAAATTGCTGTCCAGTCTGAGTATAATACACAAAAGCCATGTATTGCTACCTTTTTAATTTATTTTGTTAAATACATTTGAGATAGATTTGCCAGAAGTTATTAATCTGACCATATAGCTACAGCATACTGCATAATGTAAAAGGAATTCCTCTTATTCCCTAAAAGCATCAAATTTTACCCATTACTATGCAATTTTAATAAGCAAACAAAGCTTTATACTGTATTCTTGTTAGTATATGTACAGCGGTGCCACAGAGAGGACATAATCAGACCCTATTGTGCTAGGCACTGCACAAACACATTGTGGGAGTCAGTCCTTGTCTTGAAGAATTTTACAGCCTAATTTGTTCATAAATATTGTGAACTGGTTCCTGGCTTACATTGGAAATTGTTACATCTGAAAGAGATGAAAATGGAGATGGTGTGATGCAATTAGAGCAAAGAGAGTATCAGATCGAATGATCTTAATGCAAGGGCAGGGAAAAGTTATTTCTCTGTGGAGAATTTCCCCAGGTGGTGGATAGTGAAACTTTGTGCTTGAAATCACATTTTACTGTGGTAGCTGCAAAGAAATGGAACCAGATGTGCTCATCACCACCCACCAGGCCACCATGGCAAGCTAATTTGGCCAAATAGCCCAAATATACACAGAGCCATAATGACCTTTAATTCCTAACAGCTTCAGAAGCTCTTACAAAAAGCAATGGTGGGTGCAAGGATCAGGAACTACTGGTTTCAACTTTCAGATGAGCTCTCTGAGGACTCTAAACTTAGGCCTGGTCTACACTAGGCGTTTATGTCGAATTTAGCGCCGTTACATCGAATAAACCCTGCACCCGTCCACACCACGATGCTATTTAGTTCGATATAGAGGTCTCTTAAATTCGACTTCTGTACTCCTCCCCAACAAGGGGAGTAGCGCTAAATTCGACATGGCCATATTGAATTAGGCTAGGTGTGGATGGAAATCGACGCTAATAGCTCCGGGAGCTATCCCACAGTGCACCACTCTGTTGACGCTCTGGACAGCAGTCCGAGCTCGGATGCTCTGACCAGCCACACAGGAAAAGCCCCGGGAAAATTTGAATTCCCTTTCCTGTCTGGGCAGTTTGAATCTCATTTCCTGTTGGGACATCGTGGCGAGCTCAGCAGCACTGGCAACGATGCAGAGCTCTCCAGCAGAGATGGCTGTGCAATCGCAGACTAGAAAGAGGGCCCCAGCATGGACTGATTGGGAAGTCTTGGATCTCATCGCTGTGTGGGGAGATGAGTCCGTGCTTTCCGAGCTGCGCTCCAAAAGACGGAATGCAAAGATCTATGAGAAGATCTCTACAGCCATGGCAGAGAGAGGATACAGCCGGGATGCAACGCAGTGCCGCGTGAAAATCAAGGAGCTGAGACAAGGCTACCAGAAGACCAAAGAGGCAAACGGACGCTCCGGAGCCCAGCCCCAGACATCCTGTTTCTACGAGGCACTGCATTCCATCCTAGGTGCGGCCGCCACCACTACCCCACCCGTGACCGTCGACTCTGAGGATGGGATATTGTCCACGGCTGGTTCCTCGGACATGTTAGCGGACGGGGAAGATGAGGAAGGAGATGAGGAGGATGAGGCAGTCGACAGCGCTTGCAACGCTGATTTCCCCGACAGCCAGGATCTCTTCATCACCCTCACAGAGATCCCCTACCACCCGTCCCCAGCCATTAACCAGGAGACAGAATCAGGGGAAGGATCAGCCAGTAAGTGTTTTAAACCTCTAAACATTTATTTTTAACAGAACAGGAATTTTAACAATACCAACAATGGGTTTCTCATGATTAGTTTGCCCTAGGCGCTTAACGTTTCAGTCCCTGGCAGTGCAACTATTAAAAACAAATCTAACAATGTCCGGTTTTGCATGATTGTTCTGCCCAAGCCGCTCTACTGTTTAGTCCCTGCCAGTGCAGCTACAGTAAAATGTGGTCTACGTGTCCGGGGATAGAGCAGAAATCCTCCTGGGACATCTCCATGAAGCTCTCCTGGAGGTAATTGGAAAGCCTTTGCATCAGGTTCCTGGGGAGAGCGGCCTTATTGGGTCCTCCGTGGTATGAAACGTTTCCGCGCCAGGAGACCATCAGGTACTCCGGGATCATTGCCCTGCAGAGCATGGCGGCATACGGCCCTGGTCTTTGCAGGCTTTCCCGGAGCATTCTTTCTTTATCTCTGTCTGAGATCCTCATCAGGGTGATGTCGCTCATGGTGACCTGCTTTGAATTAGGTAGGGGAATGTTAGTATTGGGACTGCTTGCCCGTTCCTTTACAGAACTGTAACCGCCGGTTTACAGCCACGCGGTGGAGGCGGGAGAGGGGCAGCATACAGGGATCTTTCCCTGGGACAGCCGCGAGGGGGTGGGACAGGGGCAGAGTTGATGCTGGCCGGATTGCTTTCAATGTGAAAGGAGGCCAGTGCTACTATCAAAGTTTTAAGCAGCCACAAGTCTACGGCTTACCATGTCTGCCTGCTACAGAAATTCCGGTGTCCTGCCCCGCTTCTCAAATCGGCAGTGCAAGACCCCAGGCACTGAATGCAAGGGCCAAAAATTCGACCTTGCCCTGAGTGCGCATGTGATAGGTACAGTGCATGGTCTTGTTCACAGAGAAAGACTATGTTCTTTGTTCACAACTACATTTATCTTTCTGAGGAATTCACTCCCTTTTTCCCATTCCCACAGCCACATCTGCGACTGTCTCCCAACCCAGCCTGGCATCACACACCCAGAGGCTAGTGCAGATTAGGCGGAGGAAGAAGAGGACGCGGGAGGACATGTTCTCAGAACTAATGGGCTGCTCCCGAGCCCAGGCAGCACAGCAGACCCAGTGGAGGGAGAACTTGTCCCAAATGCACCGGACACACATGGAACGGGAGGAGAGGTGGCAGCAGGAAGACCAGCAGGCGACTCAAACGCTGCTTGGACTTATGAGGGAGCAAACGGACACGCTCTGGCGCCTTGTTGATGTTCTGCAGGAATGGAGGCAGGAGGACAGAGCCCCGCTGCAGTCTATCAGGAACCGCCCTCCCCCGCCACCAAGTCCCATACCCCCCTCACCCAAAGTACAAAGAAGGAGGGGCGGCAGAGTCCGTGAAAACTCTCACTCCACCCCTGCAGACTGCTCAAGCACCAGAAGGCTCTCATTCCCCAAAATTTGAAAAGTCCTTTCCTTCCCGCCTCACCCAAGCCCCCGTCCAAGTTTCACCCCCCAGTTTCATGTGTGGTTGTTAATAAAAAATACATTTCTGTTCATTACTGTTTCCATCATGTTCTTTAGAGGAGAGTCTGTCTGAAGGGGGGTAGGGGGGTTGGTAATTGGACAGGACAGCAGCAGGGCACACACACAGTGCAGTCACTAGTTACCCTGGTCAGTCTGGGAGGTGGTTTTCATGTTCTGTGCGGGGGTGGGGGGTTGCTCTGTGACTTTGTGGCGGGGGAGGGCAGTTACAGATCTTATGCAGCGGCCCTTATCCTGGATCACAGAGCCACACTGCAGGGGATCTGTAACCCTCCTCCCCCTGCCACAAAGTCACAGAGCCACCACATACACGCAGTCCCCATCAGGAGGGCTGGCAGTCTCCGTTGAAACAACCAGTCCACCACTGCGGAGCCTGTCATTCCTGCAGTTTAGAAGCGTCATTTGCATCAGTACACTACACCCGCTCCCCACCACAGTCTGCGTCCCAGGTTTAATACATTCCCGCGAAAACAGTAATAAAGAAAACGGTGTCCATTAACAAAATAGAAGTCATTTTATTTTTAAAGGTGTGTTGGAAGGGGGTGAAGGGGGTATGTAACTGGAGAGGATAGTCAACATTGACTGGGTAAAGAAACGGGGGCAGGTTCAGCTTCTCTGTACACAAACTTAAAAGTCACAGGTTACCCTGCTCACTCAGGAACCTAGCTTTCAGAGCCTCCCGGATGCACAGCGCGTCCCGCTGGGCTCTTCTAATCGCCCGGCTGTCTGGCTGGGCGTAATCAGAAGCCAGGCTATTTGCCTCAACCTCCTACCCCGCCATAAAGGTCTCCCCCTTGCTCTCACAGAGATTGTGGAGCACACAGCAAGCTGCTATAACAATGGGGATATTGGTTTCGCTGAGATCACAGCGAGTCAGTAAGCTTCTCCATCTCTCCTTGAGACGGCCAAAAGCACACTCCACCACCATTCTACACTTGCTCAGCCGGTAGTTGAAGAGTTCTTTTTCTGTGTCCAGGGCGCCAGTATAGGGCTTCATGAGCCAGGGCATTAGCGGGTAGGCTGGGTCCCCGAGGATCACTGTAGGCATCTCCACATCCCCAAGAGTTATTTTGTGGTCCGGGAAGTAAATACCTTCCTGCAGCCGTCTAAACAGACCAGAGTTCCTGAAAACGCGAGCGTCATGAACCTTGCCCGGCCATCCGACGTTGATGTTTGTAAAACGTCCCCGATGGTCCACCAGTGCTTGCAGCACCATTGAAAAGTAGCCCTTTCTGTTAATGTACTGGCTGGCCTGGTGGTCCGGTCCCAGGATAGGGATGTGAGTTCCATCTATAGCCCCACCGCAGTTTGGGAATCCCATCGCGGCGAAGCCATCTATGATGGCCTGCGCGTTTCCCAGGGTCACTACCTTTGAGAGCAGTACCTCAACGATTGCGTTGGCTACTTGCATCACAACAACCCCCAGGGTAGATTTGCCCACGCCAAAGTGGTTCGCGACTGACCGGTAGCTGTCTGGCGTTGCAAGCTTCCAGAGAGCTATGGCTACTCGCTTCTGGACAGTCAGGGCTGCTCGCATCCGGGTGTCATTGCGCTTCAGGGCAGGGGACAGCAACTCACAAAGTTCCAGGAAAGTCCCCTTCCGCATGCGAAAGTTTCGCAGCCACTGTGATTCATCCCAGACCTGCAGCACTATGCGGTCCCACCAGTCCGTGCTTGTTTCCCGGGCCCAGAATCGCCATTCCACAACATCCACATGACCCATTGTCACCGTGATGTCCTCGGCGCGGGGTCCCGTGCTTTCTGACAGGCCTGTGCTACTCTCAGACTTCAGGCCCTCACCGCGGTGCCGTAGCCTCCTCGCCCGATTTATCTGCATCTGCCTATGGGAAAGGTGGATGATAAGCTGCGAGGCGTTGACAACGGACACAACTGCAGCGATGGTCGCAGCGGGCTCCATGCTCGCAGTGCTGTGGCGTCCGCGCTGTCACTGACCAGAAAAGTGCGCGAACTGATTTCCCGCCGGCGCTTTCAGGGAGGGAGGGAGGGCGGTAGTGACGGACGGATGACGACAGTTACCCAAAAGTACCCTTGACACATTTTTTTACCCAGAAGGCATTGGCGGCTCGACCCAGAATTCCAATGGGCAGCGGGGACTGCGGGAACTGTGGGATAGCTAACCACAGTGCACCGCTTCCAATGTCGATGCTTTCCCCGTTAGTGTGGACTCACAAAGTTGAATTACTGTCCTTAGTGTGGACACACACGTTCGACTTTGCAATATCGATTCCACATATTCGATTTAAGTGAAATCGAACTACTCTCGTAGTGTAGACATACCCTGGGTGACTTAATGTAAGATGGCCTATGAGCAAGATGAGAATTATAAATACTACTAACTAAGATATGGATGATTTAGTTGGGGATTGGTCCTGCTTTGAGCAGGGGGTTGGACTAGATGACCTTCTAAGGTCCCTTCCAATCCTGATATTCTATAATTCTAAGTTGGACTACGTAAAATGAGAAGTAAAAAGTTTGTTATTAATCTTTTCTGCTATTCAGGCAAAAAATGAAAAATGAAACCATTTCTTCACATGCACTTATGTACATAATACACTCACTCTTTCAGATGCATAAACAATCCCTCCCCATCACTTCAAAGATAAAAGATCCCATAAGACGATCAAGCTATTTTTTTTCCAATTAGAATTCTATTTCTGCCAATATCCTTCAAAGCTTGTTACTTAAACTAATTCATCTTTGCTACTGACTGATTTCTCTCTTCCATAATCCATCTGAGACCATAAAAACATCTTCTCTCTAGTATGTTAGTTAAGTCAGATGACAAGAAGGTGCCAATTCTGCTTTAAGTTGCACCAGTGTAAACTGAAGTAAATCCACTGACTGCACTGGAGTAACTCCAGTTTGCATGTGTGTCAAGGTTTAAACCGGGGGTCGGCAACCTTTCAGAAGTGGTGTGCTGAGTCTTCATTTATTCACTCTAATTTAAGGTTTCACGTGCCAGTAATACATTTTAACGTTTTTAGAAGGTTTCTTTCTATAGGTCTATGATATATATCAAAACTATTGCTGTATGTAAAGTAAATAAAGTTTTTAAAATGTTTAAGAAGCTTCGTTTAAAATTAAATTAAAATGCAGAGCCCCCTGGACCAGTGGCCAGGACCCAAGCAGTGTGAGTGCCACTGAAAATCAGCTCGTGTGCCATAGGTTGCCTATCCCTGACCAATGCCCACTGAAGTTAATAGGATGGGAATCCTTGATGTTAGTGGCCAACTGCATCAAACTCTGAATAAGATCAGACCAACTATTTTATCTTCCTCCTGTTATAAAAACGAAAGGAAAAATAATGAGTGCAGTTCAACACGAACTACGGTACTAACTGGTTAGCAGAAGCACAACTACTTATGATGTTCGTATATTCTAAGCTTTTATTTGTCAAGTTTTTAATGAAAGAGTGTTGGGTCAGAATGCTAAGCTTCAGAAGGAAGTAAGGCAGAGTGACTCCAGTGGGGATACCCAAGCTCATTGGGCAAATAAAAAACCCTGTATCAGCCCATTGGAAAAAATACATGTTTGACAAGTGACAGATTAGGGATGGACAATGGAGTCAAGCAAGGTTTCACTTGGAATGACCTGCTAGGTACATTGGGAAAGACAATTTATCTTTTTGTGCCTTATTTTTCTCAGCTGTAAAGTGAGGATAATGACATGTACCTTCTCTGTAAAGCACTTTGAGATCTCTGGTGACAAGCACATTGGCACTAGTAACTAATATTTATTATTTATTAAACTTGGGGTTGTGTTCATTCACAGCAAAAAACCCCCAAACAAACAAACAAAAAAACAATCCCCCCGCCCACCAAACCCCCTCAAAAAACCTAGACTCTTAAATATATTAAAGAAAATTTCATTTGCCCTGTTTTCTAGGATTCTCAAAATGTTCTTTAAACTGAGCTATTGCTGGTTCGACTATGGGACTGGCAGGCAGAGGGAAGAAAGAATAAGAATAAAAACATGAAAGACACAATCCTCATTTGTACCAGGCTCATGCTCAGGATTGTTAAAGGGACTAGGCAAAGGAGGTCCTAAGCAATCTTTGCATTTCTCCCAATCCTGGGGGTGACAGGAGGTTAATTTGTCAAATTATGGCAAAGATTACTTGCATTATAGTGTATTTTGGGGCAGAGGGATCACTCCATGGTTATAGAATTGCCACTGATCGTCCCCTGGGCTCCCCGTTGCATGGGCATGAAATTATTGTCACTCTCATTGCACCTGTTCCTTGCAGAGTAGTGCAGATCTCACCACCCGTCCTTCCCTTTGAGAGGTGTGTATATGAAAATGTCACTTTGCCCGACTCCTTTGGCCCTGCAAGGGGTTGAGGAAGTTATTGTGATCCCCTGGCACCTACCACAATCTCCTGTGGGGAATGTAGTCTCATGGAAGCATGCTACAACTTTAAGAGCCTTGAGTCACAGGTACTGAATACTAATACTGCATTCTAGTCACAGTCTAGCTGATTAAAGTAGCCATCTTGAGGAACTGAAGAGTTGGTTTAGTCTTCTTATACTGGCACATGTCCATTTTGGTAGATTGGCTAGAACTATTTATTTACAGAGATAAATGAATGAGTTCTGCTAACTGGATTTAACTTTTTTTTTACACTGACTAATTACCTACACCTCAGACATGTAGCACCACTAGAGAGTGATCCAAAGCTTATTGGACTCAATGAAAAGACTCCCAGCGAGTCTGAGCTTTCGGATCAGGCCCTTATGGCTTATCCTGTTCCCATTCAAGTCCAAGAACAGCTTCCATTAACTTTAATTGTGCAGGATCAAGGACCTAGTAAGAGGAATAATAATATCTATAATAAAACAACTTATAACAACAAAATATTACGGTAGCCCAAAGAGCATGAAAACCATCCTGAGGCAGTTCCCACAACCCTTTACAATCCCAGTTTCCATTCCAGTCATGTTGCTGTGCTTGTTTAGGGTTCAAATCATTGTTTATAGGATATGTGCTGGTAGTCTCATATGTACAGCCTCCTATCTGCAGCTATACAGGGTTTGGCTGAAGTAGTGACTAAGCATCTACTGCAAAGATGGACAAATGAAACTACACAGCGAAAGGTTGCAGCACAGCACAGTGCACCTAAACTATTGCTGCAGAGACATTTATTAATGCAGACAGCCTCTCAGTGTGAATCTATCTTCTATGCATTTCATGGATTCATCTGTAGTTCAACTGTCCTGAAAAACACCAGGTTTATGACTGACTAAAAGAAGCACAAGATGCTGTTTCAGTTTCTGGACAGCCGGGAATAACACCTGATAGCTTTACAATCAAAATGAACACACTGTTGGCAATACTATGTTAATGACCAAAAGAAATGGCAATTTCACTGATCACACAGACATGCTATGGATTAGTGCCAGTTAAATGCTTGGAGTTTGTCTGCCAAGACAGGCAACAACAAGCAGGGGCATGTGCTGAAGTCGTCTTCTGGATCCTTAGTGCAGCCCAGTGTTACATCAGCTAGAGTGGCAGACCCTTTGCTATGTTAGGGTGACTGCCGAACTACAAATATAGAACATCAAGCTGCCTAAGTAATGCAGGGCAGAGCTCTAAAAAGGCACTGCTAAGCTTTCAAGTTGAGCATCTGTGAATGCCAATAGATTAGAGGCTAACAGGCTTCATGGAATGCCAATAGGCAGTGACACACTTCACCTAAGACCAGAGACTGCAGAGCCTTGTGAAGGTTCTGAATTATTTCCTCTACCAAATCAGCGTCAGACTCCTGAAGTAACAAATGTCTAAATTATGAAACTATAACTTCAAAATAAAAGAAAACTACCAGAGAAAATGGAATGCATAATACTCGCTCTTCCCCCACAATTTCTCTTTGAAAGGCAGCCATGAACATTCCCAGATGAATGTGCAAACTTCTCAGTGATTGAGATTCACATTTGCTTGAGTTTGAGAAATATATTGTATTGTATAACTCTTTAAAGTAGAGTAACAGCCAAAAACGCGCATCTGAATGAGGGCCCCATTGTACAACCACATAAAAAGACACAAGCCTAGGATCTAACTAAAGACAAGTCACAAATGGGGAAGATGGTGGGGAGGGAGTATGAGATAACAGTAATCATATCCTGCAATGTTTGTGCACAACTAGGTGGCAATGAATTAAATGTTTAAAATAAATTATGTTAAAAATTGCTAATCACCGCAGAATACCATGCTTCCTTAAAATTTCCTCTGACACCAGAAAAACTGACTTAGTGCTCACTGCCCATTATTTTCATATTATTTCATTTATTTTTCACTTGTACAGTATATTTGTTTTATTCCTTCTATACAGATTATTCCCAAACCATCCCCCCATCCAACATGATTAGTTCCTTTTAGTATATATAACATGTATCCCATAGGTAAGCTATCCTCCCAACTCCCTCTCTACATAAGCCACAAGTTCCCCTCCCCTTGGGATGCCTCAAGTCGGGGTTAGGGAAGCATTTGGGTCTGAGGAGGAATCTCTCACCCTTTCTTCTGCAGTCCAGGGGCAGGACGAGTCTTTGAAGGGGTCAGAAAGCAGGTCCAACATGGAGTGAACATTCTGATGTCAGTGAGCACCGGGGCTGTGAATGTGATACTAGAGCCTACCCATTACCTAAGCTCCTACTCAAATACTCTCCTTTCTCTCACCTCTCCTATCCAAAAGGCAATGATCCAACCACACAAGCCGTCACAGAGTCTAGAACTGCTGATATCAGTAGACCAATTGAGGCTCTAACCCCCTGGTGAAGGAGGTGGCTATGGAGTTTCTCCTATTTAAGGATGCTGAGGCAGTCCCTGTTGGACTTCAGCCCACACCCCACTCATGGGAGTTGGAAGTCTTGGCTCTGCAGGGAGGAACCAGGGGGCTCAGTTAGTTCTCCTTCTGTGCCCCTTACGCAGCAGTGGCTCACATCAGTATATATTTTTTAATATAAAAACATAATGTACATGTGTGTGTAAGAGAAAGAGCTAACATATCTCCTTCCTCTGCTTCTCCCATTAAGTACTGTCATTCTGTTTGTTTCCCTTCTTGTAAACTCTTTGAAGCAAGGCCTTTTTTTTTTACATCTGTGTCTTATATGGTGCCAAGCACACTCGTGCTACTTAAGAAATAGCAACAAACTACACACACGCACACACACACACACAGTATGATTTGCACACACAAATGTAGGGTTTGCTTGTGAAAAACTTTCAAGTGCAGTTTCCGTTTGAAAATTTGACTCAAATCTCCAGAACAGCAATACAATGAAAGCAAAGTTGTTCTGATGTCATTCATTCTACTTGCAACTATTTCCAAAAAGTGCGGATGGAACTAACTTGGGGGAATTGTTCCAACTCTTATCCTCTAGGAGTTCTATCATAAAACTAGCAAACATAAAATACATGTATCTCCATAGAAGGTAATCAGCCAGCTGAATAGATCTGTAGTTATACATATCCTGCTTATCTCCACTTTTTCCATTTTCTTCCTTACCACTTACAATAAGTATGCAGCTGATTCCTAATATGCAACCAACCACAGAACTGAGCTTCTTCCTGAAAGTGGGGCAATGGTGGTATTTTTTCAGAGCAATAAGTATTCTCTAAATGATTGTTACGGTTATGTTATAAGAAGTGAAAAAAGTTGAGAATGCTCCCTATTAATACTATCTTATTTGCTGTGCTTCATATTGTCTGGGTAACTCAATGTATAAAGTTAAATCGGGAGCAGAATTAGCAATTCGTGTAACTCGTTTTAATTGAAAATAGCAGGTCAGTGTAATTTTCCTTATCTTAGTGGGGGTTAGAGCTGACCTTCCCACAGGCTGCATATCCTGAAACAGAACTGAGAATGCACATGGTAACAAGAGAATTCAGTTGCTCTAGGTCAGTGCCAAACACTAATTTCATTCCTTACCTCCAACAACACTGGTGTATTAAGAAGTTGGAGTCTGCAAACAAAACAGAAAGACAGGACTGCTCAGAAGTTAATGAAAATATCAATAAGTCATAACATCTGGAACTCATCAACCAAACTCTGACGTAAGGAAACTGTCCAGATGTTAGTGGAATTGTAGAGACTTTAATATTTGTTGAGGGAGGCTCTTCCAAACAATCAAAGCAGTAAAGCAGTTCAGCACTTACATCACTTTTCAGCACTTTGAGAAAAGCTTCAATAATTTAATAATTTTTCAAATGTGTGAAATGCCCACACAATGCAGCAAGGGAACACAGTCCTGGAAACCAAGAAACTCAGCTCCAGGATCTTGGGAAACACAACAGAACATTGAGAAATACAGATGAGGGGGCATATCCTGGAATCCTAACAGGCAGCTTCCCTGATGCAAGCTATGTTCCCCTTCTTCCCCCAGAATCAGCTCAAACTGCCTTGCTGCACAGCTGAACAATTAATGTGGTGGTGCTCAAACTCTTTCTGCTGGTGGACAGGAGTGCTCATCCCCTACAGGGACAGGCTTTGAGTGTTTCCCTATATGTATCTCCTCCGTTCCTGGCAGTTGCATGTGATCTTTATAATATTTTAGGTTTCCAGGATCACGGTAAAACTAATTCCAAAATTTACAGATTCCAGAAATTTTCTGGGATTGCATTCCCTAAATACACAACCCTAAAAGCTCAAGCACAGGACATGACATCAGACTGTGTTTATTTCAGTGTTGGAACTGACTAAGAGGACTGTGGAAAAACAGAATGCTGAAAATAGTGTATACTTCCATAAGACCCTCCAGCTGTTCTAACTTGTATACATGAGAACCTTATTACAGTCACTTTCATAATGTATTCAGCGTGTGCTCTTTTTTTTGTTTAATAAATGTTAACAAAACAATGCCATTATTGCATTCTGGTTAAGGAAATGACAGAGGAACTGCATGAAGGAAATGTTTAAAATTCAACCTATGGTGAAATATGTCAAAACAATAGCTACAATTCTCCAACTCCTCATCCC
Source organism: Terrapene triunguis (assembly GCF_002925995.2). Taxonomy (NCBI): domain Eukaryota; kingdom Metazoa; phylum Chordata; order Testudines; family Emydidae; genus Terrapene; species Terrapene triunguis. The sequence continues at coordinate 51,715,036 of NW_020664417.1, read as the reverse complement.
GCCCAAACTGCAATGTGGTGGTTTTATACTGAAAT
>NW_020664417.1:51679484-51700001 GCF_002925995.2 Terrapene triunguis | reverse complement strand
GCTGCTCTGTGTTCTGCCACGGAATGTAGACTGAGACAATTTAACAGATGTAAATACTGTACTGTAATTCAATTCTGTACCACCATGTTGCCTTTCACTAGAGAGGTTATTCCAATTTTGTTAAAGAACCCTCCTTATATTACAACTTAAATATAATAGCTACTAATTAAAAACATTGTGAAAATAAAATGAAATAAAATGCAAAACATCCTTCAAGCCTTTCAACATGTTTATTTTCAACTTTTAAAATATTTGTACAGCTACACTTTTCAGGCAATATTCTATACTCAGATACACCAGGGTAATGCTTGTTGGAGTAGAAGGTGGTCAGTACTTCTGAAACATCAGGCACCTTACTAAGGCCTGGTCTACACTACGAGTTTAGGTCGACTTTAGCCGCGTTAAATCGAATTAAGCCTGGACACGTTCACATGACGAAGCCCTTTCTTTCGACTTAAAGGGCCCTTTAAACCGGTTTCTTTACTCCACCTCCGACGAGGGGATTAGCGATAAAATCGGCCTTAGGGGGTCGGAATTGGGTTAGTGTGGACGGAATTCGACGTTATTGGCCTCCGGGAGCTATCCCACAGTGCTTCATTGTGACCGCTCTGGACAGCACTCTCAACTCAGATGCACTGGCCAGGTAGACAGGAAAAGCCCCGCGAACGTTTGAATTTCATTTCCTGTTTGCTGAGCGTGGAGAGCACAGGTGACCACGCAGAGCTCATCAGCACAGGTAACCGTGATGGAGTCCCAGGATCGCAAAAGAGCTCCAGCATGGACAGAACGGGAGGTACGGGATCTGCTCGCCATATGGGGAGATGAATCAGTGCTGGCTGAACTCCGAAGCAGTAAACGAAATGGCAAAATATTAGAAAAGGTCTCCAAGGCCATGAAGGACAGAGGCCATAACAGGGACGCACAGCAGTGCCGCGTGAAAATTAAGGAGCTAAGGCAAGCCTACCACAAAGCCAGAGAAGCAAACGGAAGGTCCGGGGCTGAGCCGCAAACATGCCGCTTCTACGCGGAGCTGCATGCCATTCTAGGGGGTGCAGCCACCACTACCCCAACCGTGTGCTATGAGTCCCTCACTGGAGAAACACACAGGGAAGCGGGTTCGGGGTACGAGGAAGATGAGGATGAAGATAATGTAGATAGCTCACAGCAGCAAGGAAGCGGAGAAACCGGTTTCCCCAACAGCCAGGATATGTTTATCACCCTGGACCTGGAACCAGTAACCCCCGAACTCACCCAAGACCCTGGGGGCACACAGGGGACCTCTGGTGAGTGTACCTTTGTAAATATTACACATCGTTTAAAAGCAAGCGTGTTTAATGATTAATGATTAATTTGCCCTGGCAATCGCGGCCAGTACAGCTACTGGAAAAGTCTGTTAACGTGTATGGGGATGGAGCGGAAATCCTCCAGGGACATCTCCAGAAAGCTCTCCTTTATGTACTCCCAAAGCCTTTGCAAAAGGTTTCTGGGGAGGGCTGCCTTATCCTGTCCGCCATGGTAGGACACTTTACCACGCCAGGCCAGTAGCACGTAGTCTGGAATCATTGCATAACAAAGCATGGCAGCGTATGGTCCCGGTGTTTGCTGGCATGCAGACAACATCCATTCCTTATCGCTCTTTGTTATCCTCAGGAGAGTGATATCATTCACGGTCACCTGGTTGAAATGGGGCAATTTTATTAAGGGGACATTCAGAGGTGCCCCTTCCTGCTCTGCTGAACAGAAATATTCCCCACTGTTAGCCACGCGGTGGGGGGGAGGGGTGAAGTGATCATCCCAGAGAATTGGGTGTGTGGGGGAGGGGAATTAGTTGGGTTTGTGCTGCATGTTAACCCTGAAACCGCAGCCCCTCCTTTTACATTGCAAACCCATTTTAAATGGCCAACCCAACGGGTGCTTGGTATGGTTAATGAGAGCAGTACTGTTTGAAACCATCCCCACATGTTAAGAAGATTAAAAAAGCCAAAAGACTGTGTCTTACCATGGCTGCCTGCAAGCTGAAATCTGTGGCCTGGCACTGCGTGAGTGATCTCTCACACCAAACTGGCAGGCCCTCAATATAAGAGGAAAAATGCGACCTTGTAACGAAAGCACATGTGCTGTGTAATGTGAACAGCAAAATTTAACGTGAAAGAGTGTACCCATTGTTCTCTAAAATGTGTCTTTTTTAACCACCTCTCCCTTCTCCTCCACCAGCTGCAAATCTTTCTCCTTCACAGAGGCTAGTGAAGATTCGAAAGCGAAAGCAAAGGACGCGTGATGACATGTTTACAGAACTACAGACTGCCTCCCACGCTGACAGAGCACAGCAGAATGCGTGGAGGCAGTCAATGACTGATTATAGAAAAGCCCAATATGAGCGAGAGGAGAGGTGGCGTGCTGAATCGCGGGAGGAACAGAGCAAGTTGCGGGCATCAAACTGATATGCTCCAGCATATGGTTGAGCTGCAGGAAAGGCAGCAGGAGCAGAGACCGCCGCTACAGCCCCTGTGTAACCAACAGCCCTCCTCCCCAAGTCCCATTGCCTCCTCACCCAGATGCCCAAGAACACGGTGGGGGGGCCTCCGGCCACCCAGTCACTCCACCCCAGATGATTTCCCGAGCAATAAGTGTTAAAGTTTTAAAGTTTTAAACTGCAGTGTGTCCTTTTCCTTCCCTCCTCCCCCACCCATCCCGGGCTACCTTTGCAATTATCCCCCTAGTTGTGTGATGAATTAATAAAGAATGCATGAATGTGAAGTAACAATGACTTTATTGCCTCTGCAAGTGGTGCTCGAAGGAGGGAGGGTAGGGGAGGGTGGGGTGGTTGGTTTACAGGGAAGTAGAGTTAACCGGGTGGGTGGGGGGGCGGAGATTTCATCAAGGAGAAACAAACAGAAGTTTCACACCGTAGCCTGGCCAGTCACAAAACTCGTTTTCAAAGCTTCTCTGATGCGCACCGCGCCATGCTGTGCTCCTCTAACCGCCCTGGTGTCTGGCTGCGCGTAATCAGCGGCCAGGCGATTTGCCTCAACCTCCCACCCCGCCATAAATGTCTCCCCCTTACTCTCACAGATATTGTGGAGCGCACAGCAAGCAGCAATAACAATGGGGATATTCTTTTCGCTAAGGTCTGAGCGAGTCAGTAAGCTGCACCAGCGCGCTTTTAAACGTCCAAATGCACATTCTACCACCATTCGGCACTTGCTCAGCCTGTAGTTGAACAGGTCCTGACTCCTGTCCAGGCTGCCTGTGTACGGCTTCATGAGCCATGGCATTAAGGGGTAGGCTGGGTCCCCAAGGATCACGATAGGCATTTCAACATCCCCAACGGTTATTTTCTGGTCTGGGAAGAAAGTCCCTTCCTCCAGCTTTCGAAACAGAGCAGAGTGCCTGAAGACGCGAGCATCATGTACCCTTCCCGGCCAGCCCACTTTGATGTTGGTGAAACGTCCCTTGTGATCCACCAGGGCTTGCAGCAGCATTGAAAAGTACCCCTTGAGGTTTATGTACTTGGTGGCTTGGTGCTCTGGTGCCAAGATAGGGATATGGGTTCCGTCTATCGCCCCACCACAGTTTGGGAATCCCATTGCAGCAAAGCCATCCACTATGGCCTGCACGTTTCCCAGAGTCACTACCCTTGATATCACCAGGTCTCTCATTGCCCTGGCAACTTGGATCACAGCAGCCCCCCACAGTAGATTTGCCCACTCCAAATTGATTCCCGACTGACCGGTAGCTGTCTGGCGTTGCAAGCTTCCACAGGGCTATCGCCACTCGCTTCTCAACTGTGAGGGCTGCTCTCATCCTGGTATTCTGGCGCTTCAGGGCAGGGGAAAGCAAGTCACAAAGTTCCATGAAAGTGCCCTTACGCATGCGAAAGTTTCGCAGCCACTGGGAATCGTCCCACACCTGCAGCACGATGCGGTCCCACCAGTCTGTGCTTGTTTCCTGGGCCCAGAATCGGCGTTCCACGGCATCAACCTGCCCCAGGAACACCATGATTTCCACATTGCTGGGGCCTGTGCCTTGTGAGAGGTCTATGTCCATGTCCATTTCCTCATCACTCTCGTGGCCGCGCTGCAATCGCCTCCTCGGCTGGTCCCGGTTTTGCTTTGGCATGTCCTGGCTCTGCATATACTCCAGGACAATGCGCGTGGTGTTCATAGTGCTCATAATTGCCGCGGTGATCTGAGCGGGCTCCATGATCCCAGTGCTAGCTATGGCGTCTGGTCTGAAAAAAGGCGCGAAACTAGTATCTGACGGACCAGGGGAAGGAGGGAGGGGCGAGTGACGACATGGTGTACAGGTACAGGGAATTAAAATCAAGAAAGGTGGCTGTGCATCAGGGAGAAACACAAACAACTGTCACACAGAATGGCCCCCCCCAAAGATTGAACTCAAAAGCCTGGGTTTAGCAGGCTGTTGATTTGACGGAGGGAGGGGGGAAGGAAATGAATACAGAACAAATCTATTTTTTACATCTGAAGACGACGGTGCAGCATGACTGATAGCCCTCGGCATTTTCTGGGTGCTTGGCAGCAAATACTGGGTGCTTGGCAGTTAGCCTTCAGGCCTATTGCACGATCTGCTGCTCAGGGAAGACTCTGCTAACGTGCGATGATCCAACAGGGCGCTTGGCAGAAAATGGCATACTACGACTGATAACCATCATCATCAAGACAGTTCCATAGGACTGAGCATGTCTGCCCAGGTGCCCATGATCGACAGCCACTGCTGTACGACGAGGACGGTTACCAGTCGTAATAAATCATCTACTGCCAAAAGGCAAGGGGCTGGTGCAATGCAGCCCCACGGCTGCCGGCACCCAGATCGCCAATGAAGGCTACCAGTCATGCTGCACCGTCTACCGCCAAAAGGCAGTTAGCTGCTGCTGCTGTGTAGCAATGCAGTCCCACGTCTGCCGGCACCCAGATGACATATGGTGACGGTGAGCTGAGCTGAGCGGGCTCCATGCTTGCCGTGGTATGTTGTCTGCACAGGTAACCCAGGTAAAAAGGCGCGAATCTATTGTCTGCCGTTGCTCTGACGGAGGGGGAGGGGCCTGACGACATGTACCCAGAACCCCCTGTGACACTGTTTTGCATCATTCGGGCATTGGGATCTCAACCCAGAATTCCAATGGGCGGCGGAGACTGCGGGAACTGTGGGATAGCTACCCATAGTGCAATGCTCCGGAAGTCGACGCTAGCCTCGGTACTGTGGACGCGGTCCGCCAACTAGAGCACTTAGAGCATTTTATGTGGGGACACACACAATCGGCTGTATACAACCGATTTCTATAAAACCGGCTTCTATTAATTCGATCTAATTTCGTAGTGTAGACATACCCTGAGGGCTTGTCTATATGGTGCATTAGTCCACTCTAGAGGGGCGTAAACTCTAGTGCGCATCAATGTGTTGTGCACTAACTGGCCTGTGTAGACCCTGCTGGTGCACACTAAAAGTTCCCTAGTGCACGTTAATGTAGTACATTTTGAAATGGGACACTAAGGCAGACTAAGCAGCTTTTAGTGTGTAGCAGCAGGGGCCATGCGAGCCAGTTAGTGTGTGACATGCTATCATGTATTACAATTTACACCCCTCTGTGCAGACTAATGCACTGTGGAGACAAGCCCTAAAGTATCTAAATGCGGATTTAGATGCCTATCTTTAGACACCCAGGGCCAGATCCCCAGCTGAAGTCCATTGTGGTCAAAGGGCTATGACAATTTACATCAACTGAGGATCTGTTTTAAAATGTTGGTCTGTAAATAAAAATCACCTTTTGAGACCTGTCTTTAAATCTGTTTTGGTTGGCTATTGTAGTACCTACTGACCATTTTTTCACTTTGTAAAATCTTCAAACAGTATAATTCAATTGATTATTGATACTGATGCCTAGGACCTGAGCAGCAACCTTATAGATAGGGACAGATATACACAGGCAGATTGTATCTTGAGGTGCTTGCATACAGCGTCCTAGCAATGGAAAATGCTCTTATTATTTTACTTGTGTTTGATGGATTAGTTTGCAATAGGGCTGTCAAGTGATTAATTTTTTTAATCGCGCAATTAATTGCAATTAATTTTTTAATCGCGATTAATCGCACTGTTAAACAACAATAGAATACCATTTATTTTAAATATTTTTGGATGTTTACTACATTTTCAAATATATTAATTTCAATTACAACACAGAATATAAAGTGTACAGTGCTCACTTTATATTTATTTTTGATTACAAATATTTGCACTGTAAAAAACAAAAAAATTGTATTTTTCAATTCACCTCATACAAGTACTGTAGTGCAATCTCTTTATTATGAAAGTTGAACTTACAAATGTAGAATTATGTTAAAAAAATGCATTCAAAAATAAAGCAATGTAAAACTTTAGAGCCTACAAGTCCACTCAGTCCTACTTCTTGTTCAGCCAATCACTCAGACAAACACGGTTGGTTACAATTTGCAGGAGATAATGCTGCCTGCTTCTTGTTTACAATGTCACCTGAAAGGGAGAACAGGCATTCGAATGGCACTGTTGTAGCTGGCGTTGAAAGTTATTTATGTGCCAGATGCGCTAAAGATTCATATGTCCCTTCATGTTTCAACCACCATTCCAGAGGACATGCTTCCATGCTGATGATGGGTTCTGCTTGATAACAATCCAAAGCAGTGTGGACTGACGCATGTTCATTTTCATCATCTGAGTCAGATGCCACAAGCAGAAGGTTGATTTTCTTTTTTGGTGGTTTGGGTTCTGTAGTTTCCACATCAGAGTGTTGCTCTTCTAAAAGCATACTCCACAACTCATCCCTCTCAGATTTTGGAAGGCACTTCAGATTCTTAAAGTTTGGGTTGAGTGGTGTAGTTATTTTTAGAAATCTCACATTGGTACCTTTGCGTTTTGTCAAATCTATTGTGAAAGTGTTCTTAAAACGAACATGTGCTGGGTCATCATCTGAGACTGCTATTACATGAAATACATGCAGAATGTGGGTAAAACAGTGCAGGAGACATACAATTCTCCCCCCCAAAGGAGTACAGTCACAAATTTTATTGACACATTATTTTTTTAACAAGCATCATCAGCATGGAAGCATGTCCTCTGGAATGGTGGCCGAAGCATGAAGGGGCATATGAATGTTTAGCATATCTGACATGTAAATATCTTGCAACAAGGCTACAAAAGTGCCATGCGAATGCCTGTTCTCAGTTCCAGGTGACATTGTAAGTAAGAAGCAGGTAGCAGTATTTCCCGTCAATGTAAACAAACTTGTTTGTTTTAGCGATTGGCAGCATAAGAAGTAGGACTGAGTGGACTTGTAGGCGCTAAAGTTTTACACTCTTGTTTCTGAGTGCAGTTATGTAACCAAAAAAAAAAATCTGCCTTTGTAAGTTACACTTTCATGATAAAGAGATTGTACTTCAGTACTTGTATAAGGTGAATTGAAAAATAGTATTTCTTTTGTTTATCATTTTTACAGTGCATATATTTGTAATAAAAAAAATATACTGAGCATTGTGCACTTTGTATACTGTGTTGTAATTGAAATCAATATTGAAAATGTAGAAAGACATCCAAAAATATTTAATAAATTTCAATTGGTATTCTATTGTTATAAATGCGATTAATCACGATTAATTTTTTTGAGTTAATCGCATGAGTTAACTGCGATTAATTGACAGCCCTAGTTTTCAACATTCTAAGATCATACAATGTCAGATTTTGTGTGTGCTCGTGTGTGCACACCGCTCCCTTCTCCCCCTCCCCCCATTAGCTAGTATTAGCTGCAAGTAGAGATCCCTTCACTTTCATGACTACTGAAGTTCACTCTGAAAAAGAATTATGAAGTGTAGATTATATAGCAATGAATAAACCAAGACAAACATGCTTTTTTCATCCCCCTTCAATAGGTAAATGATGCTCCCACTTGACATCCCCACAACAACACTGCTGGCTTGGCATTGCAATGATTCCTGATGTATTGAATGTTGCTGGACTGTAAAAGCAATATCCTGTCCTTACGCAAGGTGGTGGGAGAGTGTGGAAGAAGAGTTGAACAGGGCAGAGGGTCATGAGTCATCCTGCCAGCATAGTCCAGGTTGGCTCCTGGGGGACCATGGTGAAAGCAACTTGTAGTGCAACTTACTATTCCTTCACAGAGGAGCAATGCAGGGTATCCTACCTCATGGCTGCGGTAGACTGAGGGAGGGGGATGTGGTGAGAAGAGGGTCCATATCCCTTTTCAGCCCCTTTTCAGCACACCAGCATGACAGGTCATTTTGTAGTCAAAAACATTTCTTAATTCCATGAATTATTTTTAATAATTGATAAGTTTTTTGCTCTGCACGAATCACTGTGTCATTTACAGTTCAGCATATAATATTTATGTCAGGATATTTTTGGGAAATCTCTTTTTTTTTTTTCTCCATGATGGTATTTTTCCAGGATATCCTCCTTACTTGGCTGCCCAAAAGTTTACAGTAGATGTTTCTAGCTGTCTGATCCTTGTGTTGGACTGAATTGCAGGATTGGCCATCACTGTGCACAGACATACATCTTTGATAACTTTTGGCCACTCCAAGGCAGAACATTGTTCAGATGATTTTCTTATTGCATATGTCACAAGGAATGAGTTTTTCACATTTTCTCCTTTCCCTTGTTAGTTACTTGGACCCTGTGCTTTTTAAGGTGCTTCCTGATAAGAAAGTTTGCTTATCTAATTGCAATATTGATTTTAGTGTCATGTACTCTTCATGTACTTCTAATACTGTAAATCAATAGACCAGCATAAAGTTATTTGATGTTTTGTGCTTCTTATTGTCTCTCTATTGATCTCATCCAGTACTAGCATTGTATATCTGGGTACCAGCTTGATGATTAAATCAAGCGATTTGGCTGACAACAATCCCAGTGTATTATTGTACTTGTCAACTCTCAGATCACCAGCACAGCCTGAAAAATGGAATGCTCACTACTTTTAAGGGCACTCCAACATCTAAGCACTGTATTGATAAAAATGGTGGCTGCTCACAAATGTTTGCCATCAAGAATAAAAACATACCCACCCTTATCCACATATTTTAAGAGGTTGAAGGGTTACATGTTCACTCATTTCTAGGAATGTGTCAGCCCCAAAAAATAAATTAGCAGTTGTGTATTCCTCAGATATTTGTCAATCATATGCACATATATATATATATTTAACAAGGTCTTTTTGTGTCCTGATAAAACCTACATATTTTCATGGATATGTCACTCACTGTGGGAAGGCACAAATTACCTGTGTCATTACATGTTTTTCTGTGTGAACCAATGGGTGGAAAACAATTTTGTAGAAGACAAGGGAGTTTGTTGTTGTTGTCTTATTTGGAAGTAAGCCAGACATTCTTGGAGCTTGTTGATGTAAATGCCATACCAGGTTTAACTGTAAATTGACAAGCTTACTCAAAACATTTCACACAAACATCTCTAGCAGATGGAATGAAAACAAGTTCTAAGGGTAAACAAATATCCAGATGACCTGGCAACACCCAGATTAGAAAATAAGAAAATATTAAACATAAAGGACCACTCGGCCAACCCAGCCTCACTCTTCTAGATTTTGCATAACCTCCTGGCTTTTTCATTGAACCTATCCACTTTTCCCCCTGTCATTGTATCCAGTTGTCTTACACCCACTTTGCTTTTGACTCCAACAGGTCCTAATGTTGTGGCTCTTATACCATGTCCCACAATGCTTTTCCACAGAGAAAAATCCAGTGTCCCTTCTCCAACCCATCTGTCTCTGTAAGACAGTGGAGACATGATACTCAGTCCATGGCTGACTGCTAAATTAAATTGATCATGGAAGCAAGGTTGGTGTCTTGCCCTTTAATGACACTGGCAAGCTTATGTTTAGCTGTTGACACCTTAAGGTGTGGAGCTTTAAATCCAACATTTCCATCTCTAGTGACATGGTCCTCTTTTGTAAAACTCAGTGGTGGAAGGTAAAGTGAAGGAAATGGGTGTTTTTAAGGGATCTCAGAAATCTAAAAATAATTAAAGGCTATATAGTAAGATGTGGCATCTGTGGAAACAGCCACAGAAATAATCCTGCTACCTAATAACTAGCACAGCAGGCTGAAGTTCTTTATAATCTACTATGGTTTAAAGCATATTTATATCCCTGCCACTGTATAATGAGGCATATCACATAATCTGATGGCAAAACTGTTGCCAGATAACATAGTTTTACTTACTATAACTTAGAGAACTGCACCATTTGCTAGTATTAATGTATTTTTATTATTGTCTTGAAGAAAAAGTATATCATTTTAAAATGTTTTTCTTTATAATCCATGCCCATTCTTCCCCCAAAATATCTTATATAATAATTTCTGGCATTAGTGCACCATCACAAAGGCTTTTGCAATATTTAGCTGCCCTTGTTTTCCCTACAGACAAGTAAATGAAAATGATGTAAGCATTCAGTTTACATTATTGGATCCAAAAGGTTTTTCTCTTGGTCATCACAGTGATGACTAACTAGCCACTATCATTAAAAACATCCCCTCCGCCCCTCAAAATAAGCCATTCCCAGTAAAAGTAAATAAACAAACTGAAGTGGCCTTTCTTATATGCCACACCCATTGAGTATTTCTGCTGCCTTTTCTGAGGTATCTAAATGCTATGACAATAAAAACAACAGCCTTCTTTTATGTGAATGAGAGGCACTTGGTCTCAGAGATACACAACAAACAGAAGAAAAAAAATTGGTTAATTATTTTCTTCCCCAGGCCTCCATAACGGTTTGCCACATGTTTTGCATCTTGTAAGCCAAAATAAGAGCATATGAATTGTAACTGTATAGTTATACTTAATTTATATTTCAAAAGCCTGGCTCTGGCATACCTGACACTCACTTGGACCTTAACGCATTGAGAGCCTTGCCAAAGGAAATACCAGTAATCTTTCACTGCACAGCCCAGATACTCCAACTGACATACTTCTTGGCTAGGAAATAGTCTGTAATGCAACTCACTGAAGCATATCATACCAATAGAGCACAGAAGCTGACTTAATAGCAAAATAAAATGCTTCAGTAACTTCACTGTGAGGGATTCACAACATCATTTCAACAGTGAAATGTTACATCCATTGTTCCTGCTCTTTCAAATATATATCACAAGATCATAGCTGGAGAATCCTGTGCAGTCCCACTGAAGGGGGAGCACTGAAGTAACATGACATTGAAAGAAAATAATAGGTAAATATTGTGGAGTGACACTGACATACCTTATGCAAATGACACCACTAATTATCCCTGTGTATTTTAAAACATGTTTTTGTACCCCCTCCTCACCTGCCAGTCGTCTGTCTCTTGTATTTTTCCAGATAACATCCAGGGCTCTAGCAGTAGAGTCTCTGATATGATCACTAAATGATCTTCTCAAAGGGGCTTTCACTGGGTGTTCCATAATGCAGTGCAGAGTATCACACATCCACAGGAAAACTGCAGCAATTTGGCCACAGGATAAGGGGCATTCTTTGCTCTGTTATCTGTCTGAAATTTCCTTCACGAGGCAGGTCGTTACTTTGTAAAATTTGTCGTCAGCTTTGCGGAGCCCTTTCCTTCAAGACTCGGGCATTGCAGTTCTCACTGCGGACACAGGAAAGCTCAGACTGCAGGCAACCTACTGGAAAGCTGCCAAAGTCAGAACTGCTGCTACATCTGGAAAGGCTTACAAATGAGCTAACGATACACTCGTTTAGATTTGGAGCTTTATTTGTGGATATCTATATGATTCTAGCTTCCTGTTTAATCAAATAACTTACTGGGCACATACTTGCATGCTCATTTATTAAGATAACATGTCTCTGCTTAACTGACATTTCAGGTAATCTTTCATTTTTTTGAGAGGAAAAAAGTAAGAAATGGGAAAGAGCCATTTTTTTCTGACTTGGTTCATTTATTTTATTTTGTTGCCTTATTTTTCTTACATTTCATTCTGTCTGTGGGACAACATGATTTAGGGCCTGATTCTGCCATCCTTATTTCCACTGAGTAATTCCTTACTCCACAAGTAGTATTGTTGGTCACAGTACGTAAGGAGAAGGGGACAGAATTGGGTCCTTCCTATCTTAGCTAAAAGGGAATGTAAGACTCCACACTCTAAAAGGTTCATGCAAACTCCAGTGACCCTGAATGAAGCCAGTTTGACCTTGCTCAGTTTGACCCTGTACTTCCCTAATGAAAGAATGAATGAAGGGGGAGTTGATTCTCCACTGGCAGTGTCTGAAGTGCCCCTGGCAATATGTGAATAGCTCAGTGCTCCCAGCCTACAAACCTTACACGTGTCTAATTTCCTTTGAAATCAATGAGAGTGATGTGTGTGTCAGGACTTCAGGGGCAGGTTGTCCTGGAGTTAATTCAAGCCAGAGTCCCTTATTTTTACAGCAGCAACTGAACTTTTAAAAACAGATAATAATACTTCTCATGAAAATAGTGCTATCATTAAAATTAACTGATGAACTTCACATACAGGTCAGCCCACACAGATCAAATTGCAGAATCAGGACCAGAGATTCTACCCTGGGGGCGGGGGGGGGGAAGTTCCTACTCTTTTATACTTTATTCTCAAGTGCAAAGAACTGTTCTTTGAATAGGCATAGAAATCATTTACACTTCACACCTTCCTATTTGTTGTTATCTTTTCCTCCATCTTTGTCTGTTGTCATTATTTCTTGTGGGCCAAATTCTGATCTCGTTTACACTAGTGTAAATTGGGAACTACTTCACTGATCAGAACAGAAGTCCCCAGGATTTATACTGGTATAAGTGAGAGTAGAATTTAGCTCTATGTTTGTCTAACGTAGGCTGAAAACGCTTCAGCCCTCTTTGTGTAGACATCTGAGCCTTCTGGGGTGTGCACTGAGATAATCTGTAAGGTTCTTCTGCTCCCGCACAGCTCAGCATTTATAGTCACAATGGAAGTACCAACAGAGACAAGTGCAGGCATTTTGACCATAGTGTCATCTAACCTTACTCAGAGTAGTAGAACTAATTACTCCACACAGCCCCACATCTTCCACTGTTTCGAACAATGGTGGAGATGCACCAATACAGAAAAACACACATTTTCCTAATATAGATGCACCTGCAGTAGAGATGGCAGCATTATCCTCAACTCTAGTACTCGATAAATGTATCTCCATAACTTATCTGAGCCACACTGGGCCAAAGTGGAAAAGAGCAGGTGGAGAGAGAACAGAAACATTAGTTTGTCTTAAAGCCCAGAATTGCTCATTTTACTAAGCGTGTTAACCAAAGGGTTGGATATACTGAATATGGTTGTATCATAGCTCCATGCCTTATACATTTCTGTGGCCTCTGAATTGTCAGTACACTTGTAGAAATTTGGAATTTCAAAGTATTAATTCAAAATATCAATTAAAATAGTTGAAAGTTCAAGAACTTGGTTTAGAAACTATCAGAACGAGCAAACAAAGAATAAAGAAAGTAATAAAACACAACAAATTGGATGGAGGTGACTAGTGGGGCATTACTGCTCTGATGTTACTTAACATCTTCAGTAATAATCTTAAAGAGGTTATGCAAAGAATTTAATTCAATTTTCAGGTGATACTAATATGGAAGGTGCTGCAAACAACTGTGGGTACATAAAACACTAAGATAATATAGAGAAGTTAGAAATATGATCAGGAAATAAAATGAGATGGATTTTGGAAAACCATTAACTGATGCTTCTAGGGAGAAAATAATCCAAAGGAAATATATTGTCAGAGGAAGAAATCTGAGATACATCTATATAATAAGATTCCAGGTCTGTCACTCTGCGTCTCTCCCTGAAACCTATTAAGTTTCAGTCTGTAGTGTCAGTGTAAAGTGATGGGAACAACTAGAAGCCTGGTTGAGGGTTCTCTGTTCGTCTTGACAGACATATCTTTCATGAACTTTTCTAATTTTGAACCCAGTTATACTTTTGGCCTTCACAACACCCCAGCAATGAATTCCACAGGTTGACTGTGTGTTGTGTGAAGAAGTACTTCCTTTTGTTTTAAACGTTTTTCCTATTTATTTCGTTGGGTGATTCCTAGTTGTGTTATGTATTCCCCTTGTGTTATGTGAAGAGGAAAATAACACTTCCCTATTCACTTTCTCCATACACTTCATGATTGTATAGACCTCTATCATACCCCCTTAGTCATCACTTTTCTAAAATGAACAGTTCAGGTCTTTTCTAATCTCTCCTCTTATGGAAGCTGTTCCATACCCTTATTTTCATTGCCCTTCTCTGAACCTTTTTCAGTTCTAATATATCTTTTTTGAGATGGGGCAACCAGAACTGCACACAGTATTCAAGGTGTGGGCACACCATGAATTTATATCTTGGCATTATGATATTTTCTCTCTCTTTCCTAATGGTTTCTAACATTCTATTAGCTAGCCATTGCACATTAAGTGGCTGTTTTCAGAGAACTATCCACAATGACTCCAAGTTCGCTTTCTTGTGCAGTAACAGCTAATTTAGAGCCCATGATTTTGTATGTGTAGCTGGGATTATTTTTTCCAGTGTGCATGACTTTGTACTTATCAACATTGAATTCCATCTGCCATTTTGTTGCCCAATTGGCCAGTTTAGTGAGATCCCTTTGTAACTCTGTGCAGTCAGCTTTGGGTTTAACTATCCTGAGTAATTTTGTATCATCTGCAAGTTTTGTCACCTCACTGTTTACCCCTTTTTCAAGATCATTTATGAATACGTTGAACAACACTGGTCTCAATTCAGATCCTTAGGGGACTCATCTATTTATCTCTCTCCACTGTGAAAACTATTTATTCCTACCCTTTGTTTCCTATCATTCAACCAGATACTGATCCAGGAGAGGATCTTCCCCTCTCATCACACGACTTCTTAGTTGCTTAAGAGCCTTTGGTAAGGGACCTTATCAAAGGCTTATTGAAAGTCCAAAAACATTATTTCAACTGGATCACTCTTGTCCACATGCTTGCTGACACCCTCAAATAATTTTAATAGATTGGTGAGGCATGATTTCCCTTTACAAAATCCATGTTGACTCTTCCCCAACTTATTGTGTTCATCCATGTGTCTGATAATTCTGTTCTTTACTATAGTTTCAACCAATTTTCCCGATAATAAAGTTAGGTTTACTGACCTGTAATTGCCAGGATCACCTCTGGAGCCTTTTTAAAAAAATAGGTGTTACATGAGCTACCCTCCAGTCATCTGGTACAGAGGACAATTTAAGAGATAGGTCACATATCACAATTAGTAGTTCTGCAACTTCATATCTGAGTTCCTTCTGAGCTCTTGGGTGAATACCATCTGGTCTTGGTGATTTCTTACTGTTTAATTTATCCAAAACCTCCTCTACTGACAGCTCATTCTGGGACAGTTCCTCAGATATATCACCTAAATAGAGTGGCTCAGGTGTGGGAATCTCCCCCATATCCTCTTCAGCGAAGACCAATGCTTTTCTGCAACAGCTTTGTCTTCGTTGACTGCTCCTTTAGCATCTCCATCATCCAGTAGCTCCATTAACTGTTTGGCAGGCTTCCTGCTTCTGATGTACTTAAATTTTTTTTGCTGTTACTTTTTATGTCTTCAGTTAAGTGCTCTTAAAATTCTTTCTTGGCCTGCCTTATTTTACTTTTACACTTGACTTGCCAGAGTTTATGCTCCTTTCTATTTTCCTCAGTAGGACTTTACTTCCACTTTTTAAAGGATGCTTTTTTGCCTCTAAGCACCTCTTTTACTTTGCTGTTTAGGCATGGTGGCATTTTTTGGTCTTCTTACAATTTTTTTTAATTTGGCTATACATTTAGTTTGAACCTCAATTATGGTGTTTTTAAATAGTGTCCATGCTGTTTGAAGGCATTTCACTCTTGTGACTATTCCTTTTAAATTCTGTTTATCTAGCTTCCTCATTTTTTGTAGCTCCCTTTTTTGAAGTTAAATGGGTGGTTTTCCCCCCCTGCTATAAGGATGTTAAATTTAATCACGTTATGGTCGCTATTACTGAACCGTTCGGCTATACAGTAGAACATCAGAATTACAGACACCTTGGGAATAGAGGTTGTTCGTAACTCTGAACAAGACATTATGGGATGTTCCTCAGAGTCTTCTTCTCCTACATGTAAGTGGCTGCCCAGCAAGTGGGGGTGGGGACAGGCAGCTGGTTCTAGCCCCCTGGCTGCAAGGGTGATGAGTAAGGCACCCTGGTGCTGTGGCCCTTTAAAACTGAGCTGCTCCTCCAAATGCAGCATGCAGGCAGGAGCTTGGGCTCCAGCTCCAGCAGCAAACACTCCAGACCAGGCTCCAGCAGGACCTCGGGAAGTTTTTTTCCCAGGCTTGGACTGGGCGTGCAAGCTTGCCCCCTCCATGGCTTACAGGAAAGCAGCACAGACCCCAGCACTGCTCCTGCTATGCCTGCTTGGGGGGCTTACAGCTGTGCCTGTGAAACTACCTCAGCATCTTCACCTCCTACCTGTAAGTGGCTGCCCCCCCTGTGTGGTGAGCAGGGGGTGGGAGAGGGGACAGGCAGCCCAGATGTGTCTACCTTTAAGATGCAATACAGGCACAGTACAGTATTTGCTGGTTTGTTTGTTTGTTTTTTGTCTCCGCTGCTGCCTGATTGCTTACTTCTGGTTCCACATGGTGTCCGGTTGACCGGTCAGTCCATAACTCTGGTGTTTCTATCTTTGAGGTTCTACTGTATTCACCTCTTGGACCAGATCCTGTGCCGAACTTAAGACTAAATCAAGAACTGTCTCTCACCTTGTGGGTTCTAGGGAAGCAGTCATTTATGTGTCTAGAAATTTTATCTCTACATCCCTTCCTGAGCTGACATGTTTCCAGTCAATATGAGAGTAGTTGAAATCCCCCATTAGTATTGCATTTTCTGCTTTTGTAGTCTCTCTAATCTCCCAGAACATTTCACAATTACTGTCACCAACCAGGTCAGGTGGTCAGTAATATGTTCCTGCTGCTAGACTCTTATTATTTAAGCTGGAATTGCTAGCCACAGAGATTCTATGGTACAGTTTCATTCATTTAAGATTTTTACTTTATTTAACTCTACTTTATTTCACATGTAGCGCCACTCCTGCACCAGCGCGACCCACGCTGTCATTGCTATATATTTTGTATATATAACCGCATCCCATTGATTATTTTCATTCCACCAAGTTTCCACAACGTCTATTGTATTAATATCCTCATTTAATGCCAGTCACTCTAGGTCACCCATCTTGGTATTTAGACTTCTAGCATTTGTATGTAAGCACTTGTACATTTTGTCAATATTCAGTTGCTTACCTTCATGTGTTCTATTTAAATGGGACTCTTTTATGTTTGACTGTTCCATACTAGCTCCTACTCATACTTTATATCCTAGTAAAGAGGATAGGAAAGAAATTTGTAGAGTTTCCCCTTTAATAAGTTTATCCCTAAGGGATGTCTCTACTCAAACCGTGTGCTCCTATGCTTTCCTCCAGCCCTTAATTTAAAAAACCCTATATAATCTTTTAAATTTTACATGCTAACAGCCTGGTTCTGTTTTGGGGTTTAAGTGGAGCCCATCCTTTCTGTATAGACTCCTCCTTTCCCAAAAGATTTTTCAAGGTGACTGTTTGGCTGTGGCCTGTCCACTATGGCTTCTGGCCTCCAACCAAAGCCCATTACTGTGCACAATTAGTTGAATTGTAGGAATTAGAGACAGAAATTACATATGAGGGCACCTGGGTGATTCCCCAACCCAAGCAGGTCAGCCTCTTTCAGTAAACTTCCCTGTGATTTGTCCAGTCTAATTTCAAATATCACAAGCAATGAGGCTTTCACCATTTCCCTTAGAAGCATTTCCCTTCCCAGACTAGAAGACCTCACCATTAGAAACTATCAACTGATTCCCAACCCCATCATTATTAGAAATATAGTTAGTTGGGTTTGTGATGGCCAGGAGATCCACATGGTAAATTGCCTGCCAGGTGTGAAAGTTGTGGATCTCACAAGACATCTAGACAGACTTATATGCAGTGCTGGAGAGGAGCTGGTGATCATGGTACATGTAGGTACCAATGACATAAGGAAAGGTAGGAGAGAGGTCCTAGTGGCCAAATTTAGGCTACTAGGTATGAGATTAAGTCCAGGAACCACCATGGTAGCATTACGTTAAATGCTTCCAGTTCCATGCACAGGGCCAGGAAGAGAGCTGCAGGGTCTCAGTGAATGGCTGAGACGATGTTGTGGGGAGGAGGATTTTAGGCTTAATAGGAAGGATAGGGGGACCCAGGCACGCCCTCTCCACCAGGTCCAACCCAGGGCCAAGGGGAGAGAGGTGGTCAGTTCTTTCTGGCTGCCACTCCAGATCAGCCTCCCCAGAGCCTTCAGTTTTCCTTTCAGTTTGGGGCATGGCCTCAGCCTTCTGTTTACACAATCTTGGTAGTCCAGGGCTTTAGCTGGGGTGGATGCTTCCAAGGTCACCCTCAAAGTCCAGTTGTCCTCCCCTTCATCAGTGAGAAGGGGGATCTCGGCCAAATCTTACAGTCCCAGTCCTTCCCCCGTAGATTGCTCTGCCTCACTGGCTGCAGCCTGTCTGCCTTACTGCAGCCTGTTTCTTTCCATTCCTCCACCAGCCTTTTTAAGTAGGTCCTCCATAGGAAGCATGCCCAGCAGCTGCTGAGGAGCAGGGCCTTCTTGGCCCAATACTGTTCCATCACCAAGTTTACCTTACTGTGGGGTCTGTAAACCCATCACAAGCGGTATTGCAGCAAAATATATCCCATGCAAGGACGAGCACTGTTTTGAAACCTCCTTCAATGTCTAGCCACAATGGGTTAAATTTCTGATGCAGCTAGAGCCCTATTTCTGTGTTTCAATACTTTCGGCAATGTAAGGAAGACCATCAGCAGAATACTTTAGTACTTTATTAGTAATCCTAGTTTTTATAGTTACAATACATGGGTGCTGTCGCTGTCTTCTAGAATTCTTTTATTTTATTCAATATTTCCTGTTGTATGAATAAAATGAAAACCAAAGAAATAGATTCAGTCACAAATTAAACCGGCTGGGTCAAAGACTACATACCAGGTTAATAATAAAATAAAGAGCTCTGAGGAGGAGGGGGCAGTTGCCGGCAACAGAGGACTGGAGAGGACAAATCTGAACCGGTGGTCTGCAACTAGGAAGCAGGCATGTAGCATGCTACCAGGCAGGAGGCAGCAATATATGCATACAGGACAAGAGCACATGCTTTGGAAATAGTTTTTGTGTAATTTCAGGTGGAAAATAAATCTTAGGGGCCAAATCCTGATGTCCTATTCAGCAGATGTGGGTCTGGGCAGAACTCTGCAGCCTGGCTGGGCTCCACATTGGAATCTAGATGGTGGAGGCTCCCCATGGTCAGCAATCACAAGTGTGCTCTGCAGTCACCCAGTTCTGACCCTCCTCTGGAATGGAGTTACAGATTCCTCCTTCCCCACTGCCCTTTTTGATAATCGATCACCAGTGAATGAAAGTGAATGCTTCCTTAATGTCTCTCTGCCAGGGTGGGATCTCCCCACTGAATGACTGTTGGGAAGAAAGGTATGAGCCATCAGCTTCTCCATGCTGCACCAGAACTGGCTAACAACTCGGAAACTGAGCTGTCAGCCAGCAACAGCAATCCACCTGCCCAAAGATATCACCTTCTCAGGATGATTGAGGGCAGAGGGTAGCAACGGAGACCCATATAACCCCTCCAGTCACCCCTCAATCCCACACATTAGTGTCTGAGCAGATCTAAGTCCACACATCACCATACCTCCCTCTCTTCTCCCACTCCTGCAGGGGGTTCTGCAAGGGCCACAAATACACCTGGGCGATAGTAACCCCTCTTGTCCTTGCAACAGAAAGGATAACCCAGATTCATCAAGGACTGGCTGGATGGGGGTGGGGATCTCATTTTTATTTCTGGGCTTTGACAGCACCTAAGGGTGGAGCAATTGCATAAATAATCTTGCTACACTAGGCTACCTCCCCTCAGGATTGGTCAGAATGCACAGAGATCCCCTACATGTGTGTATTGGCTTGGCACAGCCTTCAGGACTTGGGGGCCTTTTGTTTATCTTGGTCCATCAACTCTTGGGTTTGCCTATACTGCATGTGGCTACATCACTCTCTGCTGTGTTGTCACTCTGGGTCTATCAGTGACTGGCCTTTTCAAGGGCTGCAACTGTCACACAGTTCTCCTAGACTGACAAATCCAGACCATTTTACCTTGGTGCTACTCTGCTTCTGCTAGCTAGCATCGAAAACATTCCTTGACCTCCTCAAAGCAACCAATGACATTACGAGTGTCAGACTGTCATTGACATGATCATTTAAAATAAAAGCAATGGCAGAACTCTTCAATGTTAACTATCACAGAATACAAGCGTGATTCTGAGCTCAAATTCATGGTACTCAATTCATAGATTCATAGATTCTAGGACTGGAAGGGACCTCGAGAGGT
>NW_020664417.1:51634866-51679084 GCF_002925995.2 Terrapene triunguis | reverse complement strand
ACCCCACTTGTTATGCCTTTCCAGCAGGATTGGGAACCATTAATAACTACTCTCTGAGTACGGTTATCCAGCCAGTTATGTACCCACCTTATAGTAGCCCCATCTAAATTGTATTTGCCTAGTTTATCGATAACAATATTGTGTGTCTTGTAAAATCACCTGCTGTGCACGCATGTCAACATTCACCAGTTCACACCTCATACCATGTGCAGTAGGTGAGATCAGATTGTAAAGTGGACCTTTAGCATATCAGCTTTTAAATAAGCTTTTACCCATTTACGACAACATTAAAGATCGTACTTTAAAGTTTTCAGACTGGAGTTCAACCAAGGCTACTTTCCAACAGAAAGCTGGTATTGTATTGTTAAATGGCATGTTGATACATATCAGATCCTCAGATGCTCAATATTTTTAAAGCTGTCAGTCCCAGCAGACTGTAAAGAATTAGGGAAATTCCTACAGGAACAGATGGACACATATCCCTAGCTGGCAAACATTAATCCAAACAAAGGTTTTAAGGATTGTGTTTCCCTTAGGTTATGTCTACACTGGCACTTCGATGGCAAAAACTTTTGTCATTCATGGGTGTTAAACTCCCCCTCCCCCCCCGAATGACAAAAGTTTTACTGACGAAAAGCACTGGTGTGAGCAGCGCTTTGTCAGCAGGAGCACTCTCCTGCCGACAAAGCTGCTGCCACTTGTGCAGGGTGGAAAATTTTTGTTGGCAGGAAAGAGAGCCGCTTTTAGCGGCACGGCTGTAGTGGCACAGCCGTGTCACTAAAAGCTGCATAGTGTAGCCATAGCCTTGGTAGTTAGGCATTCCCAAGTACTGCTTAATGTAGCCCCCACAGCTATGGAGGAAAGTGTTTAATTTTTGTTATGACCAGTCTGGTTACTTAAGCTGCTTGACATTTTTCTGATGGAACAGTTTTCTGCTGGAAAATGCATTTTCATCCAAATAGAAATGTTTTGTGGAAATGTGTCAATTTTGAAGAAATTTTTCATGGGAAAAAGTTTAAACAAGTTTCTTTTCATTTGACTGTCTCATTTATTTAAATTAAGTCTAAACATTTCATTTCAATAAGGTAAAAACATTTCACCTCAACTTTCTCATTTAGATTCACTTAATTTTGACTATTAAAATGTTAATTCTATTCTACAATATATTTAATAATATATACTATTTAATATTTTATATGATAATGTTTTAACATTATCTACAGAAAATGTTTTGACTTATCAAAATGAAGCATTTTGATACTTCCAAACAGAAAATTTTTGGAATTTCTATTCAGCAAGAAATTTTTAAATTTTGACTTTTCATTGCAATTTGGAAGAAAATAAATTTCAAAATGTCAGATTTTCCCAGGCAATGGAAATTCCATTTTCCAACCTGGTCTACTGGTTACTGAAAAGCATGGGGTTACCCTTTTGAAATTAGAATTCTGGGAATCAGAAAAAATCAGAGCTATAACATTGAGCCACACCTCCATTCTTATTCCCCAACCTCCAACTTACGTGGTGTGGGGCAAAGTGGCTAAAGAAGAACATTGGGATGCAGTCACATGCTCAAGGGTCAATGTGGAGTGCAGATAAAAGGAGCTAGGAAATGAAAATGAAGATTAGGCATGAAGATAGAAAGAAATGGGGATGAAAGACCTTTGCAAGGGTGGAGGTATGCAGGGAATTCTCCTAGAATATGTCTACACTGCAATTAAAAACCTCCATCTGGCCGATGCCAGCTGACTCAGACTCCTGGGGCTCAGTCTAAGGAGCTGTTTAATTGAGGTGCAGATGGTGGGGCTCGGGCTGGAGCCCGGTTTCTAGGACCCTGCGAGGTGGGAGGGTCCTAGAGTTTGGGCTGCAGCCTGAGCGTCTACACTGCAATTAAAAAAACCCTTAGCTCAAGCCCCTTAGCCTGAGTCAGCTGGCATGGCCAGCCGCGGGTGTCAAATTGCAGTGTAGACATATCCTTACAGGCCTCAATCATGGATTTAATTGTGGCATTTAGAGCATAGCCCTAAGCAGGAGATAGTAGGCCACTGCCCTGCCCTACTGGGAGTTTCCTGGATTTCCCAACACAGAGGGGAAATATGCATTCTAATCTCCTTGGAGCACCTGGCCTGCTTTGAAGTGGAGGAAGAGGCATAACAACTCCTCCAGGGCAATGTACTCCCCTGGGAGTGCATAGAAAGAGCAGTGCCTGTATTTCTCCAAGTATTTGTCTTGGGCCCTTGCAAAGAGCATGCAAGCAGGTGCTTGGGGCGGCCACTCCGGAGAGGGGTGGCAGGTCCAACTATTCGGCAGCAATTTGGCGGATGGTCCCTCACTCCCGCTCCGAGCGAAGGACCTTCTGCCGAATTGCCGCCGCAGATCGCGATCGCGGCTTTTTTTTTGGCTGGTTGGGGCGGCCAAAACCCTGGAGCCGGCCCTGGCTCTAATGCAATAGCCAGGGATTATCTGGCCCTTTATATCTGAATAAAAAGCATTACAGTAAAGTTTTAAAGAACAACCCAGGCTATTCCATTAGCACCATTTTGTGGTATACCCCAAACTCACTGTGGTTTATTTTTCTTCCAAAGTCTCTTCCATACCTAGACAACCACACTGCTCTTGGCAAAGTGCTTGGAGGAAATCCTGTCAAAATACTCCACCTGGGAAGACACTTAATTGTCTTTTGTTGTTTGATAAATCCAAGATGGCAGATTTACATAAGCAAAGTGGAGTAGTTCAGTACTCGTATGATTGTACTTTAATTATTTTTAAATAAAAAATATTTAACTAAAATACAAGCAGACATTTACAAGCTTGCCACTGTGTGCACATTATGGCCCTGATCCAGCAAATCACATGCACACATTTAATTTTAAGCATACTCTTAACTTTGAATATGTAAGTAGTCCCATTGACTTGTGTTTGAAGTTAAGCATGTGTGTACGTGATTTGTTTGGATCACAGATGAAATCAGTGAGTACTGTGTTCTCAAAGTGAAAAAAATAGATAAAAATAAATCAATCAAAAACAAATACAAAACACTAAGTAGTGACCAAAACCAATATTCACTGCAAGACAGCTTTGGCTTCAATGCTCCATTATGCTTTGCTCACTGGTGGCCTCACCGGCTCCTCATGTAATTAGTCTTAAGCCATCCTCAGACTACTGCATATAGCCTTGCCCAAATTGCTGGCAGGTACTTCTGAAGTAATGTGTATGAATTAGGGGAAATGGGAAGTTCTTTGAGAATGATGTGATAATTTAAAACTGGGTCCTTGAAACAGGAAGAAAGTTATTAAAGCTCCATTCTGTTAAAGCCATATGTGATGTACCAGGCTACAGCAGCTCATGAAAGCATCACTGGTCTAAACTGGGGGGCGGGGAGGATTGATCTAAGATACGCAACTTCAGCTACGTGAATAGCATAGCTGAAGTCGAAGTATCTTAGATCGATTTACCTTGGGTCCTCACGGCACAGGATTGACGGCCGCGGCTCCCCCGTCGACTCTGCTACCGCCGCTCGCTCTGGTGGAGTTCCGGAGTCGATGGGGAGCGCGTTTGAGGATCAATATATTGCATCTTAACAAGACGTGATATATCGATCCCCGATAAATCGATCGCTACCTGCCGATACCCGGGTAGTCTGGACGTACCCTTTAACTGTGGAGATCTCCTTATACAGGTGGATCACAAGGGACGTTTCACCAACATCAACGTGGGATGGCCGGGAAAGGTACATGACGCTCGCATCTTTAGGAACTCTGGTCTGTGTGAACAGCTGCAGCAAGGGACTTACTTTACAGACCAGAAAATAACCATTGGGGATGTTGAAATGCCTATAGTTATCCTTGGGGACCCACCCTACCCCTTAATGCCATGGCTCATGAAGCCATACACAGGCACCCTGGACAGTAGTCAGGAGCTGTTCAACTATAGGCTGAGCAAGTGCAGAATGGTGGTAGAATGGGCCTTTGGACGTTTAAAAGCGCACTGGCGCAGTTTACTGACTTGGTTAGACCTCAGCGAAACCAATGTTCCCATTGTTATTACTGCTTGCTGTGTGCTCCACAATATCTGAGAGAGTAAGCGGGAGACGTTTATGGTGGGGTGGGAGGTCGAGGCAAATCGCCTGGCCACTGATTACGCGCAGCCAGATACCAGGGCGGTTAGAAGAACACAGCAGGGTGCGCTGCGCATCAGAGAAGCTTTGAAAACCAGTTTCATGACTGGCCAGGCTACGGTGTGAAAGTTCTGTTTGTTTATCCTTGATGAAAACCCACCCACCTTGGTTCACTCTACTTCCTTGTAAGCCAACTGCCCTCCCCTCCCCCCTTTGATCACCACTTGCAGAGGCAATAAAGTCATTGTTGTTTCAAATTCATGCATTCTTTATTACTTCATCACACAAATGGGGGGATAACTGCCATGGTAGCCGGGGAGGAGGGAAGCACAGGAGTGGGTTAGTTGTAGGGGCACCCTCTAGAATGGCATGCAGCTCATTATAGAAGTGGCATGTCTGGGGCTCTGACCTGGAGCAGCCATTTGCCTCTCTGGTTCTTTGGTAGGCTTGCCTGAGTTCCTTAAGTTTCACGCGACACTGCTGCGTATCCTTCATGCCCTTGGAGATTTTTTCAAATATTTGGGCATTTCATCTTTTGGAACGGAGTTCTGATAGCACGGATTCATCTCCCCAAACAGTGAACAGATCCGTACCTCCCGTTTGGTCCATGCTGGAGCTCTTTTGCGATTCTGGGACTCCACGGTCACCTGTGCTGATGAGCTCTGCGTGGTCACCTGTGATCAGCTCGCCACGCTGGCCAAACAAGAAATGAAATTCAAACGTTTGCGGTGCATTTCCTGTCTACCTGGCAAGTGCATCGGAATTGAGAGTGCTGTCCAGAGCGGTCACAATGGAGCACTCTGGGATAGCTCCCGGAGGCCAATACCGTCAAATTGTGTCCACACTACCCCAAATTCGACCCAGCAAGGTCAATTTCAGCGCTAATCCCCTCGTCGGGGAGGAGTACCGAAATCAATTTTAAGAGCCCTTTAAGTTGACAAAAATGGCTTCATTGTGCGGACAGGTGCAGGGTTAAATTGATCTAACGCTGCTAAATTCGACCTAAACTCATAGTGTAGACCAGGGCTAAGTTCACTATGGGCCAGATTGCAATTCCTTCATGATACAGTATAGTACGCTACACCTTGACTGGTCCCATTGATTTCAATGGGGTTACTTGCAGAGTAAAACTGAACATGAATAAGAGTATTACAATCTGGGCCTATGTAAACTTTTTCTATTGGCAGATGGATGCAGCTTTAAATTTGGCATTTCCTAACTTTTGAGTGCTTGACTTTGAGACCCGAATGTTCTTGTAATGTAATTTTTAGGATGTCATATATTTATCTATTAGGGATGGTTTGTTCCTGGCCCTTACTCTGGTTCCCATGGTGGTGGGCGAGGTGCAAGGAAGCTGTTCCTCATTGTTACTCCAGGAGAGAAGCCACCTCAAGGATACAGGAGAGACAGGGCCATGGCCCTGCTCCACTCCACACTGGCATCAGAGACTGGGAAGCCTGTGCCTTTCCCTAGCATGTTGGTGGGCTTTGGGATTGATTGTGCCCCACTGCAGGCTATGTAAACATTAACTGAGAGGACCTTTGCTATTGTAGGCCAACTCCTTTATGTTGATCAGGAAAAGCTTTGACAACAGTTGAGGATAGGAAAGTTTGGGGAGCTACAATTATAAAAAATGAACAATATTGGCAAATAACTTAGTTCTTATTACCCAGAAGCTGGATTGATAAGCATCAACTCAATTGTTGCTGACTTGATCGATATCCATAAGTTTAACTTCAGAGTCAATCAAACCTCCACTTGGACTTAATTTTCTAGGATGACATATCTGGAAAATATAAGCTGCCCTGATAAAGCTTATGCTCTTTACTCAGATAGTCAGAGTAAATAGCAAGGATAACAAAAATGTGTGTATATCTCAACCTGGTCTGATCATTTTGGATTAAAGATATTAGCAAGAGAAAAGTTGGTATGCAGGTTGTTTTCATGTGTTACCATACACAGCTAATGAAAGTATGCAGAAACACAGTGCTAAAAAAATACTGCTAAACTGGCTTTATGAAGCATCTGGATATCCATTAGTGCATTGTTTGATTTTTTCTATTCCATTTTTGGGCTTTTATAATCATTTTAAACGTTGCTTTAATTAAGGATAAACATGATATAGATTAAAAAGATCCATAATGTTTTCATGTATGTTCCTTTCTCTCAGGCTACGTCTACACTACGGGGGGGGGGGGAGATCGATTTCAGATACGCAAATTCAGCTACGGGAATAGCGTAGCTGAATTTGACGTATCTGATCCGACATACCCCGCTGTGAGGACGGCGGCAAATCGACCGCCACGGCTCCCCCGTCGACGGCGCTTACTCTTACCTGGGCTGGTGGAGTACGCGCGTCGATTCGGGGATCGATTATCGCGTCCCGACGAGACGCGATAAATCGATCCCCGAGAGATCGATTTCTACCCGCCGATCCGGGTGGTTAGTGAAGACAAGCCCTTAGCTTTATTCCTTCTGGAGTAATGGGGAAGACTTTGGCCTGGTCTACACTAGGAAATTAGGTCTGTATAGATATATTGCTCAGGGGCCTGAACGAAGCAGTTAAACCGACTTAACCTGTGATGTAGACAGCGGTGTGGACAGTGTTAGCCCTCCCATCAGTGTAGGTTCACTGAAGCGCTACAGTGGCACCACTGCAGCGTTTTAAGAGTAGACAATCCCTTAGTTGTTTTATTTTATTTTTCTTGTCAGACTGAAAACTCCATTAGACATGTAGTGGTTTGATTATGTGAGAAACAGTTGACCAATTTGATTCCAAGTGACAAGTAATGAGCAATCTTGCAGATTTTGAGCCTGACTCAAAAGGTAGTTTTGCACAGGCAAACCTTAATTCTGAAATTTGCTAACTTTTGAGTGCTTCAGCTTGCAACTTTAATTATGTTCTTTTAATGTAGTTTTGTTTTCTGTTTAATATTATAAACAGAACAAACACCATTTTATTATACTATTATTTTCTTTGCTTACAATAGAAGATTGTGCAATTTTAGGCCCGTTAGTGTATAGACCGATTTTCTATAGGTGTTGACTACTACAATATTACACTGCTTTGCTTTTTAAACTGTGTTCCCTCCATCAAATATGAAACATTCAGCTATGTTTTTGTCTACAGTCTCTTTCTCCCTGGCTCCAATATTTCAACTAAAACATTGGAGTAACTGCTTGCTGATTAGAAGCTCTCATGCCTAATCTTTAAGAGATAAACAATCTAATGTTTCACTTCATCTTCATGTAAGCTTATTGTATCAAAGATGCAAGATGAAGCATTATAGGGAGTGTCAAACAATTATCTTGAAGATTATAGCAATTATCATATCAGCTGAAAGATATATTCTTATCCACAATAAAGCAGCTGTGAATAATGAATATATACAGTGAACCTTAAAACACACAGGTATTCTAAAATTGAGACATAACAGCAGTTAAGGTTATCATTACATGTTAATGTTTGACATTTACTACGTGGTGCTAGCCACACTGTTAATGAAGTTTCATAACATAGTCTGGTATATTATTCAAGGAATTAGATTTCTTTACGTCTTTCCTTAAGTTACTTTATAAATGGCTAAATCCTCCAGTGTAGTTAGGCTTGGAAGGATTAGATTTTTATCAGTAAATGTCAATTTCACTGTACACGTGCACAGACAAAAATATTTCCATAGATAATAATCTAAATCTACAGACAGGCAAAGTAAGAAAAATGCCACTTGAGATATTCTTAGTGAAAATCTACTGATTTAGACTTTTGAATTAGGTTTGTTACAAATGGACTAGCAAATGAATGGTGAAAACAGATATGATATGTTGCTTTAAGGATATTTATTTTGTATATTTTGATGTTCTGTGATGTTGACATTTTATGTTTTAATAGTTTAAAAAGCTCTTACTTTTTGAATATCAATATCTACTGTCACTAAATAATTCACCATAATTTCCCATAATAGTGAAAATTTAAATGATAAAAATAAAAAAGTACTTAAAAATAAACATTGATATTATCTTTCAAAATTATATTAAAAAAATGAATTCTGCCAAACCTAAATGTAGTGCTGCCACTTTTCATCCCGCTCCCTGGTTCAAATCTGGCTCTAGACCTGGCCTAACTGACTCCAGGAGTATTACTCTGCCCCAAGGAGGACCCTTCATAGAGTCCTGGCTGCTGGTGTATGGAGGAGTGACTGGAGAAAAGAGGTGTGGCCATGAAGTCCCTATGCTGCAAAAATTCCTAGCTGTGGTCTTGGGGCTATTAACCTCTCGCATATACCTTCAGGTTGCACCAATTTATTTTGAGACAATGTATCTGTACTCAGCAACAAGGGAGTGCAGAATTGTACTTAGGGTGACCGGGTGTCCGGTTTTCAACCGGAACACCTCGTTAAAAAGGGACCCTGGCAGCTCCGGTCAGCACTGCCAACCGGGCCATCAAAAGTAGGGTCAACGGTGCTGCAGGGCTAAGGCAGGCTAATCCCTACCTGTCCTGGCTCCGCGCTGTGCCCCGGAAGCGGCCAGCAGGTCCAGTTCCTAGGCGGGGGGTGGGAGGTACGGGACTCCGTGCCCTGCCCCGCCCCAAGCACCGGCTCCGCACTCCCATTGGCTAGGAACCACGGCCAATGGGAGCTGCGGGGGCGGTGCCTGCAGATGAGAGTAGTGCACAGAGCTGCTCGCCGTGCCTCTGCCTAGGAGTCGGACCTGCTGCTGGCAACTTCTGGGGTGCAGCACAGAGTTAGGACAGGCAGGAAGCCTGCCTTAGCCCCCCCGCTGTGCCGCTGACCGGGAGCCGCCGAAGGTGAGACCACGCCCCAACCCAGAGCCCCCTCGTGCACCCCAAGCCCCTCATCCCCAGGCCCACCCCAGAGCCCACACCAGGGCTGGATTAACTTTTTGTGGGCCCGGCGCCAAACATATTTGTGGGCCCCCATTGGGGAAATAGGGCATATGATGGGGGGCGGTCCGCAGAGCGAGGGGCTGGTTGGGGGCAATGAGATGCAGCGCAGCAGGAGTGGCCCCACTCAGCCCAGCACAAGGGCACTGTTTACAAACCCCAAACTGCTAGACGCACACTGGCCCGCACAGCCCTGTGCTGCCAGCATGCCCCTTCCACACTGCCCCCCGCCCAGTGTCCTGCCCTTATGCCAGTGCCCCCTCACCCAGAGACTTCCCCCACAGATCGCTATGCCCAGCACCCCTGCCTAGAGACCCCTCCCGCTGACCTCCCACCACAACTACAGAACACCCTGCACACCATACCCCCTGCCCAGCTCCCCCACCCACAGATCCCCTACTGTCCAGCACCCCCTTCACAGTCCCATCACAGCTGTACAGTGCCCCATATTCCTGAAGGAATTCTGCATCAAATTCTGTGCATAATATTTTAAAATTCTGATTTTTTTTAATAATAAATAAATGTGGTGGCTCCACCATGGCAGTGGGGAGCACAGGCCACTGGCTGCATGGAGGTGGGAGATCACCCTACAGCCTCCCCCACCCCCCTGGGACAGGGACTTGGCAGTGAGACTGAACCTGACCCTGACACAGCACAAGGGCTAGGCCTGCCACAGAAATACCCTGGGGCCCTGCCCCTTTTGCACCAGGCACACCAGATGTGGGCAGGGAGGCTCAGCCCAGCAGCAGGATCCAAGTGCAGAGGGACTTAGAGTGGTGGTATCCAGATGGGGGTAAGAGGGTTCTGTGGGGGGCAGTCTGGGTGCAGGCAGCTCAGTGGGGGATCTGGATGCACAGAGAGGTGCCAGATGCAGGGGCAATGGGAGTCTGCAGGGGGGACCAAGTGAAAGTGGTTGGAGCTCAGCGGGGGGGTGGGGGGAGAGTCTGGGTGCAGGGGAGGTGGGATTGTTGTACTTAAAGTACTGCACAAGATCTTTTCAGGGGGAATAAGGCAAACACCACATTCATTGGTAATATATGCATCAATCAACACGGTATCATATGCACATGATCTATATTACACTCATGCTCACCTACGCACACACACAAACACACTCCGTCTTGTTGTTGTTATAAGCCAGGTCCCAATCCATGCCCTGGGCCGCCCATTGGTGAGATACCCCTAACCCCCATTGGGTAGTATGCAAATTCTAATTGTTCTTTCACTACTTAATAAAGTATCTGTTTACTGCTTGAAAAATGGAAGTTTTGTGTCAAAGATTACAGGACCTTAGCTGCCCTGTATAGCTTTTCTCCTGATTTGCTACAGATTACACTGCTCTACAGCCAAAATGCTTCTGAAATAAATGTAGTCAAACTTTCCTAATTCTGGGTCACTGAGAACGAAAATTATGCTTAAAATTTTTGATTGGCTCTAGTTTTCAAGATATGCTATTGGGTCAGTATATACGACCCTTGACTTGGGAATGGTGGAGGATAAGTGAGTTATAAAGGGAAGGGATCTCAATTTAAACCAGAAATGACTAAAATACATCTTTGACTGGATCTATGAATAAATCTATGACTGGGTTTGGACAGTACTTGCTTTTTAGGCAAAACAATGAATGATGCAATCTGAAGCTGGTATTGCGTCATACATGATATGAATTGCATCATGTTATTCCTAGAAGTCATGGATGATGCAATCATAACGAAGCTTACATCACTCTGCTGAACAAATTGCCCTTTATCAGCTCTAGAAATCATACAGTGTCGTGCTCTCTTATTTGTCAGTGTTTGATTTTGCAAAGGGACACATTTCTGTTTAGCCAAAGTGAGCAGAGATGCCTCGTACTTGTGTGAACAGTGCAGATAACTTCTGCTATGTTTGTGGTGAAGTGACTTTTGCATCACAAAAGCGCAGTATAACCCCTATGGTTAAGAAAGCCTATCACCTTTATTTTGGCTGCAAAATTGGAGATCAGGACAAGAGGTGAGCCCCACACATATGCTGCAACACTTGTGCAACAAATCTTCGCCAGTGGTTGAACAGGAAAAGGAAATCTATGCCTTTTGCAGTGCCAATGATTTGAAGAGAGCCAACAGATCATACCAGCAATTGTTACTTCTGCATGGTGCCTCCAGTTGGGAAAGGTGTGTCAAAGAAGAAAAAGTGGACTGTGCATTATCCAAACATTCCATCAGCTATACGCCCAGTACCCCACAGAGAAGGGCTGCCGGTTCCTGATGCACTAGAATCATTCTCACTTGAGTTAGACGAGGAAGAGGAAGAGGATGAAACTTCTGGTCCTGAACCATCAATGTCACAGGACCCACATTTTCTCCCATCCTCCTCCTCTGAACCACACCTCATAACACAAGGTGAACTGAATGACCTTGTTAGGGATTTGGAACTACCCAAGAGTAAGGCGGAGCTGTTGGGCTCCAGACTACAGCAGTGGAATCTCCTGGCAGGTGAAGTTAGGGTTTCCATGTTCCGTGACCGTCAAAAGGATCTTGTCCCATTCTTCTTCATGGAAGGTGATCTTGTAGCCTGCAACAACATCGATGGTGTGATGTCAGCCCTCAACATCGTTCACGATCCAGATGAGTGGAGACTGTTCATTGATTCATCAAAGACGAGTCGTAAAGCTGTTTTACTGCATAATGGCAATGTTTTGCCATCAATTCCAGTTGGTCATGCAGTCCATATGAAGAAAACCTATGACAACATGAAACAACTTTTGAGGTACATAAACTATGACCAACATCAGTGGCAGCTTTGTGGCGATTTGAAGGTTGTTGCTCTCTTGCTTGGTCTGCAGACTGGATACACAAAGTACTGCTGTTTTCTCTGTGAATGGGATAGTCGTGCAAGAGATTCCCACTACATCAAGAAAGGTTGGCCACTCTGACAGTCATTGGAGCCTGGGAGGAAAAGTGTTCAGCATCCACCACTTGTTGGATCAAGGAAGATTTTGTTACCACCCTTACACATCAAGCTGGGTCTGATGAAGAACTTTGTCAAGGCCATTGACAAAACACAAGCAGCTTTCAAGTACCTCCGTGGAAAATTTCCAAGGTTAAGTGAAGCTAAGATAAAGGAAGGTGTCTTTGTTGGTCCTCAGATTCGTGAACTTCTTCGAGATGATGCATTTGACCATGCACTGCGTGGCAAGGAAAAGACGGCATGGAAAGCCTTCCAGTTAGTGGCAATACATTTTCTCGGAAACAACAAGGCAGACAACTACAGGTTGTTGGTGGAAAACCTCCTCAAGGCATACAAAAGCCTTGGTTGCAACATGTCACTAAAGATACATTTTTTGCACTCTCATCTAGATTTTTTTCCACCGAACTGCAGAGCAGTGAGCGACGAGCACGGCGAGCGATTTCACCAGGACATTGCAACAATGGAGAAACGCTATCAGGGCAAATGGAGCCCATCAATGCTTGCAGACTATTGCTGGACAGTGACAAGAGATGCTCCATTTAATGAATACAAGAGACAAGCCAAGAAGCGCCGAGTAGACACTGAATAGGACTAAACTATGTACAGAATAGTTTTTTGCCTTTTGTTTCATAATAAATTTTATTTATATAACCCTTTTGCTGATTTTTAAAGTGTTACATAAACAGGACAGGTGAAATATTATCATGTAAAGCAACCATAAACACATGAAAAGACCTAGGTTTACAATTTATGATTAAAACTCTACTATCTACACAATATACATAGACATAAAATGTAAAAACTTAACTATTTTAGAAAGAGTAGCCAATAAGTTGTTTTAATTGTCATATTTGAGTTCAGCACATCAAAATACATAATAAATAGCACATTTTATCTCTGAAGCAGACGACTTCTCAAAAACTGTAGACCAGTGTTACCAACTAGTTGCTCCCCTTAACTTCATTGGCCAGGTGAGTTAGATAGGGGAGGGGTGGAGCCGGGCTTCTGCTGATCTGGATCAATGCTCCAATGTTGACAAGACCCAGGGTCCTCTGCAAGACACCTCACATTTATAGCAGCTTCCCTCTCATGCAAATCTATACCAGATTCAAAATCTGTGTCCCTTGTTCCTTTGTGCTGCTTCCTTCTGGGTGTTGTCCCAATACTGTTCAAAGAGGTTGTTTCCAAAAGAAGGTGCTTGATTCTAACTCTCCCCCCCCACCCCGAGGCCCTCAGTATGTCTGCTCTTCTTTAGTGAGCCCACTTGACAAGTTTGATTGTCCTTGGGTCTGGCTTCCATCTCCTCTCCAACTAGCTATCTGGAGGTGCTTGCCTTCCACGCCTTGCTCATTCACACCTCATTCATTCAACATGCCAATTGATTAAGGGAGTGTGGGGAGGGGGAATCTTATTCTACTCCTAGCAAAAAGACATTTTTCTTCTACTTTAACTATCCTTAGGGGCTATAACATTATACCAAGGCTTAACACAAAGTTTTCTATAAGTTTTTCTACATAGGGATTTGATACAAAGTTCCTATATCAAAGGACTTGATACAAAGTTGTATGAAAATAGCTTAATACAGGGTTATATGAAAAGGCATAATATAAAGTCATATGAAAGTTAGAGGTTATATATGGATAGGCTTAATACAAGGTTATATAGAGAGGCATAATACAAAGTCATATGAAAGTTATGTGAAGATGCTTAATACAGAGATTTATCTACAGGGTTCATTTGGGTGGGGGTCTAGGTGTAGGTGGTTGGGGCTCAGTGGGGAGGGTGTCTGGGGGTGCTCATCGGGATGATACAGATGCAGGGGAAGTGGGGCTTGTCAGGGTGAGGGTTTGATGGGCCTGCTTAACAGGGGAGCCCCAGCTGCTGCCAAGGGGATCCGCATGCTGGGCCCCCGTTTCCTCTATCCCAGGGATCAGTAAACTTCAGCACGTGGCCCACCAGGGTAAGCCTCCTGGCGGGCTGGGCCGGTTTGTTTACTTGCCGCATCCACAGGTTCGGCCGATTGCGGCTCCCGCTGGCTGTGGTTTGCCATTCCAGGCCAATGGGGGCTGTGAGAAGCTGCGGCCAGCACATCCCTCGTCCTACAGCCCCCCATTGGTCTGGAGCAGCGATCGGCCGAACCTGTGGACGCGGCAGGTAAACAAACTGGCCCGGCCCACCAGGGGGCTTACCCTGGCGTGCCGTGTGCTGAAGGTTGCCGATCCCTGCCCTATCCCCTTCTCTTCCCCATCCCATGCCCCTTCCCCACCACTCCATCTCTTCCCCATCCCATCCCCTTCCTTTCCTACTGCCTCTGTCCTCCTGCTCTGCCTGCCCCACTATGGGCACTTACTGTTGTACAAGATGAAGGATGGCTCCCAGCACACAGAAGGGAGCTCAACCACCACTAGGACCCAGAAGGTGGTGTCCAGCTGCAAAGTCCCGGGAGCTGAGCAGCACCTTCTTTTTTCAGCCTAGCTGTGCAGCTCTGCAGTCAGAGTAGGTATGCTCGTTCCATCCCCCTCCCCAAGATCCCACCCCCGCCTCTTCTCTGCCTCCTCTCCCCAGGTGAGCATGCTGCGGCTGTGCTCCTCCCCCACCCTCCTGCCGGCAAACAGCTGATTGGCGGCAGGGACGGGGAGGGCGGGAAGGGAGCAAGCTGTGAGAAGAGGCAGGGGAGGGGAGCTTGGCTGCCCTATTGCAGCAGGAGCCCCACTGCCAGGAGCACCAAGCTTCTGCCCCCCGCAGGAGAGAGCGGGGGGCAGAGAAGAGTGGGCCTGGTCAGGGCCCCCCTGGAGTGTGAGCCCGGCTCCATGGCGCCAGTGGCTCCATGGTAAATCCGCTACTGGCCCACACCCCCAACCCAGAGCTTGTACCCCCTCCCACACTCCATACCCCTGCCCCAGCCCAGAGCCCTTCATCCCCAGCCCCATCCCAGAGCCCACACCGCCAGCCAGAGCTCTCACCCCCCTGCACCCAACCTCCTGCCCCAGCCCAGAGCCCCGTCCCACACCCCAGCCCAGTTAAAATAGGGGAGAGCAAGCCACTGAGGGAGGGGGAATGTAATGAGTGGGGGGAAGGGCCTCAGGGAAGGGACAGGGCAGGGGGTGTGGCCTCGGGAAGGAGCGGAGCTAGGGTGTTCGGTTTTGTGTGATTAGAAAGTTGTAAACCCTAACTGAGCTGTAGGCTACCCTTGTAAGCACATACCCCAATGTGCACTACATGCTGTTTTTCCATAGCTGAGTAACTGACCCAATGCTCATTTATAGTTAAAATACTTTTTGTTAGTTGTAAAGTATTTATACTAAGCGTACCAGTATAACTGAATGCAGTTTCTGAAATGTTTGTTATCTGCTTCCATATTTGTCAATTGGCAAAACACTCCGGGTTACTTATGGTCATAGCACAGTATCAAATCAAACAAAATAGATTTTTTGGGAGGTTGTGACTTTACATATGAGAAACCATACTATATTTTACATGTAGTTAAAGATATAGGGCCCAATCTCGTAAACATGCAGTTCAACAGGGCTACTCACTTGAGTAAAGTTATGACAAGCCTTCATGTGGAATCCTGATTACATTGAAATGAATGGGAGTTTTGCCACTGACTTGGATGGAGTCAGGATTCCACCCTAAACGTTTATAGGATCAGGCCTGAAGTTATATTCATAAATTAGTACACAGGTCTTGGTGAAAATTGAAAATATGAGCCTGATCCTAAGAGGCTCTCACTAAGTTCAATGTAAGTGAAACACCTCTCAGGATTAGGCGTCAAAAAAGCAACCAGGTCTTCTGCAAAAGAACTAGCCATAGGTATCAGGAAAAATCATTTAAAAATCTTTAACTTCACTGGAAGCAAGGCAGCTTCATGTGTTACTCCATTCACTATAGACCACCGAAGAGTGAAGGAGGCAATTAAAGAGGTTGGTGAAGTAGTGAAGAAATTAAATTAATTCTTTCAACCACCTTTGCTGAAGTGGATGATGTAGAAGGGCACTTTGGTAGGGGACGTGGTTTTGATAGGATATCAGATAGTGATTTCCCAAGCCAAACTTTTAATAGCTTTCAGATTTTAAATCATGACAGTAGGAATTGCCAAAGCACATTGAGTTTTCTAAAGTATTGTGTTTTTTAAAATAAAAACAAAAAACAAACTTGCCCTCAAAAGCACAAAAACAAAAGGCATAATTTTGAGAATGTTTAAATGAAAGTAATTTTTGCAGATAAAGTTGTTACAATAAAATATGTCCACAGTGATGAAATGGAACATGTTTCAAGCCTGTTTTAATGTGAATATGTGTAGTCAGGAGGGGGCAAATATATACAATATTTTTTCTTTACCACTGCTATTCTTTGTTATTCCATATTATCATCTCCCTGTTTATCTTTATAATAGAATGGAGCAGCTATACTTAAGGTACTGGATGTTTCCACCAAAAAATAAATGGAATTGGACATATTTAGTAAGGCTCAAATGGAACTGTGCCTAGAATGCAAGTTTTAGGCACTTCAGTACCACAAAGATGTCAACAAGTTTGAAGGAATTCTGATAAGAGCAACATAAATGATTAAGGGGCTGGAGAGTTTGATTTATGAGGAAAGATTAAAAGAGGAAAACATGTTGAGCTTAGCCAAATGACAGCTAATGGGGCAGGGAGAGAATAATGATAACAGTTGACAAGCATTTAAAGTGTACATACACATCAAAGGAGTGAAATTGTTCAAGGTGGTACAGGGGATAAGAATAACGAGTTGATATTCAGGCTGAATTTTAGGAAACAATGCCAAAACATGAGATCTAATATACTGTGGAACTTTTTTTAAGCGCCTCAGAAATAACCCAGGCAGTAGAAATCCAACAAAACAGACACACGAGAAAAAAAAAAAAAATCAAGGAAAACAATGGCAGCTGTGAAGCATAACGGAAGAGAATGTCAGACAAATAGAAATAAATGTATCAGCTACAACAATGTAAATCCCCATCCTGCAAACATGTATGCATGTGAATTAGTAGGATCAGGGCCTAAATGGGTACTAACACAAAGAAAACAAAAGGCACATCAAGTGTATGTCAGTCTCAAAATAGTGCAGACAAGCAATAAAAGTTATAAAAGTTAACAAAAATTCAGTTCATTAGTAGATACAAAACCAAAACGCAAAAAGTAGACTTGCTTCCACCTTTGTAAAATTTGTAAAAATTAATTTACAAATCCCAGAGGACCCATTAAGGCCACAAAATCTTCATCATACCCCGTGAGACAGGAACCTACTTTTCAGACATGCAATGTAGTAATTTAAACTGAAATCACTCCATCCCTGGAAGTGGAAAGCGACATCCTGGTCATACAAACAATCACCAAGAGTTCTATATTCCCCTTACTGATATGTAAATCCAAGTGTTACATCCCATGAAACTAACTGTACCAAAAACATCTGGAAGTCCTCCCTGGGATATTTGCAATTCTAAAGATGATGCTCTGATTTCAAGATTCTTGTTCAAGAGGCACTTTTTTTTATACATAACTCCTACAGCTGAAATTCCCACCAAAAACCAGCAAATGGGTGATAGAAAGGTAAGGGACTAGGGTCTCAAATACAACCTGCTTCATTCCTCAGTCTGGGGCCCATATACCACCACTTCACGATAATTAGTGTGAACGTCTCAGAAATCTACCAGAAGAGCCTGTACCTCAAGTACCTGGTGACAGATTATTTGATGGTTATTAGCTTTCAGTGGGAGCTATGCTCCTAAATCCCTTAGACCAGGGGTTGGCAAACTTTTTGGCCACATTGGGGTTGCAAATCTGTATGGAGGGCTGGGTAGGGAAGGCTGTGCCTCCCCAAACAGCCCCCTCCCACTTCCTGTCCCCTGACTGCCCCCCTCAGAACCTCTGACCCATCCAACTCCCCCTGCTCCTTGTCCCCTAAACGCCCCCTCCCGCTGGGACCCCCACCCCTAACCCCCCCTGGGACTCCACCCCCTATCCAACCTCTCTTCTCCCAGTCACCCGACCCCTATCCACACCCCCGCCTCCTGACAGGCCCCCGGGGACCCCACGCCTATCCAACCCCCCCGGTCCCCTGTCCCCTGACCGCCCTCCCCCGCAGAACCTCCGCCCCATCCAACCGCCCCCTGCTGCCTGTCCCCTGACTGCCCCCCGGGACCCTCGCCCCTTAT
This sequence comes from Terrapene triunguis, assembly GCF_002925995.2. Taxonomy (NCBI): domain Eukaryota; kingdom Metazoa; phylum Chordata; order Testudines; family Emydidae; genus Terrapene; species Terrapene triunguis. Next base: position 51,660,943 of record NW_020664417.1, on the reverse strand, counting down.
CCAAACCCTCGGCCCCCTTACCATGCCACTCAGAGCAGCATGTCTGGCAGCCGTGCTGCCAGGCTGGAGCTAGACATGCTGCTGCTCTGCTCGGCAGGAGCTCGCAGCCCCGCCGCCCAGAGTGCTGCCTGCGTGGCGGCGTAGCTGCAGGGGAGGGGCCGGGGGCTAGCCTCCCCGGCCGGGAGTATAAGGGCCGGGCAGGACGGTCCTGCAGGCCATAGTTTGCCCACCTCTGCCTTAGACACATTTGAAAAATCTCCCTTTAAATTAATATCCTTAACCCACCATACCCAAGTGGCCCAAGGAGCCCATAACTATCTGCCGTCCCTTCTTGCTCCCGTCTCTGATTCAGGCTATATTCTTGATAGGTACAATACAGAGTGACAAAAGCTTGAAGAACTCTGTGACACAGAGGCATTGGTGCTAACTGGCAAAGGACTGTTCATTACAAGCAACTCTTGTCTCAGACCTGACAAACTCACTGAACCTAATACATCACTTTCATGGTATTTATCCATGAAAAGTAGCATGCAAGGTCTTTGCTGAAAGCTTGTAACATATCAATCCTCAATCATTGCAAGATGTGTGTGGATAATAGTTAAGGAATAAACGTAACAATATTGAAAATTATGCCCTTATGGTCTTGAAGTGAAAGGGACTCACCAGGGAATCACATGTCTCAGTGATGGCCCATTCAAGTGAAGGGAATTGTCACCCTTTCCTGGCTAGGCTAGCAGATTATGTAAAGTATTGCTCAACTGTCCACTATTGCAACAACCCAGAAGAGTCAATAGAAAACCATCAAAGACAAACTATAAATATCAAAACCACTTGGCAGTGAGAAGGAATGAAATGACAATGTCAGTGAAGACAAAAGACTGATTCAGTATCTCACAGGCTGAGAAGGTACCTTGATGCGCAGGGGTGATTCATGGAAGACTGGGTCTCAGTTCCCTGTCACTACAAATGCCGCAAAAGACTGAACTTTGGGGTGAGAATCTATTTTATTAGATTTGGCAAGGTAACTATTAATAAGGGTAGGCCCTAGTTCGCATTTTAGGATTTTGTTTTGAATGTAACCATTTGTTTCCATCACTCACACTTGTTTGATTTTGAATCGCTATTCTTTCTTCAATACATTTCCATTTGTTTGACTATAACTGAACTCCAGTGCTGCGTGTGATACAGGAGCGGCGGTCTAAGGAAAAACTGATAAACTGGGATACACTGTTCCTTTGGGAACAGAGGATCTTGGATTTCCAGTGATGAGGGGCTGGATACCACAGAGGGATATTCTGAAGCATGGGCAGCCGGTGAACCAGCCATTGGGGGAGGCTAGCCCCCGGCCCCTCCCCTTCTGCCCTAGGCCCACCTCTCGCCACCTCACCCCAGCCCACCCAAGCGCCTCCAGGCCCAGAGCTCTGTGCGGGCCCCCAACCCCAGCCTCAGAGCTCCAGGCAGCATGGCCGCAGCGCCCCCAGCCCTGGAGATCTGTGTGGGCTCCCAACCCCAGCCCTGGAGTGCCGGGGTCCCATTGCTCTGAGCGGCATGGCCCCGGCCCCAGCGCCAGCCACCCCAAGTCCTGGCAGTATGTTGGCCCACCCCAGCGCCAGCCAGCCTGGGCTATGGAAAAGCAGGTAGGAACTGCAGGAAGAGGCCTGGAGGCAAAGCATGGGCAGGTTTATGCCAGGCTTTTTGAGGAGGCACAGCCTTCTCCAGCCTATGATTTCTGCCGCCCATGCTCTGAAGGGATTTGGCAAGTGAGGTATATCTATTGTCAACTGATAGGGCTGAGATAGCCATGCAAGCACTCTCCTCTGGGCTGACAGGCTGGTTCATGTTAGGGAGCTAACAGCCAGCTGGCATAGGCAAGACTCCCTCACGCTGGAGGCAGGTGATAACAAGGTGACACACCTAGAAGCATCACAACCTCATTTATGAGTGGCTGGAATTTAGAGTCCTAATGCTTGGACGTTCAAAGTCGCTCTTCAATGGCCCTGTCATGATCAAAACTATTACTATAAAAACTCTGAAGGGAAGGCATCTAAAAACTGTTTCCCATGACCAGCACCTTTACCAACTTTACCAGATGATGACATTTCAGTGCCTGCTCTCTTCCTGGCCCCTTGACTGCTAGAGAATTGCTGACTACTATGTCTCTTGACACTATGGCCTACTGAACTTGAAGAAAGGGATTGCATGAGAGTAGCTGTCTTTCCCAGTGCCTGACTGAAATAACTGAAGTGACACTGCACGAGCGCGATGATCCTTCCCTTCCCGACACCTTGCCTTAGAGCTAGGGTTGCCAGGCATTGAAAGTCTGGTCAGCGATGCAGCGGGGGTCTGGGCTTAAAGCAGGCTCCCTGTGGCTCCCAGAAGTGGCCACTAGGTCCTTGTGGAGCCTAGGTGTCCAGGGAGGCTCCATGCACTGCCCCTGCCTGAGTGCCGGATCTGCAGCTCCCATTGGCCAGGAACCGCGACCAATGGGAGCTGTGGAGGCGGCGCCTGTGGGTACGAGGGCAGCGAGCGGAGCCTCCTTGGCCGCCCATGTGCCTAGGGGCTGCAGGGGCCTGGCGACCGCTTCCTGGGAGCCGCAGTAAGCACTGCAGGGACCCTGCATCCTGAACCCCCTCCCACACCCCAAACACCCTGCCCCAGCCCAAACCCACCTCCTTCACCCCAAACCCCTCATCCCCAGCCCCACCCCAGAGCCCGCACCTCCTCCTGCACTCCAAACCCCTTAGCCTCAGCCTGGAGCACCCTCCTGCACCCCAAACCCCTCATCCTTGGCCCCACGCCAGCGCCTGCACCCCAAACCCCTCATCCTTGGCCCCACCCCAGCGCCTGCACCTCACCCCCCTCCCGCACCACAACCCTCTACCAAGCCCGGTGAAAGTGAGTGAAGGTGGGAGAGAGCGAGCGATGGAGGGACGGGGGATGGAGCAAGTGGGGGTGGGTCCTCAGGGCAGAGGCGGGGCCGAGATATTCGGTTTTGTGTCATTAGAATGTTGGCAACCCTAGTTAGAGCCTCTGTACTTCTCCTGTAGGCATTTGGTTACCTCTTCCTAGGATGGTTGGTGGGCCCGAAGATGATTTTCTAAAGAAGCAACTAATCCTTCTTTCTTTTTCTGGGCTCATCAGGTTTTTGTCACCACCACAAGTGTTCCCATTTGCTGCTGTTTCTGTGGTCACACATGCTCCCGTGGGACACTGCCACAAACCAATCTCTAGCTTCCCCATTTACTATTTCAGTATCTACAGGAATACCTATGCTCTCAGCTGCTGCTGCCTCTTTTGGCCTCATGTTTCTATGTCTTCCACATCCATGGAATCCATACACATAGGTCCTTCCTTCACAAATCCATGAGAAAATGTTTTCACAAAGGGGGGCCTCCTTTCACATTCCAAGCTGGCCCTGAGTGCCCTGAAGCAGGCCCAGCCTTGACTTAGATGGACAAGGTCCATATCCCTAGCAATGCTGCTCCTCCACAGTAACAAGCTACCTTGTCTCCTTGTCCTGATCCCTATTGGGAACAGGACAGGCCTCCCCCAGCAGACTGAAATTGAAATTGTCTCCCAAGAGAAGCTGTGGACATTGGCAACAACTGTGAAATTCAAATCCAGATCATAATTTCCACAAAGTCCAGGGTGTGCAAGACCCAGGCTTTGGTTCAATTCAATTTATACACATAAATTACACACAGTAGGAATTTTTCAGTACTTACCATTACATGGTACTTCTGGGAATTGCTGCATGACAATATGCAAATCAGCTCTGATAAAAGGGCTGCTGAAATATCTAGTACATAGTAATGCACTGGTCTTAAAAGGGGTGATTGAGTTTCCATAATATCATCAGAAATATGTTTTGAGGATGGTTATGTCTGTGACAGTGTCAGGAAAGGTGCTGAAGAGTAGCTCGGGTACCACTCAAGGTATGTCTGTATGTAATAATTAGGCACTGAGAAGCTTAGGTCTTGGCAGATGCAGTTTAACAACAGCTTACATGCGTTCATACACCGACAGTAAAGTGAATCTTGTTTCTGTGTCTGAGTCCATCGGAATTGCTGTATTCTAGGCATTACACTGCACATAGTCATATTTGGATCTGTACATATATGATTTTATTTATTTATGTTGATACACACACACCATTTTTGACCATGTTTTCCAATTCTATTCAGGTGTTAAACTTTTCATTTCACTTAACTGGACAGCATCATTATTACTATTTGTACTGCATTCACACTTAATGGACTCAACAAGGTAGGGGCCCACTATGCTAGGTCCTGTATTAACATATCATAAACATCAAATCTTATCCCAAAGCATTTCCAATCTTAGTTTAAGTTCAGACCCAATAGGTGGATGCACCAAACAAATTTGGGGAAGCAGGAAGGGGAGACAGTGTACAGAAATACAAGGGTGTTCTTTCACACTCTGAATGAGCTTGTTCCTTGTCTAACCATTATTAGTGGACAGCATTGTTCAGGCATCATGGTAGAAGTCACTCTTAAAAAGCCATTTGAAGGAAGATGGGGGTAGTGGCTTCAAGATGTTCTGGGAAGATTTTTAAGGCATTCCATGCATAATGGATGACACTGAAGAAAAGTGTGACAGTGCTTGTGGGAAGAGAAATAAAAGGTGGTGTTTTTACAAAAAATGGTGGCAAAACCAGTTAAATCTAATCATATCATTCTTGTGTGCTAGCAAAAAGTTACACATACAGGGACCAAAAATGAAGAACCTCCCTGAATTCTGTGAAAATCTCCAAGAAAAAGGGTGCAAGGGAAAAATATTGTTTTCCTCAACCATGTGAATTTGCCTCAACTCCTTTCCTGCACACCTTAAAATGAGAATACTTGTAAACTGCTCACTTGAAATTTGGAGTCAGTTGTTGAAAAGAACAGCTGATAGGATACAGAGAACAGATCTGAGTTCTAGTAGCTGTTATTAAAAATCAGAAACAAATATATATCAAATACATATATATCATATGTATTTACATTTCAAATGGACAAAATTAAAATGTATATCGTAAAATAAAAATATATAAAAGGCAGTAAATAGTGCAATTGACAGAAGGGCTCCAAGATCTAGTCCTACAATATTAAAAAAGGCCCTAAAAGGCTCTGTCTTGTAGGAATCATAGCAGCACAGAATCTTCATTAATTGGGTTAGTTTTAGATAATTTACTCTTTAGTGGGGAAAATAAAAAAAAATAAAAACCAACTATAACAGTTGTGCAGCTTATGTATAGTACTGTCAGCCAACAAATTCAAAATATCTAGTGGTGAAAAAATATGTCCAAGTTTATAGAAACTTTCAAAAATGCTCTGAAATACCTTTTTGATGAGAGGTGGAGAATTAACTTAACAGAGGTATTAATTTGAATAATGAATTCTCTTTGCCTTGCTCATTTCTGCTTACAAGATAACTAATAAGAGGCTCTCGCAGAAAAATATCTTTATGCCCTTTTCAAAGCTTATTGTGCTTTGGAAGTGAAAAGATTATTGAATAATAATTTTTCAAGATTAATTTTAAGACCATATTCAAGAAATCTAATCAATTTATCATTCAAAGAGAATTATAAAGAAATCATGCCTCACTCAGTTTTAACTCCATTCCCATTGCAGTTTGGTCAGAAACATACCCCAGATTTTCACCAATACTACTTTTAGAAATTCTAAAAATTCTCTGAACCACAGAAAATCGTATCTAGCTGAGAACAGATTAGTGAGCAAATCCAGTATCATTTACACAGCTGGAAAAGGCCTAACTGGCAGTGGACATGCTGAGATTTCAATGAGCATGTCAGGCTTGGGGGCAGGATGTGGAGAGCCTGCGCATGGGGACTCCACATTCTCTGAACACTATGAAGCAATACTCTTCCATGGATCACTCCGCAACAGCGTAGACAACGATAGGGAGAAGTTGGGGCTTGGTTTGTGGTCCTGGAGCTTCTTCACTGCTCCAAACCTCTACAGAGAGAGTGTGGGGTTAGCCAAGTTGCTGTTGCATTCCACAAGATGTGATAGCAGCTTGGGAGTGGCTGTGTGTGCGCTCTACACCCTAATGCCAGGATGTCAATTCTCACAGATTCCCTATGCAAAGCCTGCTTACTTCTTATGCACCCCCTCTTCTCCCATCTGTGCAGGGGCAAATCATATCCAAGCCCTCAATATACATATGACAGTATGCATTATCCAAGGGTACAAAACTTGTGCATGATGAAAAAGAAAAACTGAAATAATTACCTGAATTTTAATTAAAAAGGAGTCATTTGAAACATCAGTAGCATATATTTGACTATGAACCCACAGTGGGCTTCAGACCACATGCATGTAGTTATAACAGACACAGCTCTTAGGGGTTCACATAATTCCCACAGCCTTCCAATCAAGACACAAAATACTTTTTAGACAGCTACCTTTGAACCTGAAAATCTTGCATGCTACAGCAGAGTGCATTGTCAACAAGCCAAGAACAAATGAAAACAAAATGCAGTTATGGAATGTGACAAAGTTTCTCAATTCACAACGAATGCTTTCGTTCCAAAAGATTCTGTAACTGGGTATATCTTCATTCTAGCCTTTGAGATAACTAAACATGCGACTTTTAAAGGTCCTACCTGGGAAACTGTATAAAAGAATGTATGAAGAAGTTCAAAAGAGTGATAATGTTGAGATGTTAACAGCAGTGCAGGGCAGAGTTAAGATTGTCTGGGTGCCTTGACTTACCTGAACATGTTTGGATTTCTTTTCAGCATAACCTTAACTCTGAATTTTTGGGGCTTCTAATGCTTGGTTTTGGGGATAATTACATCTCTGCTGTTTTTACCCATCAGTTACTAATACATACTCTTAACCTTAACTCTATTTTGTCTGGGAATACGAATACGAATTCGAATTAGCCTTTACCTGCACTAGGAACTTTGTCTTTTATTTAATAAAACAAAAGGACCAAACAATTCATGAATTAAACCTTAGTCCACCCACATTCCTGCCATGATTTACTGCTGCTGTTGGCTCTAATTTTTAAATATAGTAAGTAATATGGAAATGGTGGTATTTTACATATGGAATTTTATGGATAATGAAAAGGACACATCTGGCAATACGGCTATGTAATTTTTTTTATGGGGTAAAATGTTGAAAATTGAAATACTCAAAGAATAATAAGGGACAGATGATGGAAGGAAACAGGAATTCATGGTTTGCCATTTTACTGTGGGGGAATATTCCAAAAATGCTCTATCTGCAGTATAACCCAGTATTGCCCGTTACATGAGGTTTTTTCCCCTTGGAAGCATTATTCTGTTTAGATTGCAATCTGACAAGGCTGAAAACTCAGGAAAGTATTAGCCCTGCAATACTATCTGCTGCTTACCAGATAGAGTCACCAAGATCTGCTGCTCCTTATCAGGAATCTGAAAAGGTCTATTTGTGATAAAAGCAAATCTTGGCCCCTGTTCTGGGACTGTGGAGGACTCCATACAGAGCATACGTGATGAATGGGGGAGGATTTGGGGAGACTGAGTAGGATATATATATTCCATGCATGCTGTGGAGCCCAGCTCTTTGCCTAGTGTCATGCAGGTGATTAGGGATGGGGATTCAGTGGATCAATCACTTTGTAGCTGCACTAGCTATTACCCTGATGGAGTGAGAGCTCAGGCAGAGCAGAAAAATTATTGCAGCTTCAGGGCTTTAGTTGTGGTTGCAGAGTGGCTCCCACATACCCTTGTGATATAGACACAAAAGACTGTAAAACTGTCCTGAAGCTCTACTCTGGCCTCTCCTTCTGCTCCAGGACGGACCTGGTTATAGAGTGCAGCACTCTAACAATCCCAAGGTTGTCTAGTGTCCCAGCCATTACCAGCTGCCAGAAATTAGAGGAGCCCTGAATCTCCGCCACAATTATGCCAGGGGCTGAGCTAGCCCTTGGAGTGAGAGAGGCATAATGGTGGCCTAATGCCAGCTTTGGCCTTCCTACCAGGAGTGTTGAGTAGAGACTGGTGCAGCTGACGTTCTAAATTACTGATTTTTCCTCTTCCCTTCACCAAATGAATTATTGAAAGATAATAGCTACACCGCTTGCAGGCACAGCATAACACACCACCTGGGCCTTTAATTCCAGTGAAAACAATCGCTCTCCACAATTTCCATTTTTAGTAAAAGTTAAAAAAAAAAAAATCTGACAATGATTCAGTCAAGGAGAGCATGGGGGCGGTGGAGGGTTATGTGAAACCAGCAATTCTTATTCAGACACTGAGACATTTGTGTTAGAAGACAAAATGTAAGTAGACTAGTCGCTTTGTGACACATTTTCAAAGTATTGCGTGTGGCATTCATCTCTGGGACTTTTACCCTGCTGTCTCCCAATGAAACACCGTTCATCCCCAAAATGGACTATTGCTGGATTTTAAAGCCAAATCTTTCCCCCAGAGACTAACCTGAGTAAACTGGCTGGTGTGAGGGAGGTCAATATGGATTGATGGGGCTGGGGGAAAGGAGGGAGACAAACTTCTCCCTAAGCCATGGAATGTTAGCAGAGTGGCTCTCCTACCACTACTGCACCCTCAAAATGTCAGGTAGCCCCCCTGTCAGCTTTGCCTTCCCTCCACAGAGGTGGGGATATGTCTGGTGGACCCACACTGTCAGAGGCATTAGTTCTGCACCTAAAACCTTCTCTGAAATGGCAAATGAAATGCACCTCCATTTACATCAAGGGGGAAAAAGGGGTAGATGGTGGTACTTTTGCAGCTGCCTTCCTCAGGATTTCTGAATGGTTAGGGAATCAGCAGCTGTCAATTGCTGTACATTACTTCTTAAAAATCAACTCTCCCCTGGCTGGCCTGGCAACACAGGCCGTCCATCCTGCTCACCTTTTGAGCAGTGCTGGCATTGTAAGGATCATGGTGGAGAAGAAGTTGTCTGTTTTGTGTTGCTGCAACCCCTTGCTCACTTAAAGCCTTCACAAGGGTCTATGTCTGTTTCCACCTGGGATGAATTAAGCTGAATGTCTATAAACATAGATTTTCTAGTGTCTATAAGTTCTTCCATTTACATTAAAATCATCCATTAATTTTAGTTTACAGAATCAAAGCTGTGTCAATACCAGAGAATGATACAAGTTGTTCATTTTCCTTGATTTAAGTCAGAGATGGAAAAAAAGAGGATCAGATGTTGACAGCCATTAAAAACAAGCAAGATAAAACAAAATTACTGCCTAAAGTGTCTCTACATTTAAATCTGTATGTAGCTTATTTTGTCTCATTTTGTATCACTTTGTTTTCAAGTTTGCTTTTTTTGGTCTCATTTGATGAAGATGAAGGTAAGGAAGCTCAGGTAACAGATCCCAGGACATGAAATGATCACTCTATTTTTAGCTGAACTGCAGTGCACTTACACAACAAAATGCTTTTCTGTTAAGAAAACAGGACAGAGGTAAGTTGGAGTCATGGGAACTGGTGAAGAAAGCAGTAGAAAGCATAAAAACTCAACACAGATGTAGTAAAGATTTTCCAGATGTGGAATTCTTTCTGTGGATCAGTAGATTTAGCTTGGCTTACTGAAGTTATAACTTTTATCCTGGAAAAAATATAAGTATGGCTCATTTCTTATCTCTCAGTCTTTTAATGTAGCTAAATGTAATTTACTTTGCTAAAGTTTTATATCTAGGTATCCTTTATGAAAAAAGTCTGACTCTCATTCCCTGTATGGCATACATTGCCTTATTGGAAATGCCTGTGGAATCCATTACAGAAGTTAATAAATATAGCAACTTCTCAAACTGAAAACATGTCTCCCAGTGTTCATTTATACTTCCTCATTAAGAAATAATACTATGCTAAAGTTATGTATTTATTCCAGCTATAAACAACTCTGCAAGTTTGACAAAAGTCTTTGGTTATAATTTGCATTTGCCTTCTTATACCTTGGTATTCATTTTTTTTAAAAAAAGTCTTTAGTCTACCCATTAATTCAGGGAATGGGCTGACTGTGATGTAATTTAAAGATGTGTTTACAGATTTTGAGCTCCTGTCTCTGATTTAATTAAAAAAAAACAGATTTTTTAAAGTATCACTATGTTTCTTGTAGATTACTTCTTCCACAGAGGTGAAATATAGAATGTCCTTAATTTGATGATAATTTGATTATATAATCAATGTATATATAATCTATGCTTGCCAAGTGGAAAGGACATTTATATAATAAATTCACTGAGCTCAGTGCAAATATCATCAAGTACAGAAAAAAGACATAACAGAGATAAAGCTTCAATATGCCTATGCTATATTTAGAATTTTACTGACAGACTCAAAAATTATTCAGTCATGGGATGCTTCTATATGAAATGGAAAATGTTATGGGATTAATTTTACATCTTGGGTAACATTTGGAATAGATTTTATCCATACACAGGGTGAAATCCTGAGCCCAGTGAAGTCAGTGGGAAAATCCCCATTGACTTCAATGGGGTTGGGATTTCATCCATGATGTCATTTTATTAGAATGATATGTGCGGCGTATAAGAATTTGAAATATATTAACTTATGCCTGGCACATGTGGAAATGTTTTTAGTTAAGTCACATGCTTTGGTCCAATTTTGTAATTTGATTTCCAACCCAATATTTCGTTTCCATTGCTGTTTAATGGATAGTGATCATCAGTCATTCCATTTAACAGATTTGTATACAATTTACAAATGTTTTTTTCTGACATAGTTGCCTGAAATACAGTATGATGAAGTTATATCTGATGAAATAAGTAACTTTGTTCTTTAAATATATTTATACTTAAGTCAATCAACAGATTGATAGATAGAAATTCTTGATGAAAGTCTCAGTCTTTCTTCCTCCTCCTTCAGATATAAAGGAACATTCATTCCTGGACAAGATCATGAGTTAGGCAGCTTGCCAAGAGCAAGCTTTTTTTCCCCTTTTTCTTTTGGTGCTGTTGGAGCAGGTATTTTGACTACTGTTCTTCTCTAACTTCAGGCCTGTAGTTTGGTATTCATTAAAATCCCTGATTACTTCCCCTTTTGCCTTCCAGTTCTACTGAAACATGCATTTTGGAGAAATGGTCTACTTGTCCAGTGTTCCCAAATCAGTTGCCAAATGTGCAGTTTCCTGTCAACCTGAAGCGCTGTGGCTGCTTCAGTTCCTAGTGAGTAGTTTCCATTGGCAATTAGACCTTAAACAAATAACCACTGGGTAAACTAAAGAGGCAGTTCTGCCAGATAGACTTTTAAGAAAGTTATTTTTTTCAGAGTCTAAATCTAGCAAACCCTTACTCAGGGGATTAATCCTTGCTCACACACGAGTGGAGTGAGGTTAGGCAGGACTGAATCCAAATGTATACGCACCATCTATTAGTTTTGTCTACATGTTAGCGACATTTCCAGTCCTCTCTTTGTAACACTCAGGTGAATTAAACTGTAATTTGATGTATTTTGCAAACTTTCAGAAATGTTACAGCCAAGCAAAAATTATTGAAAATTCCCTAAAGCTGAAATTTTGTTGACAAAAGTCTCATGAAATTGGTGCAAAGGCATTCAAGAGCAAAAACCTGTTCACATTATATGCTTTTTGCAACACTCCATAGTTTCTACCTGCAAGGTTCCTACCTTGTTGCCCATCCAGTTGGGCTGGCCTGTGATCCTGTTGCCTACACAATGCAAGTAACTAGTCTGCAGTACCTGGCAGTTCCTTCTTGGTGGGGAGCATGACTCAAGAGGGGATGTGCTCTAATGAACACACCACACTTTTAAGCGGGGAGGTAGGGTTGCCAACTTTCTAATCACACAAAACTGAACACCCTAGCCCCGCCCCTTCCCCGAGGCACCGCCCCTGTCCCGCCCATTCATGAGGCCCCGCCCCTGCTCACTACATTCCCCCTCCCTCAGTGGCTCACTGTCCCCCACCCTCACTCACTTTCACTGGTGTGGGTTGGGGTGTGGGAGGGGGTTCCAGGCTGGTAGGTGGGGCTGAGGGATTTGGAATGTAGGAGGGGACTGTGGATTGAGGCAGGGGGTTGGGGTGTGTGGAGAGGTGAGGGCTCTGGGGTGGGGCCGGGGATGAGGGGTTCAGGGTATGGAAGGGGGCTCTGGGCTAGGTGAGGGGTTTGGGGTGTAGGAGGGGGCTCCAGGCTGGGGGTGGGGCTGAGGGATTTGGGGTGCAGGAGAGGGCTCTGGGTTTGGGGGGGGGCTCAGGGCTGGGGCATGGACTTACCTTGGGCAGCTACCGGTCAACGGTGCAGCGGGGCTAAAGCAGGCTGCCTGCCTGTCCTGGCACTGCACTGCGTGTGTCCCGGAAGCAGTCACCAGCACCAGTGCCTAGGTGGGGGGGCCAGGAGGCTCTGTGCACTGCTCTCACCCACAGACACCGCCCCCTAGCTCCCTTTGGCCGCGGTTCCCAGCCAATTGGAGTGCGAAGCCAGTGCTAGGGGTGGGGGTAGTGCATGGAGCCCTGTGGCCCCACGCCTAGGAGCCAGACCTGCTGGCCACTTCCAGGGTGTAGCGCGATGCCAGGAGAGGTAGGGACTAGCCTGCATTAGCCCCACAGCAACACTGAACGGACTTTTAATGACCCGGTCGGCTGTGCTGACCAGAGCTGCCAGGGTCCCTTTTTGACCGGGTGTTCCAGTTGAAAACCGGACACTTGGTCATCCTAGGGGGAGAGGAGGATCTTGTTCAGCTGGCCGAGAGAAAGGGAACAGTGCTCTATGGGTTCTGGGGGGTGAGGGGAAAGAGATCAGAAGCTGCTGCAAAAAGGGGGAAATGGTTCAGCATGGTGATGCTGACATCTCCTGGACCGGAAGGGTTGAAAAGGACCTGCTGTGGGCATTGCACTAGCTGTCCTTTTTTAGGGGGGTTGGGAAGGAATTTTTCCCTTACCACCAGATTGGCCTAGGTGGAGTGGGGGGTTTTCACCTTTCCCACAGTGGGTTCAGGGAGGGCTTTGTGGACGTGAGGCATGAAGGGAATTACATAATGCATTGCAACATACAGCCTAAGTGTGGGGCGGATGTCCAGTGCAGGTACTCCACAGGTATGGACTTACTTACCATGGGTTTTGTACAACAGGGCCCCAACCTAGGTTGGATAATATGAGCACTACTATGCCAATAAATAAATAAAGCTGGTAATAATAGCTACCCACCCAAAATACTATAAGTAAAGTGCTATGTACAATACAGACCAGTGTTTGGAAACTAACTTGTTTTTAAATGATTTTAAAATGATCATTAAATTGTTAAATAAAATGTATCTAAAAATAAATGACAGTTTGCTGAAAATAACACAGTCCTTTCACTCTTCCCATTTTTTGCTGGGACAGAAAATGCTTTAATTATGAGATTTTGAATGTGGTATTATTTAATTGATAGATAAGGCTTATTATGAGACATTTTTATGGTGGATCACTGCACAGTAAAATGTGCATTATTAACCTTAAAACATGTTTAAAACACTCAGTTCAGTGTTAATGCATGTTTTTTTTCACACCACACAGATCTCTTTGATAATAAGTACCTTGTCATAACAAAAGTATGTATTGCATTAAAAACACACATTAGGTTTGACACTAAAAGGACAGCTGAAAGATTTAGCGCAATGCCCAGCAGCTGTGAATTGCTCAGATACAGCTCTATACATTTTTATTCCTATCAGGTGAACCCACCTTACCTATAATTATCCAATAATATATTAGGTTTGGTTTGGTTTTTTAAAAAGAGGCATGTTCCCAAGTATCTTACAAGTCAGCTATAATCCCCATACTAAAAATCTTTGTTAATTTATATCTAAGGTTGCTCCCATGATTCATATAATCCTTATATAAACATACAAAATATTACAATTACAAAACCGATAAGCATTTACAAGTAGGAAAATTACCAGTTAGAATGTGAACAGAATTACCTGCTCTTGTTTTGCTCAGAAGACAGGGCCTATGATAACTCAATTGAACTTCTCTTTGTTGTCATTTCTAGGGTTCATTGAAAATTATGAAAGAAGGAATGGGACAAATTAGCTACTAGGTGGCATCTGAAAAATATAATATTAACATGTTGTATGGCACTTGTTTTCAAAGCAGTAAGAATTAAATAAAAGTTTTAAAGGATTTTTTTCCCTATTGTTTATCCATATAGCAATGAACTAGTCTTTTCTATTTTGCTTTTACAAACAAACCTGAAATCATAAATGAGGCCTCTAAAACCAAACACCCTGGTTAAAAAAGACTGAACAAAGAAGCTGTAGAGATCATTACAAAAAGTCTTATAAAAGTTACACATAGGAAGGAGTTAAAACGGCAGCTGGAGATGGGGTGGAGGGCAGCTGGATAAATAATTCTTAAGAATTTGAAACTCAGAGATTCTGCTTTTTGTCACATACATTGGGATTTACTTTAATATCACTTGACTCCTTTTGCAGAGTTTGTATTAAGGTTTTGTGGAAGACTTTTGGATCTCTTTCCCATTTTCGTGATAGTCATACTATGTTGTGAGATGTGGCAGAACAAGAAAAACATTTCAATGCACAGCCAGACATGGTGTATGTTTTAAAATAATCTGTTGGCAAAATCCAGAAAGGTGAAGAAGTTCAATCAGGTGATGTATCTTACATCAAGGAGACAGATGTAAAATGTAGCATCCACTCTACTGTAAATTTACACTTCCTTCTGGCTCCTTGATAGTTAAGTTACATCAATTTAAGCTCCCTCACACATTGGTAAAGTGGGTGCAAGCAGCTGTAAGGAATTATGAGTAAAGTAATGTAACTTACACATGACATCTGAATTTGACACATTCATATTTACTAGAGGACAGGTTCTCAACCTGGAACCTTTCTGGTTGTGAATGGTGCTGTCAGGGCCAGCTCCAGGCACCAGCCGAGCAAGCTCCTGCTTGGGGCGACAGATTCTAAGGGGCGGGATTCCGGCCAATCTTAGGGCAACAGGGCTGCCCTATTTTTTTTGCTTTGCCTCCGGGTCCGGCCGTCCTGCGCCCAGGGGTTTTGGTTTTTTTTTGCTTTGCCTCCGGGTCTGGCCGCCCTGTGCCCTGGGTTTTTTTTTTGGCTTTGCCTCCAGGTCTAGTCGCCCTGTGCCCTGGGTTTTTTGTTTGCTTGGGGCGGCATAAAGTCAGAGCCGGCCCTGGGTGCTGTTGATTTTGTTGACCTGAGATGACTAGCAGCACTGAGTCACTGTTCACACTTTCCAGGAGCTGGAAACCAGCTGGTTGGGTTTTCTGCATTTTTAGAGTACCAAAAGGGAGCGGCTCCTCGCTTGAATTTCGGCCATTCCAGAGGATCAGGCAGCAAAAATGACTGTATTATTTTAGTTAGGAATGACTTATGAAGAATACATGACCATGGAATATTTTGCAGGAAAAGAAAGCATTTGCAAGACTTCATGATTCTGTTGATGTCAAACTAACAAAATCTAAGCACCTTCTACATTTTGGAGAAATTTTAATCCAGATCTGGATCTCAACTCTAACGTGGTTCTCAAAAGCTTATATGGTAATGGGGAATTGCTCATTAGTCAACATTCAAAGGGGTGAAATATAGAGCTGGGCAAAATTTTTAGAATGATTAGTTTATTTGATGAAAGGTGCAGTTTTGGTCGACCCAAAACTATTCACAAATTTGACACAAATAATTTTGTCCATTCACAAAATGACCAGGAGGTGGAGGCAGTGTGGGCACTACCCCTTCCCTCTCATACCCTTCAGCCTAATAGTTAGGGCACTCAGATGGGATTTAGAAGACTCAGGTTCAAATCCTCACTCTGGAATAGCCCTGAAATTAATTTTTTTTTATTCACCAAAAATTCCATAAAATGTCAACCTGAAATGATTTATTATGACGATGTTGATATTTTGTAACTGCCACTGAACCAAAAAAAAATATTAGTTATTGGCCCAGCTCAGGTCATACGTATCAGCCAGTCATCAGGAGGTATGGAGAGCTTGAGACTTCCTTCCTGTTTAGATTAGCTTTTAATATGTCATTTTATAGTCTTTCAGAGGAAGGTGCTGGTCCAGGACAGCACCTTCAATTCCTATGAAAGCTCCATTGAAGATGCTGAGCATCTCTCTCAGGATGAACACAGCATGGAATATAAGTACAGTAATTATTCACAGAAGCAACTATGGCAGCTAACAATTAACAACACTGCTAAAAAATATCCAAACCCATGTATTATGAAAAGCTTCCAAAAACAATGGTATCAATTATTTCATATCCTTTAAAAAAAGTGTTGTCAGGAACCTCACCATGAAATGCCAGCCTCTAGCAACTAGAGACATCACAAACCTTCTTTCCAGTAATGAGATCACATAAATGTTGTAGAACAGTGAAATACAAAATATGTCCATTAGCATTTATTGATCTTTGGTAGTCATCCATGCAAATTCAAACAGCATTGCTGTAGCTGTTCATTAGAATGACAAGCTGGAAGATGAGGACTGCTCACCTGACATTTTTATCTGGAAAACAAACACAAACTAAAATAATACTGTTGGGGAAAGACTAATGTGTTATCAATTGTAGATGAAAAATTATCTGATAGCCAAGAACTAACCATTCAGTACCTCAAATCAAGTTGTCACAAGGGCAACTGCTACTGTATAACTGCTCTGCTACAAATAGATATGAAATGATTGAAATGGAGGAAGGACTGTTTGAACTCATTCAGTATATTCTATAGTGCCAGATAGTAGTAATTTGCAGGCTATATGACATGCTCTATGTAAAAGGTTTCCTCTGACTGGGATACTGATTTGTAACTAGTAAGTTAACATGTTTTGCTTGAATTCCTGCATA
Organism: Terrapene triunguis; assembly: GCF_002925995.2. Classification (NCBI taxonomy): domain Eukaryota; kingdom Metazoa; phylum Chordata; order Testudines; family Emydidae; genus Terrapene; species Terrapene triunguis. Next base: position 51,644,115 of record NW_020664417.1, on the reverse strand, counting down.
TCTGTAACCAATGCAATTCAGTCAGCAAGATCCAATTTTTCATGCAGCAGTTATGATCCAAGTTTCAGAATGGCTATGTGATGACACAACTTAAACGACTTTAAAAAGTATGCCAGCTAACAGGTCTTATACAAATAAATTGCAGACTCAGGGCATTTTTGAAGCCATATGTATTAAAAACTAAACCTGTTTTCTGCAATGAACTTGGAATTCTTCCCCATGTCCAGCCTAAGTGGGTAATAAGATTTTCTGACTTTTGAACACATATGTAAAAGACAGAATAGAGTATTTTGTTTTTCAGTTAGAGCTCCGATTAGAACAGAATTAAAGTGCTCTCCCTAGCGCGCCAGGCAGTTGGCCTTTTGTGTGTTTTGTTTACTGACAGAAGAACCTGTTGCTACTGAATTTTAAAGTTCTTCTTGCTAAGAGCTCTCACAAACAGTCTTGACCCATCTTGTCATCACTCAATCACTTTATATTCTGCAGCTCATCTCACCATGTGGCAGCGCATTGAAGATCCTCAGCTGCCTGACACTGCTGATTAGAGCCTGAGAGGGGAAATGCCCTGCAGTTAAGGTCTCTTTTATCATCTCTGTATTTTTCCTACTTACAGATCAAAGGCTACCAGGGAAATTAACACCCAAGAACACTGAGTCTGTGCTTCATTACACAGTTTATTTACTAAAAGTCTAAAACAGATACAGACAGAGGAAAACTTGGTCATTTTTTCCAAATTCTGCCGAGTCTGCCACAAGAAATTGTTTGATTGCTATATTCTATTGTAATATTAAATAGTATTGCATTTGGGAAACACTCAAAAACTTTCTATTGACCAGAAATTTCAAAGGTAGCATGTGTTTCAGATAGGAATATATATTATATTTTCTTGCCCCTAGAAGCAAAATTATTCCAATGTAGACAAGAGTGGGCTAAGGAACATGTATATTTGAGAAACATAAAAAGCCAGACTCAGGCATATTTACTTATGCTGAATACTACCCCCACAATACCTCCACAAGAAGCCCTGTGAATAAAAGGTGGTCCAAAAATCTGCACTTTCTCTGTAGCATTTTTTAGTATTTCAAGTAAGATGGAATATTTTGGTAGTACCAATAACACTGTGAACAGTCTATTCACTCTGGCTATTTTAGTTATGAATAATTAAAACCAGAGATGGATCCAAGCAGCAAAATATGGATGTGGATTTCAAAGCCCAGTTTCCTCAGTGTTTGGATTGGGCTGAGCTCATACCTAATTACAAAAATATTCTGTTTACATAATAAATAGAGTGCAGCTTATACCCAGGTCAGTAACTCTAAGTTAAGGTTGCTAATCGTACATTGAGCTTAAATACTATATGACAGTTATTATATGTACAGGAAAATGTGATTATTAAAACAGTGAATATTATGGAGTTTTAGCACGTAAATTCATGAGCAAATCAATATTTATTAAGGCTAGACTGGATCTGGCCCTGATTAAGGGATAGCACATCACCTCAGGAGGAGCTTGCACTCCAAGGAAGTAATCTGCTCTACTCCTTTCCCAGATGCCAATTACTTTGCCCCTCTTACTGGCTTTGCTCTATTGGTTGCCATGCTATAGGGCCAGAGTCAAGATTCTCCTACTCCCGACCCAATATAGTAGGGATAAAGTGGGGTATCAGGTACATAGCTCCTGCTTTCCCCTCCATGTGTGAGCCAAGATATGAGGCGGCTGTGCAGGGAATATCATATCATCATTTTTTTCTCTGTTTGGGTGTCTTAGACCTAGGCATGATCTAGCCCTTGAGGTTAACTTCTGCTTTAAAACCTTTAATTTAAAACCCTTTCCCCATTGATAGAAATGTCAATATGATTAATGGAATCAATCAGAATTCATGGTGCTCTCAAAGCATCCCGGTCAAGGGCTGTTCTGACCAGCAGGTAGGCAGGCTACTCATTTATAGTATCCTGCTACAGTGACCCCACAATTAAAAGGCTTTCTTCACTCTCCATTGCAAAAACTTTTAACCACTTAAGCCTTCTTGAGTAATAATGTTTTCAGATTATATTTCAACTAGGCTTTAAATTAAACAAACAAACACACACAAACCTAGCTGACAGTTTCTCCTCTATATAGACTAAGCCCTTCTCCTAGCTGGAAAAAATACAAAATGGACAAAATATTTAATGAAATAAGTAACAACTGTGCATAAACACATATAATTAGTGATGTGTGAACTTCCAAAGATTTGACAATTTAGTTCAGTTAAGCACCCGAAAGAACTAATTTTCAGGCACCTTTATAATAGGAAGCCCTGGGAAAACAATTTTTTTACAAATGAGATTTCCACATTTCTGAACCAGAAAACCTGAAAGAACAGCCTCACTCTGTATTTCTTTATTTCCCTTTTGAGTCCCGGATGAAACCAGGTAGTGCAAACTTGGGAAAAAAGGAACAGATGCAATTTATTATTATAATAAACTTTTCAGAACGTCAAAAGTGGTTTGGTTTGAGCTGTTGAGTAAAATTTCAAGTCAGTTTTTATTCTACCTGAACCTGTTTACTGCAATTTTCTGGACATCCTAACTCAAAGATACCTATGTAGTTTTTTTCTATAATATACTTACAATTTTGGTTTGTTTGTAGCAAAATAAACAAAAGCAGTTTTGTTAATTAATGGAATGAGTAACTGAACTTCAAAGGCTTTTTTATTTTATTTGTAATGTTTAATTGTAAACACATAAAGCTTTTTATACCACTTAGTATAAAACTGTCTAAGAACATTATTTTTGAGAGGCTGCCTAATTTACTCACAGTTTTATCTCTTGTGATATATGTGTAACACTGCACTTCTGTGTGGGTTATTGGCAGCGGGGATAGAACCTGTAATCTCGGGATCTTAAAGCATGAGCTTCTATTCCCTGAGCTAAAAGAGATAGCTCCACTGGACAAAGATGAGGCCCAATCACCATTAGAGGCAGACAGAGTGCCACATTGAGTGGAGGGTAGGTTACATATGACTCACTCCCAAATGCATGCCCATTGCAGCTGCTAACAAAACAAGCACAAGCACAATCTGCAAACTAGCTGAAAACAAGGTGAGCACTTCTCCATGCACAAACGCTCCTCTGTTTGATCAAGTTGGTGTTTTGCACATGTGCTAGGTACCCATGTATTTCTGGTAGCCAAAAGTTAATCAGTCACGTTTGGACATTTGGCACTGAATGACAAGAAAGTGCGTTTGTTTGTAAAAATAAATGATAAAAGAAAGAGAAACCCAATATAATATGCTTAAACTCTAATCTGGGGAAAAGGGGAGAGAGGAAATTGTGTATGTTAAGCATGTGTGTGTGAGCTACATGCCTCTACAGACTAATTATGGGCCAAAAAGTCTTTCACCTCATGTCTAGTGCAGGTTAACAGTGAGAGAAAACATGGTCTTTTGGCTGAAGAATAAGATGGGAAGCCAGAAGATCCGGGATTTTATTTCTGGCTCTACAGCAAACTATCTGGGACCCTGTGCCTCTCTTTCTCCACATAATAAATTGGGATGATAATGCCTCATTATATGATGGCTGTGAGGATTAATTCATGTTTTTAAAGAGATTTGACTGCCTTATACAGGAGGTGCTATATGGTCTATGGTTAAAATATTGTGAATAGTGAACAAAAGTCATTACTATCGGATAGCTGCTAGATAGATTGTTGAAATTAGAAATCTCTTGCGTTACTAAAAGATAAATGTCCACCATTCCAGTTGTCAGTTTATACACTAGGACATTACCTATGCAGCCACTCATTTGGAAGAGAGCATCACTTCTCTTACCATTTTCTCCACTGCCCTGTCCCTTCACCCCCTTCCCCTCAGTGTCCCCCTTCCTTCCCTTTAGTGAAACTCCTACCTAAACCCACCAAACAGTGGAATTAACATGACGTTTGCCGCCACCGCCACCTCATTGCTCACTTTGCTTGTGTGTTGTACCCCTTTCACGCTCCTGAGTTTGATTTATCTATATAGATTATAAAAACTCTTTAGGGCAGGGAAGAGCTTAATTTGTGCTGGGGTTTGCTGGGGCTCAGCCAGCAACAATTTTCACCTCTTCTGTCAGTGGCATTTAGTGAGAAATGCAATTCTATACTTGCATGGAAAGCATGACCTTTCATGTATGGCACATATGAGGTCACCTTTCATGTATGGCGCGTATGGGGTCATGTTGCGTGGAGGACATCGTTTTATTCTAGGAACAGTATTATCATTCTTGCTTGAGCCCTGGCCCAACTTTCTTTACAAATTAGGCACTGGGGCAGGAGCTGTCTTTTTGCTTTGTATTTGTAGAGCACCCAGCACAGTGGTCATGGCTCAGTTGTGTTCTGAGGGGCTGGGGCCTTCTCAATTGCCATGACGTTGTCTGTCACTGGCTGGAAAAGAAGGGCATATCTAACTCAGTTTCAGTCTTTTCTCTGAGGGCATAAGGAACTGATCTTGCTTTAAAGTATTTTGGTTTGACACCATCTTGGATATAAATACTGGCTGTTAAACCTTCCAAAGTCTTAAATCCTTCTTTAAAAACGATTGAGTGAGCATCCAAGACTTCCTGGAGTGCTGGTGTTTTGCTAGGGTCTCATCCAAAAATTTCCTACAATTCAGTTTTAGATCTTGTAACTGATCTTTTTCTAGCAGATTTTGCATTTGTCCCCAGATCCCTAGAACCAGTAACTTTTTTTTTTCCTTTCCTTTTTTGGCTTTTATATTTTATGGGGCTCAGCACAGAACCTACCACCCAGACAGGTTCTCTGGTGTAGGACACAGGGTCACTACAGTATTCACTAGTGGGCTCAGTCCTGCTTTGCACTGATGCACAGTGGAAACACCGCTCCAGAGCCTGGAGTCCCTTCCAGCTTTCTTTGCATTTTCTTTATTGAATCTGTATGATTTGCTGTAAGTGCAAATGTTGTATGTTTTTCACTGCTGCTTCTATTGTTGTTCCTATTTCTACTGCTTTGAGCCAGGGTAAGCTCTCCCCTGCCAGGAATTTTCTGTGAATTCTCTCTCATTATTAATGCCATAAACAAATCTGTCCCACAGCATATCCTCTAGGACATTTCCGAATGAACAATATTCTGTTAATCTTTTTAGCTCTGTCACATATACAGTACACTTTCACCTGGCCTCCTCATTCTACTAGGAAACTTGAAACATTCCACAATAATGTTTGGCTTTGATGTGCAGTGCTCCGTTAACCTCTTTTGCAGGTGTTCTAAACTTCTGTTGTCTGAGGTTCTAACAAACTCCTTAAGAGAGAAAGTAGGTTTTATTGCCACAGACACTGAGGAAAATTGCTTTCTTTTTGTCCATTATCTATAATCTCATTTGCAAGAAAACAGTACCGGATCTTTCCATACATTCCTGCATTAAACTCCTCAAATTTCCCATACATTGCCATTCTTATGTTCTTTCTTGTCACCAGTTTTGTAAGGGCCGCTCAGTGCACAAGGAATGCATTCTACTTACAATACTGAAGGCTGGGAATGTGCTGCTTTATTCAACTATATACAAACACAGTTGTGGGGAAAACACACACTAATTAAAAGAGCAAGTAAGGGAGGGATGGAGCATGACTCCAACTCATACTACTTTGAGTAACCTCTTGATGAACACTTTAATAATAAATAATAATAATAATAATAATAATAATAACACCACTACCACCACCATCACAAAAGAAGAAGTCCTCTTGCAAATTTTACAAGTTATGGGCTTGTTAAATATTAGACATAGTTTTGGGAATTACTATGAACTTTACCAGCTAAAATTGCTAGTGACATCCTGGAAAACCAGCTGCTTTAACTATAGCTTTTCTTTCTGAGCATTGCTTAACCAGGAAGCTAAAGAACAAAAAAAAAACAACCGCTCCCCCGCCCCAAAAAACCCACCAGCCCTGAAAATGTCACAAGTAAACATCAGAAACCAAACTACAAGTGGTGTCTAAGCATTCCTATGAACATTTGAAAGTCATTTTAATGCTATAGTTAATGGGTGTCAACACAAATTATCAGTAAAAAGAAGTTCAAAAGATACCCACATAAATTGTACTTTGAGTTATATGGCAAGAGGTTTTTTGGGTGCAAAATACTCTACCATTTACAGCAACAATACAGCCAATTCACAATGTCTGGGCACTACTATGACCACTTCTAATACTGCCACATAATCAAATCAGAATAGTTATGGCATTCAGATAGCATAAATACCACAAACTGATACAAAAGTAGTCCCTTAATATTGTAGAGGTGCTTAACTGTTTTTGCACAAGGAACATCTACAATAAAACACTCCAGAAGACCATAATTCCCTGTTATCCTCTATTAAGACAGCAAAGATCCAGTCAATGGGATAAATCCTGTTTTCCTAGCTCAGATGAACAGTCTCATCGTCTTCAGTGTTTGTTTATCAAACCTTCAAATACATCACAGTAGCTTTTAACAACAAGCAGAAAGTTAGCACCTGGAATACAAAGGATACATGCAGGTTCATTTGATGCTGTGTAGAATACTTTCAGACCTTTCTGCTAGTGTCATGCACACTATGTGACTCTTGCCCAAAAAGACAGTTCCAGTTCAGTATGCAAAGAGTGATATTCGCACAGAGATTTGTCAAGTCTATAATCTTGAACATTCCAAAGTAAACCTAGTTTAAGCCTGCCTTTTACCACTGGGATAAGTAGCTAACATTCCAGGAAACTAATACAAGAAGAAGAGAAAACAAGTAAATGTTTACTCACCAGCCTTCTCCTTTTCTGAAATAACTGGCATAGCCTAAAAAAAAAAAGAAGGGTTGCATTTAAGAAAAGGTAACAACATTAACTCAAGGATATCATTATTATTAATTTATCTCGATTGTGGTAGTGTCCAAAGGCTCTGAATGGAACTGAGGCCTCTGTGTTGTAAGCACTCTACAATCACACGTGAAGACATAATCCCCACTTCAAATGGCTTATGCTGTCATGTGAAAAAAAAAAAAAAAGAAGAAGAAGCAACAAATGAGTGGAGAACAAATATAAAGGGAGAATGAAAGTAATGATGTGCCATGATCTTATAGACATCACCACCAATACAGTAAGTGATCTGTAAAATAGGGAATGACTGACTGATTCTGAAGGACAGAGCGGTGAAAACTGCACAGCTGAAAAATTGAGGATAAAATGCTCAAGTCCTTCTCCCACTGAAGTCATCAGCCATTCTGCTAATTACTCCACTGGAAGCAGGATGCAGGCCCAAAGATAGGATTTCTCCAAGGCATGATGATTTCTTACTTCTTTAAAACACTTCTCAGTAGAAATAAAAAAGCTGTTGCTGTTCTGGTGATTTTTTAGAATATGAGTATAAGATTCACAGCTTAGTTTGCTTCTTCTCTTTCTCTCACCTTAACACAGAATTAATTAAGAAGAACTTTTCTCCCCCTAAAAATGGGGCCATGACTTGGTTGTTTTTAATATCAACATAGTATCATTTACCTTTAATTGTCTCAATCTTTTTGACAAACTGAAACAGCTTTAAGAATATCTCAGATGTTGCAGGAGAAAGATGAGTGAATTATCTAATTTAGAGATCAGTCTAGAGCATATATTCAGAACCACCTCGTTAAGGGGATATTTCCACATCTCCTTCAAGCATGTCATTATGGAGCTGGATACTACAGTTCTGACTCAAGAGAAAATCCTACTTCAGCCAATTGGAATGTTGTCCGAGTCAGGACTTCAGGATTGGGGTTGAGATATTTTGCCAATATCTCAGTATTGGAGTGAAATACCATTTTTTTTTTAAAGTGGGGAAACTGGGTAGAAGCCAACTTGAAATTTTCAGTTTGAATGGCTGCTTATGGAGATCCTTTGAAATGTGGCTAAATCCCTTAGCCAGTTTTGAAAATCCCAACCCTAATTTTTTTTCTGCTTCACTTTATTTTTTGGTATGATTTCTCGGGTTGTTTTAAAAGAGCCATTTTCTTTCTATACAAAATTTAAAAGAGAAAAGGATATGCACAGTTTATATAAATACATGCTACATACAGTGGTAATGGTCATATGATAAATTGTAGAGTCATACAATAACTTTAACGATTCACTGTTGATTGCCTCACCTGCACTCTGCCCACTAGACTATCTGCACTGGGCCTTATTTCCAATATTGCAAAACCCTGAACAGCTACAGTTAGATACAATTTAAAACAGCAACAACCTGCCAGAGAAATGTTTCCTTTTTCCCTGTACAAAACTATAATTGTTCAGGTCAGGCACTATTTAAATTTACTCCAGTGACACATTGAAGATATTATCTTGTTCTTTCATAGCTAGAAATGGGAGCTCCATATACCATTTGTGACAAAGTTCCTCTATCTTGGTGGGTCCTGCGCTTATTGGCGGATTTTCTTGCCTCAGAGATTCACCATGTGGGTTGGGGAACAGCCCAGAGACCTTCCCCTCTGGAAGAACCCACAGTCCAGGTCAGTTGGGAGGTTTGGAGGGAACCCGGGCCCGCCCTCTACTTCAGGTTCCAGCCCAGGGCCCTGTGGACTGCAGCTGTCTATAGTGCCTCCTGTAACAGCTGCATGACAGCTACAAATCCCTGGGCTACTTCCCCATGGCCTCCTCCAAACACCTTCCTTATTCTCACCGCAGGACCTCCCTCCTGGTGTCTGATAACTCTTGTGCTCCTCAGTCCTCCAGCAGCACACCCACACCCTCACCCTCACCCTCACCCTCTCCCTCTCCCTCTCCCTCACCCTCTCCCTCTCCCTCTCCCTCTCCCTCTCCCTCTCAGCTCCTTGCGCCTCTTGCTCCCAGCTCCTCACACTCGCACCACAAACTGAAGTGAGCTCCTTTTAAAGTCCAGGTGCCCTGATTAGCCTGCCTTAATTGATTCTAGCAGCTTCTTCTTAATTGGCTCCAGGTGTCCTAATTAGCCTGCCTGCCTTAACTGGTTCTAGCAGGTTCCTGATTACTCTAGTGCAGCCCCTGCTCTGGTCACTCAGGGAACAGAAAACTACTCATCCAGTGACCAGCATATTTGCCCTCTACCAGACTCCTGTACCCCACTGGTCTGGGTCTGTCACACATTATAAAGACTTTCCAATAACTACTTCCAATCCTGGAATGTTCCAACATATTACATGTAAAACCTGTGACATTATTATGTACAGAAAAGCTATTTTAGGTAATGTATAGCATTTATTAGATCCTAAGTGAGGCTGGCTTTATAGTGAAAGGG
>NW_020664417.1:51613260-51629866 GCF_002925995.2 Terrapene triunguis | reverse complement strand
GAAAGCTTATGCTCCAATACTTCTGTTAGTCTTAAAGGTGCCACAGGACCCTCTGTTGCTTTTTACAGATTCAGACTAACATGGCTACCCCTCTGATACTTGTTACTTAGGAGAAATGCTCACACCTCAAGTGCAGTTTTGAATTCACTGGTGACTTTCTTTAATTATTTCCATATGTCATAAATAAACTGCATTCCCAGGAAGTGATTTAACATTTCTGGCAAAGGAGCAATTAAATGGGATTTTCCTGGTAGTCCAGATGGGTCCACTGTAATGTCACATTATTCCTAACTTCTCACTCCTCGTGGAACAAAGGAACTCCACTAATAATTTCCACACAAACAAACAACACCTTTTTCTTTTTTTTTAAAACTTCCAAGACTTTTGTACCCCTCACTATTTGGTCTGAGCATCAGGATCCAAACAAAAATCCCTAACCACTTAAAATAGTCACTTTATTATTTTGTTAATACATTTTACAAGAACACTAAGAACAGGACTGCTTTAGAAATGTAACCAGGGAATTAAAAGAATACAGGACTGGAAGAGGCCTCCTGAATTGTCAAGACCAGTCTCCTGCTATCACAGGCAACCCTGTCATATAACCCCGTTCATAAAACTATCAAGCTCCATCTTAAAATTATGTATGGCTTGCATAAAAAACACCTGCTGGAATGAATATACTCAAGATTTTGTTCACCACTGGACAGCAAGCTATATGAGCCTGGGAAAGGCTGACTTTGAAATCTCTTCTTCGAATTGTAGCACATGCACGTGTCTTGTATTGGGTCTCCACTCTATGTAATGTGTTACATCTGTACACGGTGACTGCAAAGTGGGGCTAAAATGCTACTATTCTGATCCAGCAGCATTTTACACTCACTTTACTCTTGCTTTGCACAGATTTAAATAACACTACAAAATGCAACACAGTGGAGATTCTTTACATTCTTAAAAAGAACAGGAGTACTTGTGGCACCTTAGAGACTAACAAATTTATTAGAGCATAAGCTTTCATGGGCTACAGCCCACTTCTTCGGATGCATATAGAGTGGCCCACGAAAGCTTATGCTCTAATAAATTTGTTAGTCTCTAAGGTGCCACAAGTACTCCTGTTCTTTTTGCGGATACAGACTAATACGGCTGCTACTCTGAAACTTTACATTCTTACTAATCTAGGGCTAATTGTGACTCCCAGAGGCAGTGGAGTGCTAGGTGGGGTAGCTGCAGTATCTGACCTGTGGTGGAGGGAAGCATTATCACTGCATAGGGTATTGTGTTACTCCTTTTGATCCAAGCAGATAGTAAAAATTCAGCATCCAGCAGGTTATCATTAGGAGGAGAAATTGATGCTGGAATTAGCTTTTTTTAATGCAATCCTGTTTATTTACAAGCATTTACAGCGTCCTGTTCTCCTGAACACAGGAGTCAAACAGCCGGAGACAGCTTCTTTGCTTTCAGTTCCAAGCTCCTTTCAGCCAGCACTTACCCAGTGCTTGTTCTGCTGCTTTGCACCTGGTTTCTTTGGTGTTTCCCCTGCTTCTCTCTCTCAACCCCACACCCCAAAAAGTACTACCCAGCAAAACCCCTCTGTCCACACAGGTCTGTTTCTGTGGTGTTGCAAGTGCCTATGTTTTGGGTGGAGGCTCCTATTGTTTCTTACATTTATCCTGAATGAAGGGTGGCTATTATGCCCACCAGTTTCAATGAGATTTCACCCAATCCATAACAGTATTGGGCTAGGTCTACACTACCCGCCTGAATCGGCGGGTAGAAATCGACCTCTCGGGGATCGATTTATCACGTCCCGTCAGGACGCGACAATCGATCCCCGAATCGACACTCTTACTCCACCAGCGAAGGTGGGAGTAAGAGCCGTCGACGGGAAGCCGCGGAGGTCGATTTTGCCGCCGTCCTCACAGCGGGGTAAGTCGGCTGCGATACATCGAATAGCGTATAGCGTAGCTGAATTTGCATATCTTAAATCGACCCCCCCCCTGTAGTGAAGACGTAGCCTAAGACCTTCAAGAGCAGTGAGAGGGACAACCTCAGTAGGACACTCGCTCCACCTGTATGAAGCGGTAGTGTTCTGTTGGGTAGCACTACTCTCTTAGTCATGCCCTGGATACACTCTGGCTTTGTCTGCACTGCAAAAAGGTGTGATTTTTACATCAAGATAGCTATCTTAATATATAATCCTAGTGGAGACAAGGCACAGGTAGTTTTTCAGTGTAGCCAGCTGAGATCAACCCCATGCCCCCTCCCCCCAACCCCACCACCTAGGGTCGAACGTGACTAATTACAGTGAGGTAAAAACTACATGGGCCTTGTCTTCACTAGGATTTTGCATTGAGATAGCTATCTTGATGTCAAAACCCCCCTTTATGGTTTGTGCAGTGTTTGCAGGAATATTTAGTAGGTTCCCTTGCACACAGGAAACACAAGCAGGTGCAATAGGGTTAACTCCTGTGCAAGTGCTATATCTGGCTAAACTGTATATTCATTGGCACAGACTATATTAAAGGTGCTTATAGTGCATAACTGCTGAAATGAGAATCAGGTACATCTTTTAATTTTCTTTATATTCTTCCATAAACCAACTTCAGGGATGCTGTATTACAAACTTTACAGTCATATCAATTATTCCAAACAGGGTTCTGAAATGTTAAGGCTCATTGTGTAATTATACATACGCTAGTAGCTCCAGGCTGACATGTCTATTTAAGTCCATAACACTTTATTTTCAGAAGGAACAGAGCAGGTAAGGTGTAATTGGCATCACTTAAGTCACATTTCCAATGCCAAGATGGATATTTTACAAAACCTTTCAATCTTATTATGCTGTCAGCTGTCCAGTAATTTCCTGAGTACGTATTTGAAGAGACACGTTGGAATACTTCCTTGCCAGTGATCTGACATAGCTTGAGTCACTAGGCATTTCTCCAGTTTTTATACAGAATTTATTGCATTATCTTCAACATTGCTTTATTTCTAAATTTGGCAGTGAATGCAAGAGTGCCTCTATATCCTGACCTTTTTACTAAGCCCAGATGCTCCTTCTGCAATTTGTTTAAAGGAAGATACTCAAACTACAGTTAGGTAAAAGAAAGAAGTATGTTTGCTGGTGTCTGTCAGTGTGCTGCTGGCAAAGGCATGCAGGAAGCCTAGGTTCAAGAATGAACTCAAAGGGTACACCTAAACTTCAGTACTGGCCGGGGCCAGCTGACTTGGGCTTTCAGGGCTCAGGCTGCAGGGCTAAAAATTGCTGTGTAGATGTTTGGGTTCAGGCTGGAGTCTGGGCTCTGAAAATCCTGCAAGGAGGGAGACTGTCAGAGTCCACACTCCAGCCTAAGTCCGAACATCTACACTGCAAATTTTAGCCCCTTAGCCCAAGCCCTGCAAGCCCAAGTCAATTGACCTGGACTCTGAGGGTACAAAAATTTTATTAAAGCTAATGTTAAAATTATATAATACACAGGTTGAGAAAAGTATCAGAGGGGTAGCCGTGTTAGTCTGAATCTGTAAAAAGCAACAGAGGGTCCTGTGGCACCTTTAAGACTAACAGAAGTATTGGGAGCATAAGCTTTCGTGGGTAAGAACCCGAGAAAAGAATGTCTGTACATCTGAGTATATCTAAACTGCAATATAAGCCAGGGCTCAGACTCAGTCTTGCACCCAACCCCCACTTCCATCTACATACAAATCTCTCAGACTTGGGGTTGGACCTATGGTCCTAGGACCCTGTGGGGATGGAGGGATCAAGCCAAGTCAAGCCAGAACCTAGGGTTTGAGACCTATTGCTGTGCAGTGTAGACACAGCTCCACCACACCGGGTCCTGAGAGACCGCCAAAAGTATCCCACAATCCCATGGGCCACCTTCCTTTGTCCTCTCTATCTCAAGAATCTCCAGTCCACTCCAGGGAAACAGAGGCAACCCCACTGTGTGTAGTACAGCAGCACAGTGATTCAGCATTTAACCCTTCTGTTTGTTTCTGAACACTGAGCTGCAAACACACCAGAGAGCCTTCTGTGTTTGCAATGGAGACTGAACAGAAGTCTTCTGCAAAGTGCAGAATAGTCTGGGGAGCACAGACAGATTTTGTTAAATCTTTGGTGTGAGATCAGCAAAAACAAAGCCCACACATTTGTTTGTAAAAGTTCTCACTGCCCATACCCAGGCACTCGTTTTCAATCTGTGCATTTAGTTTTTCTGCTTCTGTAAATACAACTGGCTTCACTCAGAACCATATTGTTGCAACAACACATCACCTAGCCCACAGCTGCTTGCGCCCACACTGACCATTATGGATTTGTTCACATCATAGTACATGAGAAATGGAACTGTTGAGATAATTTCTTTTACCTTTTTGAAGGCAATTTCTTGATTTGGCCCCATAGAGAAGACGTGTTGGACTTTAACAGTTCATTCAGTGGTTTTGTAACTGTAAAAGGTTCTTGTAGGTATTGACCAAAGTAATTTATCATACCCAGTATATGTCTCAATTCAGGGACATTAATTGTGCACTCAGTTCTTGAATTGCTTTTGCTTTCTCAGGGTAGGACTGATTCCATCTGTATTTATGGTCTGTCCCAAAAACTCAATTTGGAATAGGAGGAAAATGCATTTTCCCTTGTTTAGTTTCAGTCCAGAGTGATTGATTAGGCTTAGGACTTAGTTAAGGTTTTTGTTGTGTTCTTCCTTTGAAGATCCATATATCAGAATGTTGTCCATTAAAACAACAACTCCATTTGTGCTCATTAATGGTTCCGCCATCTTTCTTTGGAAAATGATAGATGTATTGGTAATCCCAAAAGGTAATCTTTGAAAGCAAAATCTCCCAAAGGATGTGATAAACACAGTCAGTTTAGCAATTTCTTTGGCTAAAGGAAATTGCGAGAATCCACTCGAGGCATCCAGATTGGAGAATACTGTAGTTCCTTTCACTTTGGGGAGGAAGTCATACAGTGTTGAGAGGATATATTTTTCTCTCACAACTACTTCATTAAGTCTTTTAAGATCAACACATTTGTATTTTTCCACTTTTCATTATAATTGATACCATTGGGGCACACCATACTGTTGGATCAGCTTTTCTTGATTATGCCAATCTGTTCCATTTTCTAACTCAGTTTCCACTTTATGAAGTAATTGGAATCCTGCAAAATGTATGTATCCTCAGGTTATTTGTACTGGATCTCCTTTCAAAAGTCCAATATTAACAAATATTCCATAGATTTCCTCCACCTTTCTCACTTGGCCCATCATGGCTGCCATGCTGCGACTGAGAAGGCTGTTGGTATGTGATCCTTTGATCACATGCACTCTGAATGCATAGCTTTTGTCTTTGTAAGTTGTTTGTGGTGAACTAGCCCCTGCAGTTCAGAATACTTCCAGGACTAGTCAGAGCTGTGTCGGTGACTTAAGCTCTGGGAAGGGTTGAAAGTGATTGTAAATCCCTTTTGAGATGGCTGTGACATCAGCTCCTGAGTCAATTCTGACGTCAATAATCTTGCTATGAATATTCAATTTCATTCTCCAGGCAGGCTCTATGTCAGTGATACTCAACCTCTGGTCTGTGGACCCCGGGGGTCCTCTATGTCTAAGATTTCCAAAGGGATCCGCACCTCCATTCGAAATTTTTTAGGTTCCGCAAATAAAAAAAGGTTGAAAACCACTGTTCTATGTCATCATACGTGATAGATCCTCAAAACAATGGCTCTTAATTATCTGTAATATAAGTCAACTTCCTGACTGCTTGGGTGTGGCAAACAGGTGCAAAATGTCCATATTTTATGCATATGTTACACAGTGTGCCTCTCACCAGACATGCATTGTCTTTTGGAATATAACTTTTTCCATACTGTGTGCACGTAGCCTGGAATTTGTCCCTTTTAACCCATGAGTTCTCTCTCCTTGCCTTAGGTGTTTTATGATAATAACTTTTAACACTCAAGTGTCTGTTTATAGCTTCTACACTAGTTTCAGGTTTTTCAAATTGCTCCTGCCTTTTGTTTTGTTTGACTAATTCTGACTGCTTCGCTATCTGTATAGCTTTGGCAAGGGTTAAATCTCCCTTCAACTGTAGCTGCTGTGAAAATTTTTTGTCTGTTAACCCAATAACCAGCCTATCACTGATATTTTCGTGTTTTGCATTCCCAGAACCATAGTTTTCAGCCAAAGTATGCAAAGTTCTTTTAAAACATTGAACATTCTCCCCGGTTCTTGAATTCTCTGGTGAAAACATGCTCTTTTGCAAACTAAGTTTCTCTGAGATATAATGTATGCCTCAAACCAGAACTCTCTCACAGTCATCTTTGTGACTGTCGTCAGTAGGATCAAAAGATTTGTGCTTGCATGCTTCCTCATAGCATATATTAAAGATGATAGATGTATATCTCCAGTTTATTTTGTGCAACCTGGTAGCAGTGAGAAATTTTGCAAAATATTGTTTCCTGTCTGACCATTCTGAAGGTTTGTCAAAAGCCAAAGTTCTTGGGGGAGGAGGGAAAGAGAGAGAGTGATTGAAGAGTGGCATGTTGATGAGATCCTGCAACCTTTGCTGCTTTATTCCTTCTGTGTGCAATCTTTATTGTCTTTTCCCTTCTGCTTCTGTTCCTAGTTTACTCCTGACACCATGTCATGTTCTTCTACATCAGATAGAGATGGGCAGGTCTGGATGAGGTTAGCTTAAATAAGGTATTATGCACACAGTGCCACCAAGTGGTGGAACAGTGTAATACAGTTCAGCATTCCATTACAAAGCCTGGGACAAAGAATTTTCATGGACTGTTCCAAAAGGAAGCATTTCTGTGATGAATTTATGGTTGAAATTCTGGACAGAGCTCAGCAGAAAGAACTGTTTGAGCAGCTGATATCACTAATGGCCATAAGAATACTGACTTCTGCTGCATCACCCACACCATGGCCTGAGTGACCTGCACAGTACCTGTGATGCAGTCCAAAAACAGCTTGGAAAACTCCACAAGTGGGTGGCCCATGTGATCGGGCCCCATGAGTGGCTAGGCAGGGCAACCTTGCCCCATGAAGTCCTCCTTATTGACCCCCTTCTCTGTGGATGCCTCCACCACCGGCTTCCCCAGTGCCAAGTGCGCTGCAAATCAAGAAAGAAGGCAAAGAAGAAGGCGGGGCCAGGGGACATGGTTGGGGGTTTCTGTCTTGTACATGGTTTCATTGTTTGCACTAGTTCATGCACTTTTTTTCCTTTAAGGCTCTGTTGTTAATGGTGTTTTGATGTGGTAATGACAGCTGGCCTGCCTGGCAATTGGCGAATGTTATACTTTTTTCATGCATGTTTTATTTTATCAAGAAAGTTTATTGCATCACATTATACAATGCTTACTTAAAATAATAAAGGTGAACACATGATCAGGGACAATTAGAAATTAGTATGCAAATACTATTCCTCAAGACACTTATCTACCACTTAAATCACTTCCTTACATCAATCCTTACAATGACTCACGCCCACCCCCTGCCCCAATTTCATAAGCGATCATGTCATTCATAAATACATTGCATGGCAATCAACTCCCCGGCCCCCAGCATGAAACCCCCCACAATCCATGAAACCAGTAACCACCTCCCACAAGCAAATTCATAAATGTACTATCCCTCTCTTCAACTGGGCCATGCAAGTCCACAATGTGGAAGCACAAAGCATCCCTAACTTCTGTTGCCTGGGTGGATTATCTCCAGCTGTAGTAGCTGCACTTCCTGGCTGAGCATACCAATTCAGTGGTCCCTCACTGTCATAGGTCCATTTGGGGGGGAAATGGCTCACCTCTGGCTTCACAAAGATTGTGAAGAGCACAGCAAGCCACAATAATGCAGACAGCATTGATGACACTGGCATCCAAACATGTCTGAAGACACCTCCGATGGGATTTCAATCTGCCAAAAGCACATTCAACAACCATTCTATACCTGCTCAGAGGCGGCGAGTTGTATGGGCCCGTGGTGCCTGTGCTCCAGCAAATTCAGGGCCCCAGGGGCCTGGCTCCACCAATGTTCGGGTCGGGTCTCTCCCCCAGCCCCACCTGCTGCGCCTGTGTGCCTCCCCCAGAGCATCCCCTGGGCCCGCCTGCTGCCCCTGCGCGCCTCCCCTGAGCGTCCCTGCCTCACCTGTGCCCAGGGCAGCAGGCAGCTGCCCCCTGCAGTTCCACGCCGCACTCCCTTGCTGGCCACTGCTGGCTAAGGGAGCGGTGCCAGCGGCAGGCTGACTGCTGTGCTTGTGGAGGGAGGAGATGCAGCAGCATGGCAGCCCCCCAGCAGGCGACTCCGAGGGGGCTTATCCTGTCTGGACATCCTGAGCAGCAGCCTGGGGCTTGGGTGAATGTCGTGCCGGGGGTGAG
The DNA here is from genome assembly GCF_002925995.2 of Terrapene triunguis. Lineage (NCBI taxonomy): Eukaryota > Metazoa > Chordata > Testudines > Emydidae > Terrapene > Terrapene triunguis. Next base: position 51,621,492 of record NW_020664417.1, on the reverse strand, counting down.
GGGGGAGGAGAGGGAGGCTCCTCCCCCGGAGCTCGCTGCTGCCAGTGGGGAGAGGGCTGGGGGGAGTCCTCCTCTCTGGCCCTAGCCCCGGGGCAGCCTGCCTGCTGTGCCCCAAAGTTTGAACTCCTCATCCCCAGCCCAGCCCCACCCCCGAGCCCGCACCCCCAGCCAGAGCCCTCACCCCCCTCCCAACCCTCTGCCCCAGCCCTGAGCCCCCTCCTGCACCGTGAACCCCTCATCCCCAGCACCATTCTTTGCTTAGGAGTTGACATTTCTTTCCTTTGTTCTTTATAAGTGGTTCTTAAGGGTGCATTGCTGTGGGTGCTAGACTGTCTGACGTGACTTGTAGGCCTTGTCTGCATTAGGTTATTCTACACCAACATAGCTGCATTTGTGCAAGCCCCTAGTGTAGGATAATCCATGCCCAGTTAACTATGACTTGTGCTGGCACAGTTTCTCTCAGTGTGAACCCCAGTGAGAACAAGCCCTTAGTAAGGTGACAACTCCACTTTATCTAAAAACTTAGTTTTATAAAAACAAACCCTTAAGACCCACAGAAAAATGTTCCCCGTGTTATTCTTTAAAATTCCATTGAAAAAACTGATTTTACAGCAAGGACAAATTTCCATCAAATGTTCGCAACCCAAACGTTACAGCACTGAGAACTTGGAAGCACCTTAATTGATTTTCATTGTCCAAGATAAGAGATGTGCAGACTGTGAGAAAATCATAAATAGGTAAAGAAATATTTGTTTACAACATATGGCTTTCAGGCTGGCCAGGTCCCCAATAATAGAGTTTTGCATTTACCTCCCTGTGCCCATTAATGAAGATTTACCCTTTTAGATCCCTTTCATCTTGGTTACTAGGCTGAAATATTTGTATAATAGTTAAAACAACAAATCCAGTTAAATCAGTGTACATCCCCAGTAGTAATGCTCTGCACAGCCATGTCAATAAGCCAGTTCTGCCTGCTCTCCAGCCTGGGAGAGGAAAGGAATGTCTTACCCCTCATCACCAGCCCCATCCCAGCCACAGCCCTCACCCCAAACCTCTGCCCCAGCTCTGAGCCCCCTCCTGCACCGTGAACCCCTCATCCCCGTACCCCAACCCTCTGCTTGAGCCCCGCCCAAACCTCAAATGCCTCATCCCCATCCCCATCCCAGAACCGTCACCCCTAGTCAGAGCCCTCACCTCCCCACACCCCAACCCTCTGCCCCAGCCCTGAACCCCCTCCTACACTCCAAACCCCTGAAACCCACCCCGCTAATTTTGTGTAATAATAATCAACAATGGAAATTCTTCAAGTTACCCAGAGAAAAAGAACAAAAGGGTAATTCAGAGTAGTTCAACACCCAGCTTGCAAACTTAAGTTATAGAAAAGAAAGATGCGGCAAATCTAAAAGACAAGAAAAGGAGTTTTCATCAGTCTTGGCTATCAAGATTTACGTGGTTGGAGTACAATAGCGAATTAGACAGAGCTTTTTGCTTTTGAGGTTTATTGATCCAAGAGTGTTTTGTTGTTTCTGTATTCAAAAGAGTATTAATAAAGTTGATATTCTTAGTTAAATAATTTTTTCTTACAATAGGGATATTGTGCAATATAGGGAAACTGTTAAATGCTTACTGTTTCCAGTCCATTTTTACATTATTTTAAAAAATATATATCAGCTTACAAGGCAGGTGTGTGTGGGGGAACGGGACTTGGACCTGTTCTGGGCACCACCAAAAATTATACAAACCTGCCACCAGTGTACCTACTGAGAGTGTAATTAAACCATCATTTGCCAAGGCCTTCAAAATCAAGGTATGCTTTAATAAGCCAAGGCATAAGTGGGTATTGCAGCGTGCTCCAGAATAATGGTGGGGACAGTAATTCTGTTTATGACAATATCATTTGGTGGGAATAGTATCCCAGCCTGTCCATGAATATAGACTACTGATCAGTGAATAATCCTGGCATCATGAATTTTCCAGTGTAACCCATGTTGACATTCAGAATTGACCTTTGTTGTCCACAAGGACCTGCATAACACTGGAGAAGTACCTTCTGCAGTTTATGTACTCATACTCCTTGAGGAGGGCAAACTATGGACACATGAGTCTCATCAATTACCTTGGTGCAGGTTGGAAACTCCATTCTCTCAAAGGGTATGTCTACACTACAGGATTAATCCGAATTTAGATAATTCGAATTTGGGAAACAGGTTGTATAAATTCGATTGTGCGCGGCCACACTAAGCACCTTAATTCGGTTTTTAACCACATTAATTCGGTGGTGTGCGGCCACACTACCCCATTAACTTAAACACAGTAATTCGGTGGTGTGCGGCCACACTAACCCTAATTCGAATTAACAAAATCGATTTAGGCTCTACTCCGTTCGTCGAGGTGGAGTACAGAAATCGATTTAAAGGGCCCTTTAATTCGAATTAACTGACTCTGTAGTGTGGACGGGTGAAGGGTTAATTCGGATTAACGCTGCTAAATCCGAATTAATCCCGTAGTGTAGACCAGGCCAAAGCCAGCAATTACTTCAGGAATATCTTTTATGCCTGCCACCTTGAGGTAAACCCCATGCCCGATTGCCTCAGAAACTACTGCCATCATTTTACCCACAGTCAACTTTCCAACACCAAACAGATTGGCTGTAGACCTGCAGCAGTCTGGAGTAGCCAGCTTCCAGATGGTTATAGCAACCTGTTTCTGGACTGGGATGGCCTCCCTCATGCATGTGTCTTTACAGTGCAGGGTCAGAACCAGCTGCTCACAACGCTCCAGAAACGTAGCTTTCTTCATACAAAAGTTCTGGACCCATGGCTGGTCATCCCAGACTTGCATGACAATGTAATCCCATCAGTCTGTGCTTGTGGCCTTGCTCCAGAAGCACCGATCTAGGTAGGGGGCATCAGCAATTGTACCGAGTGTCTTGAGAAGCATCACTCAGTTCGAGACTGCCATGTCTATGTCCTCCTCCTCCTGCTCCATCATAAGCTCTGTCAGGTGTCTTTGGTGGCTTTCACTCCAAGTTAAATCCTGGGAACTGGGGAATGCTGGCCAATCAGCACCCGTCCCCCTCAACTGGCCAACAGGTGCTAGAGACTCCTCATGGAGGAGGGGGAAGAGCTACTTGGTGTCCCTCAGCGTGTGTCCTCTCCCGCTCTGCTGGAACTGTCTCCCATCACCACTGACCCCATCAAGTTCCCTCACCTGTTGAGGCAGGTGGCTGGCATTTTTCCTAGTTTCACTTATTCAGAACTCCTTGAACTCAAAAATATTTCAAATGTTCAAAACACACAAAAAATCCTAAGCACTCAAAAGAAGATCAGTCTATTCAGCTTTTTGAAGAGAAGGCTAAGAGGCAACTTGACCACAGTCTGTGATTATCTAGGCAGGGTGAAGATATCTGATACCTCCAATGATCTGTAATCCAGTAGACAAGGTCATAACAAGATCTTGTAGCTGAAAGTTTAAGTCAGCAAAATTCAGTTTGCTAATGAGAACATAAAAACGGCCACACTGGGTCAGACCAAAGGTCCATCTAGCCCAGTATCCTGTCTTCCGACAGTGGCCAATTCACAATTTTAACAGTGAGAGTAGTTAAGCATTACAAAAACTTACCAAGGAATATGGTAAATTCTCCAACACTTGGAATCTTTAACTCAAGATTTGATATATATTTTTAAAAGTTATGCTTTAGTTGAACCAGAACTGAATAACCACTGGTTTAAATTCCATGGCCTGTGTTATCCAGGAGATCAGACTAGATAATCATAACAGTTCCTTTTAGCTCTAAAATCTATGGACACTCAAATGGGTTTCAAATTAAGCAAATTCTGTAGTCCTTACTCAGGCAAAACTCACTCAGTTAAGGCTCCAATCCAGCTATAAACTATAAAGTTGCTTAAGTGCTTTGCTGGATTCAGATCTAACTACAAAATGTAGATTTGGAACAATAATAATACTTCACACAACTGCAGCTCCTTTCATCACAGGGTTTGAAAGTTCTGTAAAATGTGGGTAAGTATAATTAGAAACAGCAGAGGCATAAGAAATTAGATTAATTTAATGTCCGATCCACCAGAAATTAGCCTCTCTGGAAGCTGTCCCACAGAAGCTTCATGAGTCTATGGGCTATACAACCACAAAGATTATTCCCTCTTCTGAAAAGAAAAGGGTTCCCACTCCAATGGCTGTGAAATACTCACCTCAACTGCATGCATATAAAATATATTGCATAGATACAATTCTGTTATATATTATTAATTATTATATCTATGTGCAAATTAAGTTCTAATATTTATATTCAGGAGTTCCACCCAGCATGCGAATGCTTACTCACAGGAACTTTTGCCCATCCATTTTCATTCTCCTTTTCTCATGAAGGAGAATTACTACAGTTCTAGATATGAATTAACACAAGTAGCATTTGGTAGGGGAACTGATTGTCCAGAGAATCAAGAGAAAAGGAGACTCCTCCATCCATGTAGCTATGCAATTTATGGCTACGGATTTCTCTTCTTTCCATTTTTGACCCTGATGACTGAGCAATGGAATAGGAAGAGCAGCTCGTGACTGCGAGGGGTAGATGAGGCCCCATAGATTCTTGCCTCCAGGCAACCATGTTGCCTTTAGACAGCTTTCATTGAGATGAGTGCTTTTGTTTGATTTCCTGCCCCCCACTCCCTCACATTGGTTGGTTGGCGGGATGGATGAAGGGTAAATTTTTGTACATGGCAGGTAGCTTTGGGCTCCTAGGCAGTCAGAAAGGAGGAGGAGTTGTGTGTGGGAAGACAGTTCTATGAGGTTTAAAAAGAGCTAAAAAAAAATCTAAAAACTGAAAAGTAAGCAACATTTAGTTTTAAATAGGCAATTAAAACCAAGAAACAATAAAAACAAATGGCAGTTAATGGAAAAACACACGAACTAACAATGGCCCACAAGAGGTGCTGTTGGGCTAGTTTATAACTAAGTAAAATATTTTTAAAAATTGAATTAGTTAATTGTATGCCAGTTTCCCCCAGGGATATAATGCAGCTACTTTCCTGTTTGTATACCTCAAATACTTGCTCTGGCAGGGGAAACCAAAGCTGCAATTAGCAGGCCAAATCTTTCGGATCCTGGCCAACATGAACTCTCAAACGATCTCAGCTATTTTAATCATGATCAAGAAACCTTCGACATTAGCCCATCCCTGAAAATCCTTCAGCTAAACATTGAAGGTCTCTCAGCAGCTAAATATTCCATTCTCCAGTTCTTCTAGTCTCCAAATATAACCCAGGTGTAATCTGCCTTCAGGAGACATATGTTGAATCCCTTTGTAACAGCTGCTTTAACATCAAAGATAATCTTATGAGTTACTTTCTGCATAGCAAATATGGAAGTGCTACTTCGGTTAGAGCAGATTTTACTGACATGGAACCACTCCCATTTAATTCAGACCGCTGTGACATTGTAAGAATTGGTCATTTCAGATTGGCAAATGTGTACAACCTCCCTACCCACCCCTGGCCTACCCAAACAATTCTTCTTAAGCTCCCACGCCCTGCCATCTATGTTGGAGATTAATAGCAAATACACTGTCTGGAGATAACAGAGAATCAGATCAAAATGGAGTTGACCTTTTGGACTGGGTCTTACTCCATGATCTTCACCTCATTCATGATCCAAAACAATGGAGTACTTTTGATTCTGCCAGATAGAAGCAAGACTACTCTCCTTACCTCACCTGGACCAACAGCACAGGAGATCATCAACTTCAAGCTATAAGCAGTGTATTGGAAAAACTTCCCACATAGTCAACGTCGTCTGATCCTTAAGATCATCTGAACCATACCTACTGTGAGCACCAATCAAAACCCTCACTGGGACTATTGGAATGCAAACTGGCCCAACTTTACACAATTCACCAATCACAACATCACTTGTATCCCACACAACACCTCTATTGAAGAAGCTTATATGTGGTTCACAGAAGTCATTTACAGAACTGCCACCAACTCAATTCCAAGAGGTTGTTATGAGATTTACATTCTTTGCCTAGATGAGGAATGCACAGAACTCCTCAAGCTTCATGAAGAAACTGGTGATCCAGACAGCCTCAGATATTTTAGACAGCTTGACCACTTCTAGAAGAGCAAAATGGGATCAGGCTACCATGGAACTAAACGTGTCAGGATCCAGCCACAAAGCTGGGTACTAATAAGAAAATGTGGTGCTGCTTAGAAGTCTCTTGCACAGCACCATTATGCAGTCTCTCCAAACAACATTGTTACCCACCTGAAAATTGTCACAAAGGCAGATAAGGACAAAACATCTTGAGGAGAGGTGAAGAAGAAATGGAAGCAATATGAACAGTTCATGCCTGAAACTGAAGAAGATTTCTAGCCTTTCACTGCAGATGAAATAGAAAGGGTGATCAAAACGTTGAAGACAGGTGGTCTTTACCTATGGATTTGATAATTTCTTTCCTGAATTGCTGAAGAACCTGGGAAAAACTAGCAGACAATGGCTACATCTTTCTCTCTAGAGTAATTCAGGAGAATAAAATACTTAAAATTGGGCACAGAGTAAAGGTAATAGCCTTGCCAAAACTTAATAAAGAATATCTACTTTGCTAAGATGTGTGTACAAACTACTTAAAAAGCTTATCTTTCAAAGAACTGCCTCTCTCATTGGTGATATCTTGAATGTAGATCAAGCAGGTTTCAGACCAAACCACAGAACCTGTGATCAAATACTGGCACTCACCACCTACATGGAGAATGGCTTCCAGAGCAGGAAGAAGACAGATTCAGTATTCCTAGATCTTACTGCTGTACATAACATGATCTGACATACTGTACAAACTGTCATTGGTCCTACTGAAGTGTGCTGTGAACTGTTGCTGAGAGGCTGTTGATTTCAAGTTTCACTTGTACAAATGAACAGCTCCTGGAAGTCCTAAAACAATCGTCTACCTTAGGACTCAGTTCTAGCACCAACACTTTTTAACCTCTTTACAAATGACCTTCCCAATAGCACTTCCAGGCATTTTATCTATGCAGATGGCATCTGTCTGGCAGTGCAGGCCCGGGATTTCAGTCATCTACAAGAAGTTCTGAATGTTGACATGAAAGAGAGGGCCCACTATAGCAAAAGATGAAGACTTTAATTAGTACCATAAAGATAGTTTCCAGCTGCTTCCATCTATACCATGCAAAGGCCAATAAACAGCTGAACATCTTCCTGAATGGACACATGTGGACCATGACCCAAAGCCTGAGTATGTAGGTGTTACTCTGGACCATACCTTGACTTTCAAAGAACACCTTACTTAGGCCTCACTGAAAATAAAGACAAGAAACAACCTGATCATCAAATTAGCTGATTCTTCCTGGGGAGCCAATGTGCAGACATTAAGAAACTCTGGGCTTCCCTTGTGCTATTCTGTAGCAGAGTATTGCTCCCTGGTATGGCTCAGCTATTTTCACACAGTACTAGTAGACATAGGGGTGTGCAGCCCATTTCATTAGGGTATGCACCCCGCCCTAGCCCCGCCCCTGCCTTGCCCTGCCCTAGTCCCACCCCCATCCACTCCCTCCTACTTCCCCCCTCAGAACCCCCAACCCCCCTGCTCCTTGTCCCCTGACTACACCCTCCTGGGATCCCTGCCACCCCCAGGACTCCACCCCCTACCTAAGCCTCCCTGCTCCTTGTCCCTGACTGCCCCCCTAGGACCCTACCCCCTACCTGTCCCCTGACTGCCCCGACCCTTATCCACACCCCCGCCCCCAGACAGACCCCTGGGACTCCCACGCCTATCCAACTGCTCCCCACCCCCTGACAGGAACCCCAGAACTCCCGACACATACAACGCCCCCCACTCCCTGCCTCCCCCAACCCCTCTCCACACCCCTGCCTCCTGACAGCCCCTCCCAGAACTCCTGACTCATCCAACCCCCCCACAGCTCCTTGTCCCCTGACTACCCCCTCCAGAGACCCCCCCCACTAACTTCCCCCCAGGACCTTCCTTGCTCCTTGTCCCCTGACCCCTATCCACCCCCCACCCCCTGAGAGACCCCAGGACTCCCATGCCCCATCCAATCCCCCTGCTCCCTGACTGCCCCCTCCAGAGACCCCCGCCCCTAACCACCCCCCCGGGATCCCACCCCTTATCCAACCCACCCTGTCCCCTGACTGCCCCCACCCCTTATCCAACACCCCGGCCCCGGACCCCTTACCATGAGATGA
>NW_020664417.1:51585865-51613160 GCF_002925995.2 Terrapene triunguis | reverse complement strand
CACCCCTTATCCAACACCCCGGCCCCGGACCCCTTACCATGAGATGAGGCTCCTAGCCTCCCCGCGGAGCCAAACACTGCCCCGCGGGAGCGCGCAGCCCCAGAGCGCTGCACACGCGGCGGCATGGCTCCAGGGGAGGGGGGAGCGTGTCTGACTCCCTGCTGAGCCTCGGCCCCCAGTGCGCTGCACGCAGCGGCATGGCTCCAGGGGAGTGGGGAGTATGTCTGCCTCACCGCGGAGCCAAACACTGCGCCACGGGAGTGCGCAGCCCCGGCCCCCAGAGCGCTGCGTGCACGGCAGCATGGCTCCAGGGGAGGGGGGGAAGGCAGGGGAGGGGCCAGTGGCTTGCTGCGTTCAGCCGGGCGCTCCGGCCCGGGAGTGCGGACCCCGCGGCTTGCCGCACCGGGGAGTGGAGCCATTTGCCCACCCCTGCATTAGGGTGTGCCTGGGCACACCCGGCACACCACATGTGCATGCCTATGCTAGTACACACTCAGCTAAATGAAATCATGTGTATAACAACAGGTACCATGAGACCAACCAAGTTGGCCTGGCTACTGGTCCTGTCAAACATTGCCTTGCAGAATCTGCTCCTTTAGCTGCAAGACATTCCACATCTACCCCTTTTTAAAGATGTATGTAACCCACAGAGCTAATATCTCAACTCAAGGTGCCCCATTTGGACAATTTCCATAGGGAATCTCGATATCAGCTCCAGGTGGCATACTAGGGGGAAGATCAAGCATCAAAACATAGCCAATGCCTATCTCATGACATATCCAGCAGTCCAGCCTCTGGTTTTGACCTTCCATGCCACCTCTGGGTAAAACTCAATTGGCTTCAGATGTGGAGCAATCAAATGTGCTGCTAATGACAATCAGCAGGGCCTTCATGACTCCTCACTTTTCCATTGTGGCTAGTTAGATGATGTAGGCTACATATTTCCAGGCTGCACCCATCAGCAAGGGCTGCCTGGTTCACTCATGGACTTGCACAATGCTCTTCCCTCAGCTACTGAATGGGTAAGCCACTTAGACTAACACACTTGACTTGACCATCCATGTAGATGCAACATTATATAGTCTGCCTGTGACTGAGAGCTGAGAGATGGAGCTTGAGCCAGCACTCTCTGGTCACTATTAGCACCAATAAGGTTCCCTCAGAGAAGGCCTAATTGGTCAGGGGTATGTCTGATTACTAGGCCAGACTGATTAATGAGCTAATTAGCCCATAAACAGGCAAGTGATTTGAAAAGAGCACAGGAAGGAAGTGCTTGAGAAGGAAGCGAAGAGAGAGCCTGAAAAGGGGAGCCTCAAAATAGAGACACCTTAAACTCCCCCCCCCCCGCCCTTCGCCTGCCTCTCCCATGGGAGAAGGGGCTGGAAAACTGGAAAACAGTACAAAGGAGGGGATACATTGATACATATTGGTGGAGGGTCTGAGACACTGTACATAAAGTACACACTGGTGTTTACAAGCAGGAAGGTCTCAGAGTGATTTCTGTTAGTGGAAGAGGCAGGGGTAGGATAGCTGCACCCCGTCACACTGCCCCAAACCATTCTGCTTGTAAATGATACACATTTTCCCCACCCTTCATTGGCATTTGGACTGGATTCTCCTGTCTGCTTCAGCCTTTCTGAATGACTCGTTGTACAAAGTGGTCTGATTCTGGCTGGAAGTGGATGGGGGACAATTCCCTTTGTATAGGGTAACTTGCCATTGTTGTAACACTGGTGGGGGTGGCAGGGCTGCCTATTCCACCATCCTCACCTAGTCAGCATATTGGGGTATTCCAAGGGCGGAGTAGGATGAAGTGAAGGTCCACTGCAGCTACCCTCCACTGTTGTAAATCTACGCTAGTGACGTATGTTAGAGTGGACTCCAGCTGCTCTGGCATCTGCCCGGGCCAGGCAGCACAGATCAGACAGCCACATCTGGCTCCCTGCAGTCCCTTCACTCCACTGTACCTGAGTGGACTTTGGACATAATGGAGAATTCACCATTTTGTCTTTAAAGATTGTAAACTCTTCAGAGCAGGGGATACACTGTCCTAAATGCTTGTGTAGCTCCTCCCAGATTTTAGGCACCACTGTAATTTCAACAATTATAATAATAAATTTAGCAAAATTAAGACCTCAGCTACCTTACATGCCAAGATTTAATTAATGTAAAAGCTAATGGATGATTGTGATTAAAACAAAGGTGAAAAATGAAAAAAAAAATAGACTTGTCATTGGTTCACTAGATTCAGTAAACTATCTAATATTAAGCTCTGTTTTTCATTGGGGCAAACCTTAATTGCTGGAGTGGATTTTAGTGTAACACTAGAAAATGTTTATATACTTTTCAATAGAAACAGAATTTGTGTATTCTGCAGTTCAGCCATATGTACGTAACTCTCCCCCCCAAACCCTTCTGACAAGTTGGAAGGTTAACACCAAAGCTCAAATTTGCCACATTACACTTAAAACTGGACCAGCCCCTAGAGTCCTAATGTGTTTCATCAATCAGTAGAAGTTCTATTAAGGTTCATTTACACATAGACAAAGCCTTTTCCCAAGCTTAAAAGTCATTTGTTTAGCTAATGTTTATCTTATAAAATCATTTACAATAACAAACACATCAATAAAACTTGAAACACTGGCAAAGCTGAGTTACTTGGGAACCAAAGGGCACTCATATCTGTAGGGCTGCATGAAAAGATAATTAAAATCTCATGTTTCCATTTGTTTCAACATCATGTAATGTCTACAAATGTGATTTTCCCTTAAAGCCTTTAAATCTTGGGAATACTTGTATGTGGTTGACAGAAGTCCCTTGTGGTTTCAGCCTTCTCTCGTCTCTTTTTGTGTGTAACATACATCCTAAGAACCACTTACTGTGTTTCCTATAATCAAAAACTTCTTGATTATCCAAAATTTCACTAAACAAAATATATTATGTCTTTGATATAAAGGTATTATGGGATCACTATTGGAGCTGATACCAGACCCTACCCGTTAGAGTTTACTGTATCTATTTTCTATTTGCACAGCACCCCACACAAAGGGTTCCAAATCTTGACTGGGGACTCTGGGAACGACTGTGACACAAACAAACAAACAAATAAGATGAGGAAATCCAATAGTAAATTTGCTGAACAATAAAGATATCCATCATCTGTGGCAAAGAGAATATTTAAGAATGTCAACCAAAAAAAATGACTGCTATGTAATAAGAAGTGCCCAATTATGGCACTTATGTTAGGCTATGTCAACACTGCAATCACAGGGTGCAGTTGAAGTGCGCACAAACAGATTACTACCAATACCTGAGCTATCGCTAATGAAGTTGCAGCAGCACATGCTTGAATGCAGGCTGTACAAGCTTGTCTGGCACCCTGGAGTAATTACTTAGGCAGCTAGCCTGCATTGCAGTGGTTTCACTGCTACCGGTATTTGAGCTAGCTCAGGTATGTCTATGCAAGCAGCAATCACAGCTCATAGAGGGAGGAGTTAGAAGAAAACATTAAATATAAAATAATCACTGATAAAATTTGCAGATGACACAAACATTGGGGGTACGGTAAATAATGAAGACAACATGTCACTTATGCAGAGTAATCTGGATTGCTTGGTAAACTGGACACAAGCTAGATGGACCTTTGGTCTGGCCCAGTATGGCCGTTCTTATGTAATCTCAATCTATTTAGCTTAGCAAAAAGAAAGTTAAGGAGTGACTTGATTGCAGAGTGTAAATATTAGGGCTGTCAAGCAATTAAAAAAATTAATTGTGATTATTCGTCTGATTAATCATGCTGTTAAACATAATAGAATACCATTCATTTAAATATTTGTGGATGTTTTCTACATTTTCAAATCTATTGATTTCAATTACAACACAGAACAGAAAGTGTACAGTGCTCACTTTCTACTTATTTTTTATTACAAATGTTTGCACTGTAAAAAACAAAAGAAATAGTATTTTTCAATTCACCTCATACAAGTACTGCAGTGCAATATCTTTATCTTGAAAGTGCAACTTACAAATGTAGATTTTTTTTACTTATCTCAAAAACAAAACAATGTAAAACTTTAGAGCCTACAAGTCCATTCAGTCCTACTTCTTGTTCAGCCAATCGCTAAGACAAACAATAACTGGATGGGGGACAGGACCCTGCTGGCTGAGAGCTGGCACGCAGCGGGGGCTGCACTGAGGGACCACCAGGGGGAGTGGCTGGCCCCGCACGCTGCAGCTTTGCCCCGCCACCAGTCTTGCACATCCACCCTCATCGTTGTCCACTGGACCCACCCACTCACGGCTGGTGGGTGGACGGCTGGCGAGCAGGGATATGGCCAGCAGCAGTATTCACCAGTACTGATGCGGGGGAGACAGAAAATACAGGACAATTTGCCTTTTTTTAAGAAAAAGTCTCTCCCAAGGAGTTCAGTCAGGAAAAGTCAGGACACCTGCAGGAGGGATTAAATACGGGACTGTCCCGTTAAAAATGGGACGTCTGGTCACCCTATCACAATTGTCCCTTCTGGGCTTGGAATCTGTGAAAAAGAAGATTTCCATTCCACATAAAGCATACTAGTTTACCAATGTCTGGATTTAGAATGGATCTCAGTCATGTGATCTATGAGATTCAGCTTTGATTGCATGCTAGGGTGACCAGATGAGGGAAAGCAAATATTGGGACACATGGGGGGGGGGGGGGGGGGCCCGCCGGCTGAGAAAAAAAAAATGGCGAGTCAGTCCCTGCCGGCGGAGCAAAAAAACAACAACATGCTGCCGGCGGATATCGGGACAATTTGTGTCCCGACCAAAGATTGGTCAGGATGCGGGACACACCGCGAAATATCGGAACGATCCCAATTTTATCGTGACATCTGGTCACCCTAATGCATGCTGGCCAGCTAACTAGAATCTTTCCTTTGATTGCTATCCTCACCCTCCTGCCTTTCCCCACCTTCACAAAAAACAAAAACAAAGAAAAATCTCATCATGTCACTGTTACCAATTTTAAAAGCAAAGATGAAAACCAGAAAGAGAGGTTCTCTTGGGGCTTGTCCAGACGAACATTTAGTTTGCAGCAAGCTGAGATCTGACTGCCATGCTCTAACTGTCCACACGGACCCTGCTGATACCCATTAACAGTCCATTACTGCACTTGTTTCAGTCCTCTCTGAAGCAGGTCTAGATCAAAGTGCACTAATTGAACTGCTACTGTGCATTGGCAAGGTGCATATGGATGGTTAGAATGCAGCAGGCTAGTTCAGGATAGATTCACACCCCAGCTTGTGGCAAACTAAATGTATATGTAGACAAGCCCTTAGTCTCCGCAGCAGGTTCTAGTGCTTAGGGCAGCGGAAAGAGGCAGCATTCTTCTCGGCCTTCTGGCTAAGAGAGGTGAAAACATTATCTACATGAGCACACAACTACACTGGATGTCATATGCATGATCTCTGAGGCCTAGCTATGTTTCAAATCCAGGCTGACATAGCTACATTGGTCAGGGGTATGAAAAATCCATACTCCTGACTGATGTTGCTCTGCCAATCTAACCCCCAGTGTTAATGCAGCCAAGTTGATAGAAGAATGCTTCTGTCAACCTAGTTACCATCATGATGGAAAAAAGCCTTTTGTCAGCATAGGCTGTGCCTTTAAACTATGGGGTTATGCTGGCATAGTCCCCATAGTGTAGACATATCCTGAGTTCACACACAACAGCCAGTGTTAATGTTGCTGCTCTTTCTTAGGGTACGTCTATACTTACCTCCGGGTCTGGCGGTAAGCAATCGATCTTCTGGGATCGATTTATCGCGTATTGTCTAGACGCGATAAATCGATCCCGGATCGATCCCGGAAGTGCTCGCCGTCGACGCCGGTACTCCTGCTCCGCGAGAGGAGTACGCGGAGTCGACGGGGGAGCCTGCCTGTTATTCACGTAGCTGAAGTTGCGTATCTTAGTTTGAAGTGGGGGGTTAGTGTGGACCAGCCCTTAGAGCCAGACCACAAGCAATTGCTAGCCTTAGTTTTGAATGTCTGTTTCTTAGTATCAAAGGGGTAGCCGTGTTAGTCTGGATCTGTAAAAGCAGCAAAGATGCATCCGAAGAAGTGGGTATTCACCCACGAAAGCTCATGCTCCAATACGTCTGTTAGTCTATAAGGTGCCACAGGACTCTCTGTTTCTTAGGTGCAGATTCAGATCTCAGCTGCACTGGTGCAAAGGAAATCAGAATCTGGCCTATTGGACCTATGTAAAAACTGACATTTCATTATGCTCCAGAGGGAGCTCAGGTTTTTCAGTTTAACATTTAAAAAAGTGAAGTCACACACAGAGCATATTGACACCCAGCAGGAGAGTCCTACTGAAGGCCCTGAATCTGTGTGGGCTCATCTTCTGGAAGCTGTGCAGGCAGTCTCAAGGAGCTGTTCTTTGGCAAGACAGCGGAAATTAGCTGCTGAACTTGGTTTTGAATATTTCTTTTTTAAAGACACTTGGGGCTAAATTTTCAAAACACGGCCTGTATCTTTTGGCACACACTTCTGCATTTGAAATCTCCTGTACACAGTGTGACTTCTCTGGCTCATTTGTTGGACCAGACATAGAAGGACTAAGAGCAGCTCCCTGCGGAGGCTGCTACTCTTGGTTGATATGAATGTAAACTAGCAAACGCTGTGACCATTTATGACAACGCAGGCTACATCTTTGCTTTGCTTTCAGCACAGGCCTCTAGATCATTGGATAAAATGTCATGGAGTTGAGAGATGCAGTAATACTAACATCTGAGCACCAAAATGAGAGTCAGAGGATTAATGTGCTGAAGCAGCAGAGCACCCACAGAGGAAAAAATGGTGGGTGCTGAGCACCCACCGCCAGCAAGCTCTTCCCTTCCCACCAGCACCTCCCACCTGCTGCGATCAGCTGTTCCGCGTCATGCAGGAGGTGCTGGGGGCGAGGGAGAGGAGCGAGGGTGGGGTGTGTTCGGGGGAGAGGGCGGAACGGGGCAGGAGGTGGTGAGGTGAGGCAAGGGTGGAGTGGGGTCTTGGGGGAAGGGGTGGAGTAGGGGCAGGGCCTGGGGCAGAGCCGGGGGGTTGAGCACCCCCCAGCAGATTAGAAAGTCAGCACCACTGGTGACAGATTTTTCCAAAGAGCCACAACAGTGATGATTAGAGATAATTGTGACTAGCACCAGAAACTTGTAAGTGACTTAGGGTCTGATTTTGTTCTCACTTTAGTGTAAGTCAGGCATAACTTCACAGAAGTAAACTGATCTAAAACAGGGGTAAGTGAGGTCAAAATGAAGCCCAAGTATGGCACCGGTAGGAGCACTATCCATGACTGGACAGAGCTCAGCATTTCTGTCATGGCAAAGAAAGAAAGAAAGCTGAGATGTATCCACTTTCTGCTGAGCACTAATATAGTTATGTTGTCCTGAGCCCATGAATATGTATCCATCGTAGGCTTTTATAAAACACTTTGGACCAAAGTTAGAGCTGGCCAAAAAACGATATGTATGTTTCATGAAAAAATTAGAAACCACCTTTTTCCCCCAAGTTTTTCATTTAGTTCAACAATTGTCATGGAATTTTCATTTTTGCAACAACAAAATTCAAAACATTTTTAAAATTTTTTGTTTTAAAAAATTTCATTTCCATTTTTTTTTGGTGGGAAAAATCACTTATTTTTGTAAAAATAAATAAATAAAATAAAATCTTCCTTTATTTCCTCTGGAACAAGGGTGAATGGGAGTAAAAATATATTTAAAGCCAAAACCAATTTCTCTCACTTTTTTACTAATGGGAAAATAAAAAGAGGAGAGGTAAGTGGGAGTAACAAAAAAAAAAAAAAAAAAAACTGAAAAAGCTTTCCCAATATGAAAAATTTAAAATTTCAAAAATATTCAATTTTGATTGAAATTTATTACTTTTAAATATCTTTGAAATACAAAAAAATGTCTACAATGATTTTTGTCTGCCAACAATTTCAATGTCATCAAATTCCATTTTTTGACACAAAGGATTTTCATACAAAAAGTTTTAACCATGTCTACTTGCGGGGTCTAAGCGCTGCTCACACAGATTATCTAGCCTGCACAGTCAGTGGATAAGTACCTCTCTTGTCCCAAATTATATTCCCTCACAGCGATGTGGTGTCTCTGCACTGTTCAACGCTCATGATCGTAGCCAGTAGCTATTATATTGCTTAAGTTTCTTGCAATGCCTTTCCACACAGGACTGTGCACATTTCCTTCAGTTAATAATGCCACAACCAATTTGTACAGGTTACATACACACACAAAAGAGAGAATTAGTTTTGTGGCACTCATTCCTATAGTTAAGGTGTTTTAAAGGTTACCATTATATTATAAAATCCCTGGGTGAAATCCTGGACCTACTGAAGTCAGCCATAAAAGTTCACCCTATCAATACTAATATTTGGACTGGCCAGTTGGGATATTAAAGAATACCCAGAAAGCGATTACTTTTCTTATACTAATAGCAATTCTAATCTGCAGGAGCACTACTAGATGTGCATTCAGTAGAATCGTCATCTAATGTTTAGGAGTTAGGAGACCTGGGTAATACTCCTAGCTCTTACTTAATCTCAGCTTCCCCATCTTTAAAATGGGGATAACATTACTTACCTACCTCATAAGAGCACTGTGGGGCAAATTAGCTAATGTCTGTAAAGTGCTTTGAGATCTCTAGATTAAAAATATTGCTGGAATTTAAAGTATATTTACATATGTGCTGCAGCATAGAATCATAGAATCATAGAATATCAGGGTTGGAAGGGACCTCAGGAGGTCATCTAGTCCAACCCCCTGCTCAAAGCAGGACCAATTCCCAACTAAATCATCCCAGCCAGGGCTTTGTCAAGCCGGGCCTTAAAAACCTCCAAGGAAGGAGATTCCACCACCTCCCTAGGTAAAGCATTCCAGTGCTTCACCACACTCCTAGTGAAATAGTGTTTCCTAATATCCAACCTAGACCTCCCCCACTGCAACTTGAGACCATTGCTCCTTGTTCTGTCATCTGCCACCACTGAGAACAGCCAAGCTCCATCCTCTTTGGAACCCCCCCTCAGGTAGTTGAAAGCAGCTATCAAATCCCCTCTCATTCTTCTCTTCTGGAGACTAAACAATCCCAGTTCCCTCAGCCTCTCCTCATAAGTCATGCGCTCCACACCCCTAATCATTTTTGTTGCCCTCCGCTGGACTCTTTCCAATATTTCCACATCCTTCTTGTAGTGTGGGGCCCAAAACTGGACACAGTACTCCAGATGAGGCCTCACCAATGTCGAATAAAGGGGAACGATCACGTTCCTCGATCTGCTGGCAATGCCCCTACTTATACAACCCAAAATGCCATTAGCCTTCTTGGCAACAAGAGCACACTGTTGACTCATATCCAACTTCTCGTCCACTGTGACCCCTAGGTCCTTTTCTGCAGAACTGCTACCTAGCCATTCGGTCCCTAGTCCGTAGCAGTGCATGGGATTCTTCCGTCCTAAGTGCAGGACTCTGCACTTGTCCTTGTTGAACCTCATCAGGTTTCTTTTAGCCCAATCCTCTAATTTGTCTAGGTCCCTCTGTATCTGATCCCTACCCTCCAGCCTATCTACCACTCCTCCCAGTTTAGTGTCATCTGCAAACTTGCTGAGAGTGCAGTCCACGCCATCCTCCAGATCATTAATAAAGATATTAAACAAAACTGGCCCCAGGACCGACCCTTGGGGCACTCCGCTTGAAACCGGCTGCCAACTAGACATGGAGCCATTGATCACTACCCGTTGAGCCCGACGATCTAGCTAGCTTTCTATCCACCTTACAGTCCATTCATCCAGCCCATACTTACTTAACTTGGCGGCAAGAATACTGTGGGAGACCGTATCAAAAGCTTTGCTAAAGTCAAGGAATAACACATCCACTGCTTTCCCTCATCCACAGAGCCAGTTATCTCATCATAGAAGGCAATTAGGTTAGTCAGGCACGACTTCCCCTTGGTGAATCCATGCTGACTGTTCCTGATCACTTTCCTCTCCTCTAAGTGCTTCATAATTGATTCCTTGAGGACCTGCTCCATGATTTTTCCAGGGACTGAGGTGAGGCTGACTGGCCTGTAGTTCCCCGGATCCTCCTTCTTCCCTTTTTTAAAGATGGGCACTACATTAGCCTTTTTCCAGTCATCCTTTTGCCAGTCATCCAGTCAAGCATGCCAGCACATAAAGCAAAGCTTGTTGTATGACGGATTATTCCAGACATTAGATATAAAAATGTCACACAGTACAAACACAAAGCTTATGTAGTGAGACGTATAATATGGAATTACTGAATCAAAGTTTAGGATATTTTAATCCTTTATCTAGTAAGTGGGAGGCCCTAATATATACACACTTTTTCTTACAATAGGACTTCATTAAGGTAAGTCAACCTGCACAAGCATATGTTTTTATTTCTGTAGCTTGCATTCCAATAAAAAACCCTCCTTCAATAAGAACATCTACATCACAATATATTATGCTTAATATTTTCTAATATTTCCATAATTTGCAATAATAGTTGCAATACATTCCTTTGTTATTAAAGCTGCCACAGTTTCTTACATCACAGAAAACACACTGCATTTTTACCTTTAATTAATGGACATAACTTATTTTGAGTAGGGGAAACATGCCCTACTGCAAAATCTTCATTTTTAAAAAGTCTTTTGGTACTTAAAAGCTGCAGATAGCTGTCCCTCTGTTTTCTTATTACACGAGTGTGGGTCTCTGGCAGGCACCATTCATTTGCATTTAGTCATTTCTATATATTAGTGGTGCATTTCCAAGTTAATGAAAAAGGAAGGGTTTTTTTGTATTATTAGTGGCTGCTGACATAGGCCCTGATCCTACACCATTAAAATCAATGGGAACTTTGCCATTTACTTCAGTGTAGATAGGGTCATGTTCAGATTGCTTGACTAAGAACCTTCCAGTATTTTGTGTTTATTTTTTTTTCTAAAGCCATGTGCTGGAGATATATGCACAAATCCTATTAATAAAGGACTGGATTTTATAAGGTAATGCAGTGCTTTACAGACCTCTAGTCCTCTTTCAAGATTGTTTTGCTTTGTTTTTATAAATGTTATTTTTGGTTTTTGCAGCCAGATCTCATCAACTTCTCTGTTCCCATGCTACTCCCACAAAGATCGCATGCAA
Source organism: Terrapene triunguis (assembly GCF_002925995.2). Classification (NCBI taxonomy): domain Eukaryota; kingdom Metazoa; phylum Chordata; order Testudines; family Emydidae; genus Terrapene; species Terrapene triunguis. The sequence goes on along the minus strand of NW_020664417.1, from coordinate 51,601,972 downwards.
CTTCACTTCCCAGCCTGCTAACCACTTTGCAGACTGATGTACCCCATGTCCTGAGAGTAATAATGTAGGGCCTGATCCTGGGAAGTGCTGTGCTTCAGTGAGGTGCTGGGCATCCTCTGTCCTTCCCAAAATCATGCCCTACAAGAATAATTTGCTTTTGAATTGTCCCCATATCCCCAAATTTTATGTGACTAATGCTCTGTAATGCAAAACAGTAGTTTTTAAGCTTTCCACAGCACAAAGGAGAAATCAGAGAATACCAATACTAGTCCCTTGAGAAGTGAGTGATTTATTTCATATTGTAGCAACAAGAAATATTATTAGATGTGTAAAACATTTTCTGCAGACATTTTTGACTGAATCTCATGTTCACACACAATTCACTTACCAATATTTTACAAGCATTTAAACATGTGCTTGGTCATTAACTATTGTACAAAGAACTCCAGAAAGCCACAAATCCATGAGAAGGTTTTCAAGAGTGGCTGCTTTTTGAACGCAGATAGAGTGTGTAGGCTGGCAAAGTACATTTCTGGCAAAACTATCTGTATTACATATGAAAGACAGTGAAAACAATAACAGGAGTAGGCCAAATATAAAAGTCTAAGCTAGGAAAAGAGTTTTGGATTGATATGTGAATTTAGTGGAGTCAGAGAATAAAATTGCCACAAAGGAGAAAAAAATGCATTTTTCTTATACCCTGGCAGTAAAATACACAGAAACATGGGTTAGTAAAAAATAGCTCTATGCCAATCTTTCCTAGTGGGAAATTGGTGACTGTGTTTTTTTTTTATCAGAAGGAATGGAAGAATTCAATACCCTTGACCACCCATGCACTTAAGACCTGCCAAACGCAAGCTTTGTATGAACAACCTGATGGGAACAAAACATTCAAATATGTGGTTATAAAACTCTCTCTTAAAACAAATAAATTGAGGTTTACCAACTACAGAATAGATTCATACTGTACGACAGATAGCAGTTACTAAATCTCCATACATATTTTCAAGTTAATTCATATCTATTTAGAATACACCACCCATTTTTACATCAATTAAAACCTTTTGTGAAATTCTCATAGCCTGATTTTCAGAGGTGCTGAGCACCTATGGCTCTTATCAAAACCAGTGGGAGCTGCAAGTGTTCAGCACTTCTGAAAATGATATCAATCTATAAGCCTCAGCCAGTTTGCCCTGTATAGACATAAAAATAACAGGAGTACTTGTGGCACCTTAGAGACTAACAAATTTATTAGAGCATAAGCTTTCGTGGGCTACAACCCACTTCTTCGGATGCATATAGAAGTGGGTTGTAGCCCACGAAAGCTTATGCTCTAATAAATTTGTTAGTCTCTAAGGTGCCACAAGTACTCCTGTTATTTTTGCGGATACAGACTAACACGGCTGCTACTCTGAAACCTGTATAGACATAGGAAATATAACAAAAGCACCATGATACCATTGCTCCTTTGTGAATCCCTTTGGTTCCTATTGTTTCCAAAGATCTCCACCTTTTCTATTTATACAGAAGTGTTACTTTTATTATGTTACTAACAACAGAGTTAACAGCACTTCTTTCCAAAATGACAAAAAATGGAGCTTTTACCATTCTGTACTTTCAGTTACTGTAGCAGTGGAAGTCAGAAATAAGTGGGCCTCAACATTTCATGGCTTTGTCTGTCTTTCCTAAGTCCTCCTTATTAGAACTGGTTGAAATTTTTTGAACAAAAATGTTTTCTTGAAAAATGGCCTTTTTTCAATTTTCATTTTTGTGAAAAACGTGGTCCTTCTACTTGATTTCTGCCCCCAGAAAAAAATTATATTGAAAATATTACTGAACATGTTACCAAAATGGCTGACATTTTCATGTACTGAAAAACCAAGTTTCCAATACTTGAAAATCATTGATAACCATTTGAATAATATTATATTGAAAATGGTTTGGAGACATAATTTTAAAATTTTGTTATGATGTAATTTTTTTGACGGAATGAACAATGGTCCTGTTTAAACACTTTGAAACAAAAACAACTTTGAAATTTCAAAATTGTGAAGATGAGTTTTTGTTTTTTTCAGACAGCTCTACTGCTGATTTAGCTCATCTGTCACCAAATTTTATAGTTTCACATTTTACTTAGAACTGAATTATCTTAAAATAATTACAGAAATTGTAGCGATATCTAGTTAAATTCAGGGAGAGAGACACAGAGTTTTCACAGCTTGTTGGTGGTAGAGCTGCTGCCTACCTATATTTTGCTCTGAGCTGCATGAATGGGTTCCTGCAGGTGCTGGATATCAACTATCAGTTATGGGAGTAGAGGGTGTTCAGCACCTTGCAGGAGTTGTGTCCTTTGGGAGAAAACTTGCCCAAATACATTTCTCTGGTGAGTGCTATCAGTTCACTATAATGTTAAAAAAAGAAAAAGAAAGAAAACCAACCTGCCAACCCCCTTATCTATTTGTGTTTCTAGAGTGAGTTCTCCCAGACAGAAAGAGAAGAAATAAGAATAAGGTGGGGGGGAAGGTGAATAGGGGACACACAGAGTCTCTGGCATGGGGGGCCCAATGGGAGACCATGGTATGGCAGGAGGGGAATGGGGGCATAGACTCTCTGGCATGGGAGAAAGGGGCCCCCACAATGTCCCTGGCATAGGGGGAAAATGAGGGAAGGGGTGGGGTTGCATAGAGTCCCTAAAATAGAAGGGGATGGGAGGGTGGCACACAGGGAGCTTTTGTGGAGAGGGAAAATGCAGGGATACAAGGACCCCCTGGTGTGTGCAATGAGCTCGACCTGCGGAACAAAGTGTGCGACCTTCTAGTGACAGTCACCACAGACTTTCATTTTCATCTGGAGATTCAGACAGCAAAGGGATCTTGGTTTAAAGCAGAGCCATGCAGAGAAGTCCAGAAACAACCTCTTGAGGGGTAGAGTGGGCAGTTCTGGCAAAGAGAGCAATTAAGCATTTTCACAAGTTTCCAAGTGGTTTAAGCAACCTCAGCCCACATTTGTGAAGTTTTGAGAGCATGGCCCAAGGTTTGCAAATGCAGTGAACCTTGAACCTCAGGCTTTGTTTGAGTAGGACTATATTTCAATTAGAACATTTCGCACAGTTGTAGTGACAACTTAGTATCAAACAGAGTACAGCTCAAGTCCTACTGGAGAGCTTGAACCTACAGCAGCCTGTTCAGACTGGGAGAATGCTACTAACTGAGTCATACTCACACAAGTAACTAAATCACAGAGATACCAGTATTAGGAACACTCATTTGTGGAATGTTGGAGAAATGCATCCAAAATAGTTAGTCTCTAAGGTGCCACAAGTACTCCTGTTCTTTTTGCGGATACAGACTAACACGGCTGCTACTCTGAAACCATCCAAAATAGTTGTCTGCCTGAAGTCATCATGCAAATACCTTCAACAGAGCTTGGTGTATTGTATAAGCCTTTTCAAAATCCAGAGCTTCTGTTTTGCAGAGGAGATGCAGATTCAACAGTGGCACACAAATAACAGAACGGAGTCTAAACTGCAATGTTAAACATAGTTTTGCTAATAAAAATACAATCTGCCCATTGAACTTTCCAGAATTCCAGCAGGAATGTTTCAAAATACCAAAAGGAATAATATACCAACACTGGCATCGAGACAGTAATATTTGTAGCCCTCTTCTGAGCAGTTTTCATTAAAATCTCTTTTCATTTGCTTGTTGAAAATGATGAAAATATTTGATCTATGTTAGAGAGGACTCATCCTTATTAATTCTGTGGGTAAAAACAAACTATATTTATTGTTCTGAATGCAGTTACCATGAAAACATTTACAAAACACAGTGATTTTTGTCCCTGGTTTCTTATGTGATATAAATTAGATATGTGGAAAAAGTTAATGTAAAAAATGTGTATACAAAAATATGATGTGGTCCAGGTTATTATGAACTTCTGTCAAGAAAAAGAAGGCCTAATTGTACAAACAGAAGCTCTTTAGAACTACTAAACATTATAGAACTATTAACAGTGCATTTTAAAGATAACCAAGTATACTCTTATTCTAAATATAAGGGAAAAAACCTGTGATATCTCAGAGTTTTTAAATGGTGATCACTGTGCGACATGGATTGTAAGGCAGTGTTGACAATACTAAACTTGGTGTCTCCTGTGAGGATGTATTATGGGGACATGAAGTCACATTACCATGACTTCCATTTGGCCACATTAACTGTGTCCACACAAAAAGAAGGATGTTGATAAATTGCAAAGGGTTCAGAGAAGAGCCATGAGAATGATTAAAGGATTGGAAAACATACCTTATAGTGAAAGATTCAAGGGCTTCACTCTATTTAGCTTATCAAAGAGAAGGTTAAGGGGTGATTTGATCACAACCTATAATTGCATACACAGAGAACAGAAATTTGATAACTGAGGGCTCTTCCATCTCACAGAGAAAGGTATAACAATGCCTGAAAGTTGAAGGTAGACTGCCTGGAAGTTTAAGCTATACAAATTCAGACTAGCAAATTTTTAATAGTGAGGGTAACAGTCACTGGAACAACTTTCCAAGGGTTGTGGAGCATTCTGCAATACTGGATATTTTAAAATCAAGATTGGATGTTTTTCTAGAAGATGTGCTCTACTTCAGCTATTAGACTCAGAGCAGGAATTAATACAGAGAAATCCTATGGCATGTGTTATGCAGGAGGTTAGATAAGATTATCACAGTGGTCCCTTCTGGCCTTAATAATATATGACTCTATCAATGTGGTGATGTCAGCTTCATCAAAAGTGGATTTTAAACATAAAACACTAATAGCATCTTATTTCACAATTTGATATAACTTGTCTCCAAACTGGGTACATCCTAACCCAGAGGCAGATAGGGACTCCACATGATTGTTCCTTGCCCAAACTAGATGTATTCTTCTAAAATAAATATTTATAGGGAATGTTCCCATTGAAATGTCAGTTATGTAAAATTAAGCAAATCATCTGCCAAACCTAGATCTGCTGGGTCAGATACATACTGTAAGAGGGCACTAGCCTTGAGGTCATCTCACACATCCCAGTGTGCAACTTCTGGCCTTTGCGCCCTTCTAAAACTGGGAGCAAGCATGTGACTTACAGGAAGCCAGATATCCCTCCCTCTTTGACAGAACAAACCCAGGGCCAGGGAGGCCCTTGTAGGAAGGAATCCAGGCAGAACTAGCTAGGGGGAATTCTTTCCCTTCTCAGCTGCAGAACACAGGAAAAGTCTCTATTATGTGTTGTGTGTTACTTTGAGCTTTTGACATCTTTGGTTTATAAATAAAATGGATCTTAAAGACAGGGACATGGAATTAGACTTTATTGCTTTATTTGGATTTCCCATTGGTGAATCTGCCCAGTAGCTTATATATTCCTCGTGGGTGAGGGCAGAATCTGGCCCTTTGACTTTTACAATATCAAAATTTGCATTTTGATCTTTACCACACAGCTCAAAACTCCCAGATCTGGGTTCTCAGCTTTTGCATATCCTAACCCTATATTTAGTCCAGCCTCCTCTGTGCCCCCAAACTCTTTGTGCTTGTTCCTATGGAGCTTCATAGTTGTTGCCAGGGGAATAAGCACAATGAATTATGGAATACTTTTAGAATGTTGGACTTGGTTGAAAATGGCTGAGCAAATCACTGTTCTAACTAATTAGGCAAATAACTAATATGGGGTAACTGTGGGTAAATGAGGACATTTCAGTGTTAACCACTGTCTATATACCTAGCTTTCTTTGACAGGGTAACAAGCCTTGTGGATAGGGGGAAGTGGTAGATATGGTATATCTTGACTTGAGTAAGGCTTTTGATACTATCTCGCATGACCTTTTCATAATCAAACTAGGGAAATACAACCTAGATGGAGCTACTATAAGGTAGGTGCATAACTGGTTGGAAAACCATTCCCTCAGAGTGGTTCACAGTCACGCTGGAAGGACATATCAAGTGGGATCCTGCAGGGATCAGTTCTGTATACTTATAAAGTTTGAGGAGGATACCAGGCTGGGAGGGGTTGCAAGTGCTCTGGAGGATAGGATTAAAATTCAAAATGATCTGGATAAACTGGAGAAATGGTCTGAAGTAAATAGGGTGACATTCAATAAGGACAGATGCGAAGTACTTTACTTAGGAAGGAACAATAAGGTGCACACATACAAAATAGAAAATGACTCCCTAGGAAGAAATACTGCAGAAAGTGATCTGGAGGTTATAATCAAGTATCAGGGGGTAGCCGTGTTAGTCTGTATCTACAAAAACAACAAGGAGTCTGGTGGTACCTTAAAGACTAACAGATTTATTTCGGCATAAGCTTTCGTGGGTAAAAACCTCACTTCTTCGGATGCATCTGAAGAAGTGACGTTTTTACCCACGAAAGCTTATGCTCAAATAAATCTGTTAGTCTTTAAAATGCCACCAGACTCCTTGTTGTTTTTGGGGGTTATAATGGATCACAAGCTAAATATGAGTGAACAGTGTAACACTGTTGAAGAAAAAAAAAAGCAATCATCATTTTGGGATGTACTAGCAAGAGTGTTGTAAGCAAGATCATGAGATGTAATTCTTCTCCGCTATTCTGTGCTGATTAGGCCTCAGCTGGAGTATGGTGTCCAGTTCTGGTTGCCACATTTCAGGAAAGATGTGGACAAATTGGAGAAAGTCCAGAGAAGAGCAACAAAAATGATTAAAGGCCTAGCAAACATGACCTATGAGGGAAGATTGAAAAAATTGAGTTTGTTTAGTCTGGAGAAGAGAAGACTGAGAGGGGACATGCTAACAGTTTTCAAACACATAAAAGGTTGTTACAAGGAGGAGGGAGAAAAATTGTTTTCTTCAATCTCTGAAGATAGGACAAGAAGCAATGGTCTTAAATAGCAGTGAGGGCTGTTTAGGTTGGACATTAGGAAAAACTTCCTAACTGTCAGGGTGGTTAAGCACTGGAATAAAATGCCTAGGGAGGTTGTGGAATCTCCATCATTGGAGATTTTTAAGAGCGGATTAGACAAATACCTGTAGATAATACTTAGTCCTGTCTTGAGTGCAGGGGACTGGGCTAGAAGAATTCAAGGCCTCTTCCAGTCCTACCCTACTTTGATTCTATGTGATGCTATATTGAAACCAGAACAACCTGCACAACTCAACTGTTGGAAGGTTGATAAGCATGGGCATGATTTAAAATCAACTGAAATCAATGGATTCTCCCCCCGTAACTTCAACTGGCTTTGAATCATAAATCAGCAGAGGATGATCACTCACTGAGACTTTTTCTGTACTAAAAGAATGCAGTGATTTAATTAAATCAATTTTAAAAGTCTGTAAATACCAATAAACTAATGCAAACCCTTAATGTAGACTCACTCAAGCTGGTTTAAGCAGTAAGTTACCGACAACCTACAAGCACTATAAACAAGGGTTAAAATGGTTTAAATGCATCTGCGTTAGGGGTTTGAACCAGTTTGACTAGATCAATTTTTAAAATGGCTAGTTAAACCAGGCTTGAGATTGTAGATAACTGGAAAAATTTAATCTTCCCCTTTACAGGAAAGCGGAGAATGGCCATCTTCTCTCTCCAGACTGGGAAGAAGCTGGACTGGGAAGCCTGAGTCATCCCTAGAGGTCCCTCTGTCAACTAGCTCACTAATCTCCAGTAGAACCTCAGAGTTACCAACACCAGAGTTACAAACTGACCAGTCAACCACACGCCTCCTTTGGAACCAGAAGTATGCAATCAGGCAGTAGCAGAGACAAACAACAAATACAGTACAGTACTGTGTTAAATCTAAATTACTTTAAAAAAAAAAAAAAAAGGGAAAGCAGCATTTTTCTTCTGCATAGTGAAGTTTTAAAGCTATATTGAGTCAATGTTCAGTTGTACACTTTTGAAAAAACAACCGTAACATTTTGTTCTGAGTTACGAACAACCTCCATTCCCAAGGTGTTCTTAACTCTGAGGTTCTACTGTACATTAAAAGATGCAGTTGCTGCCCTGCTCTTGTGACTAGTAGCAGATAGAGAATATAGAAAGGAAATAATAAACAAAGGGATAAATCATGTTTATCACAAGAGGGTGAGAAACATTTTGACTTTAGGCTGTACTGCATGATTAGGGGCGCTACACAAAAATCTGATTGAATCTTAAATTATACCATCTATGCTGTATAACAGTGCAGTTTAAATATGTGTCAACAAGATATTGTAAGCTAAATAGTTACAATCCTGAGTTGCACAAAGAAGAATCAAAAATAACTTTCTTGCACAAAGCAGCAGCTTATTAAATTGTTATACAAAACTGTATAATCAACTCAAAGTAGAATTCAAGTATATTACATTGAAGGCGGTTGTCTGTATTTTCTTTTTAAAAGGGTTGGCACGTTATTTTATATAGATTGGGTTTTCATAATTACATGAAAGTGAAAGCTCTGAATTTCTTTAAAAGTTTTATCCATAATAATACTAGATAATGGGGTGGGAAATGTTCTGGAAAATATCTTATTTTGTTTCTCTGTCTCAGGGAAAATCCTTCTTACTCTGTAGCTGCAGCAGTCCCGTAATGCAGTGGAGTCACTACAGTTACATTGTGGAGTTTATAGGGGGCAAGATTAGGGAAACCCACACAGGAGGCCAATACCCCAAAACCCCCAACAACAGAGTTTGGAGAAAGGAAAGGGGAAGAGCAGGGTCATTGGTTCAACCATAGCACAGCTCTCCCATGCCCTGCCCTTCCAAAGAGCATAGATGTATTATAGGAAGGGCTACTGCACTTTTAGGGATACACCCTGTTAAGCTCTGCTGGTGGTAGTGCTATTGTACACAAGATCTGGCCTTCTAACCACCATGTCATCTAACACTGTTCTGAACAATGTTTACATGACAGAATGGTTAAAAACACAAGGGGTCACACATGTGTTGCAACACCCAACCATAGCTCCCACTAGTGGAGCTGAACTGGTATTAGCTACGATGCGAAAATTTCCAAGCAAATAAAAGCCCCTGAGAAGAGACAAAAAGAATAGTATATCTACTAGCTAGCAGGGTGAGGGCTACTAGAAGTGCAGTGAAAACAATAAGGAAAAAATTGAACAGCTCTCACTGCTTCTGTGGAATCTTTGGATAACCACATAGAATTCAAGAGCAATTAGGAAAGAGTTTCTCATGCATTTTATGGAACAAGTTACATACTCCATGTGGATTCACATGGTGATATGATTTATCAACTGCGTGGTAGATCTGAGTTCATTTCTCATTTTGGAAGGTGATACTGATGGCATTTCATGGGTAGAACTGAATAATAATGTTGTCAAACCACAAGACAGCAGGGAATGCAAAAGCATGCCAGTTTCCCCCCCCCCCACCCCCCGTAAATCCAAAGGGATTTTCTGCTGGTAGAGGTCAACAATGCAGAATGTTTTTTTGAAGATAAAAAAGGATAGTCATCACACAGCTCAGTGATGAAAACGCCTATTTGCCTGTCATATTTAAGATTTGGCAGAGATGCAACATTGTTTAAAGGCAAGCTGGACACAGTACTCCAGAAGGGAGCTTCTTTATTTATCCAGAGTAGAATAGCTTAAAAGGAGAGATTGATGGAGCACCTCCCCATCACACTATCCCATAGCTCAGTGGTTAGAACACTCTCAAGAGGTTGAAGACCCTTCTTCAAATCCTTTCTCCTCATCAGTCAGAGAGAGAGAGAGAGAGAGAGAAATTAAATTCAGGTCTCCCACATTGCAGGCGAGTGCTCTAATCACTGGGATAACAGTTATAAGGTGACCACTACTACCACCTCCTCTGGTCAATAGGTGTTATCTAAGCACACCTCCATTCTTAAGCTTCACAGATGAGATGGGTACTCCTCTGGCAGAGGACAGGCATTCGGACACCTAGAGGGAGGCAGCAGTGCGCATGCCAAGAGCTAGAAATGTAGGTGCCAAGTGAGTTTAGGCACCTATGGGGTTCAGCAACAGCAAACTGTTCGTTTTGTGAATGGCAATGGAGTCTAAAACTAAGCACCTTTATGGATTGAGTCTAAACTCCTTGGAACAGGGTCTGTCTTTATTTGGGTCCTGTGGTGTGCCAAGCACAGTCTCAGCACTTTAATAATAATAATTGTGATACCACTGTATTACTTGGCATGAGCTATTTCTGGTTTTGCTCACTTAGGATATACATACGCTTGGAGCTCTGGTTCCCAGATCAAGGAGACACACCGGCACTTGCTCTCATTGAGTTAGCACACTAAAAACAGAGTGCAGCTGCAGTGGCATGAGGGGCAAGATGGATGAGCCAACCCGACATGTATCTAGGGTCTCGGACACGTATGCTAGCCTCTCCCTCACCTCATGCTTCTGCAGTTGCACTCCATTTTTAGTGGCTAACTTGATGAGAACTAATGCAAGTATGTCTCCTCTAGCTGGGAATCACACCCCCTGCTGCAGGTGTAGATATACCCATAGAGACCTATGATAACTTGTCAGGTCTAGAGAATGTCTCACAAAACCTATTTTTAAAGGGAGATCAAATCTCCATTTTGTTGATGTTCTCAAACTGTGAACTATGTTCTCCTACAGACCTCCTCTCTGAGGCACTTTTGAAGATGGTTAGCCATGTGACTAGTAGCTCTTCCTTTTCTTCTGAGTCCTTGAGTAAAAGGATGTCTCTGAAGGACCCAATTACATGGGAAGTGATCTGAGAATAACAGCTCACTTAGATTGTCTGGAGATCAGAGACAAGTTTCATGCTGTGCTCATTTACTTCTCCTCTCTTATCTTCTCTTGCAAGGTATTGTGAGCATGAGAATAAATCAAACCATTGAAAATGTCCAGTAATTTACCAGGAAAGATTTCAGAAATGCACAGCATGTGTGCAGATTCTTTCCAATGGCAAGATCTTTCACTCTTCAATATTACAGTTCTCCATTAAAAGTCATGGCAGTGCATCAAAGCCAGCAACCAAAAAAAAAAAAAAAAAAAAGTAGTTTTATAAAGGACTGAACTTGTAAGGGGTGAGGGGTTTAAAACAGTTTCGAAAAAGGTAAGAACTGTCCCACCCTCACTCACTCTACAAATTGAGCCCTCAGCATTTTAAAGATTCCAAAATATTCTGCTAGAGATACACACCTGTCCAACAGGCATGATGCTCTTCCACAGAATCCTCTGCCCTTGTCAATTTTAAAAGGGATGTTGGAGTCCAACTCCTAGATTATACTGCAGGGTAATGAAATCCCTACCACCATTCATTCCTATGAGGATTGCAAGAGTCACAGGAATGGAAAGCAGGGGCGGCCCCAGCCAGGCACCAGTGCAGCAAGCGCGTGCCTGGGGCAGCAAGCTGAGGGGGGGGCGTGCCGGTCGCCGTGAGGGCGGCAGTCAGGCAGCCAGGCAGCCTTCGGCAGCATGCCTGCGGGAGGTCCGCCAGTCCTATGGCTTCGGCGGCAATTCAGCAGCGGGTACGCTGAAGGCACGGGACCGGCAGATCACCCGCAGAAACGCCACCGAATCCGCCTGACTGCCATGCTTGGGGCGGCAAAAAACATAGAGCTGCCCCTGATGGAAATATCATGAGAGATTGAGGATTTCAAAGCCTGTTGTTGGCTCAGCAGCAGAAATTCCAGAATGTGTTTATATTTTTAAGTGCAAGCACAAGAGGACCCAGAATGCCTCTGTACAATGGGTATAATAGCACTTCCCTACCGCACCAGGGTAAAGATTATGAGACACTCAGATATTATGGTAATAGGGCCATAGATAAGAACCTAAAATTGATTTTATTATTATACCATACACAGAGTTAACATTAAAAAGTACAGAACAGTCAAAAGTTAACATTCCCCAACGGTTACTGGAATATGGCCCCAACCCTACAATGTGCTTTGCATGGGTACATGAGCTCCTGCTGAACTCACTGCAGGACTGGGGCCTGAAATGCCAGTTTCTTTTTAATAGTGTTCCCTGTTGTTATTACTCACTGTAACTCTCTCTCTCTGTATATATATATATATATATATATATATATATATATATATATACACACACACACACACACACACACACACACAATTGGTCAAGGGAGAGTAAGAAGTTAACTTGACAATTATGCTGGTGTGAATAAAGGTAGAATTTAAATTGTAAGAAAAACAAAACATATCATGAGGAGAATGAATAGTACTGAAAATGTAGAAAGTAAATTAACTTGACGGGGGCCCTTCTTATATCATTACTAAGCCTAACTACACGTTTTGTAAGTGTTTGTTAGGTGATCTAGAGTAATGAAACATATGTATTCACACACACACAAAAAAGTGTGAGTGGGGTTGCTTACCCAGACTTCTAAAATGCTGATTCTGAATGAATGTGTGCAGTACAGCCTGTTCTGAAATCATGCACAACATTTACTTCTGGTAATCTGGCTTGCAGAACTACAATGCGAGACCTGATCAGGTTCACGTTGTGCGTTGCTCTGCAGCAGAACCATCGATGACCCAACTAGATTAAAGGTCAGCAAAGTTAAGCCTGAAGCAATTGTTCTATGAACTCTGGCACATTCTGACTGGGTTCCTGTTGTTTTGTTGCCTTCGGCACTAATCTTGCAGTTTAGTGAGAATTGTGAAATTCTGAATAAAGTTACAGTTCTTTTTTAGTGACTCAAGAGCTCTCTCTTCAAATACTCCGTGTCTTCAAAATTCCTGTACAGTATAATCACATCTATGAGTTAGGCATTTCCAACTGGTGTGTCAAAGGGCCATAAAAAAGTAAAGATCTCTATAAACACGAGGTGAAGCAGAGATTCATTATCTGAGATTCACTGTGATAACAATTTGCTTTGAAAATCCAACTTGATGACTACAGGAATTGCATGTAGGAATCTGCAGCAGACTTTAGCAGGACAGACCCATAATTTGGAAAACTCTGATTTCTGTTCAATTTTGTGTGCAGGGGGAGAGGATTGAATTAGTTCAGGAAAATACAAGTATCTTTGAAATACTGGGGAGAAAGAGTGGGAAGAAGGAAAAACCTTAAGGGTAATTTGGGTATTTCATATGCTGACTCTTAAATCCTACCAGAGTGTGACATTTCCTGTCAATCCCAGATATATTCCTCCCTTAAAGTGGTACTTCAGGTAATGACTTTGCATAGACAGAAAAGTCAGATCGACTAACAATGTGGCATAATTCCCAGAAGTTGAATGCCTTTAAATTGGTGGTCTTAACAAGGTCCATCTGGAAATTCTGATTTCATGTCCCAAGCTTAAAGATTAAAAGTGACATTTTCACAAGTGCCTAAGTGACTTAGATGTGAATGTCAATGGGACTTAGGCCCCTAAGGGCCCAAGTCACTTTTGAAAATGGACTTAGAGGCCTAAGTCACTTCGGCACTTTTGAAAATTGTATCCAAAGTCTTACTCCCAAGGCTGACAGAAGTTGGAAACTTGGTGGAGACTGTATACTTAGCTACTGGACTCCTTCCTTATGGGTGACGCAGGAGCAGTATTATACTCTTGAGGAGTATATCAGGAGGCTTAAGGAAGGAAAGATGGCAATAGCTATGAATATGGAGGATAATGGAGCTCCCTTGAAGAGAGCTATTAAGCTTGTGTGTGTCTGCAGGACAAAAAGGGAAGAAGAGAAAAAGCAAATCAGAGCAAAATCCCAAAACTGTCACAATATGCCGCAAAATGAAATTTAACAAAATTTCATTTCAGGTCAGTTGAAACATTCCATTCATGTAGTTTCAGTTTTATTTCTAAATGAAATGTTGTGAAAAAATCACCAGATCCCCGTAGAAAGTTTCAGTTTCGATGAAATAAATGGGAAAATGTTCCAGCAGAAAAATTTTGACCAGCTCTAATGAAGAGACTAATTTTTCTGCAAGGAAGGGCTGAAACACATTAAAGTGCATAGACTCAATAGTGAGTAGGAGTTCAAGTGCTTCCTTAAGAACAGCTGGCACTCTGCTCTCCCAACAGAGGCAATGCTAACATCAACTAATAGTGGTCCCAGAGCTTTCCCATTGCTTTCACCAGGCACTAAGGATGTGACTCCAGCTCACAGTTTGCAGTTCACAGATCCCAGAAGAGCTGCAGGACCCAGGGGTTAAATAGTAAAAAGCCGAGGGAGAGCTCCCCCACTTCTCCTTGGAACACCACATAGGGAGAATGCCTTCTCATTCCTGTGGCAGGAGCATCATCTCAAGGGCACTAACGCTAAGGTCAAGATTTTCAAAGCTTAAATGTAGGCTCCTAAATCCATATGTAGGCTCAAGGGCAGAATTTTCAAAAGCGCTTAAGTGATTTAGGATCATAAGGCTCAATGAAAGTCACTTAGGCCTGATTTTTAAAGGTATTTAGGTATTTAGTGGGATTTACAAATGTCAATTAGGTGCTTGGGTGCATTTTGAAAGCCCATCAATCACCTATCAGCATCTTTAGTTGCCTAAATATCTTTTAAAATCTGGCCATTAGGAACCACTTTTGAAAATCCCACCTTGCATAAACAGCAAGATTTTCAAGTTTTGAGCACCCAGCACTCCTTCTAAAGTTAATGGGAGCTGCTCTATTCTCAGCACTAACTTACTTATTTAGGTACCTAAATAGGGATTTAGGTACCTTTTATGTATTTGCTTCTCATTTAGGTTCTCTTTCTCTTTTTTTCACTCAAATGATTTTTTACAATCCCAAGAGATCATACACAGAATTTTCAGAACAATGTGAAAAGCCAATTAAAAATATTTTTTCTCAGATGTCTTGGAAGGTTCTGAAACTCCTAAGCATGTTGAAATATTACTCAGTTTTGGGGATTGCAAAATTGGATCTTATTTGAACCTCATTTATAGTTGGCAATAAACCAACAACTCAAATTACAAAGAAACATTACACATGACTGTGTAGGAAGGTTCCATCCTGAGCCAACAGTTCCATTTAGAAAGTTTGGAAACTGGGTAGAAAGTTACTTAGCTTAGTGGCTTAACCCTTTTCACTATTCTGTGGATCAGTTATATACCTGCAGCAATGTTAAAGCTCCAGTACTGTACAGAATTATTGTTAATTCAGTGGCTCAACCAACAAATGATCAAGGGTGTATAAATAAGCTCATCATATTTCCTGTTGAGTTGAATGGGTTACATTTAATCATGGTGCTGTGGTACATGTACCTCCAATTTGCAACAAATATTGGTATTTAAATGCCATCTTTGTTCCCTGCTACGCTTCCTCTAACGTACACTCTGTATGTTTCCTGTTTAGCCTAATATTTATCTTGACCAGTCCCTTCTAGTGCTTTGGCAGAAGCTTATGTCTTTGAGAACCATTCAAGTTAAGAGACTCGCTTGCTCCCTTCACATCTCCTAGTCAACATCTGTGAAAATTATGTGGGCACCTACAGCCAGGATTATAGTAATGCCATGTACCTTGGCCTGAAAGCATCAGCTCTGCAAAACTTTAACTGCTTCAGAATACAGCCTCACACCTACATTACCAAATGTTCATTTCACTCTTGTATTCTGCTCATTCCACTTCTCCCTACTGGGCATGGAGTATGTTTGAAGATCTCAGTTCTTATTCTCAGTGACTGTGGCCCAGAATAACTAAAGGTCAGTCTCATTCTCTGGGACTTCTAGCATACTTGACAAGCTACTATAGAACAATACAATTGTCTATCAAGACTGAAGCTCATATGCACAGGTAATAGGACATTTTCAATGGGGAGGCCCAAAATTTTGGACCTCATCTAGCTACAATCCAAGGGAGACCATGGACCTCAGCACTTTCAGGTCTACAGCCTTATCACACTTGCATGTCCACACAGCATTCTGTAACCTACTTACATCTCTGTAACACACACAATAGTATTTAAAATATGTCAATAACATAATTTACTATCCAACAGGTGATAGAATGTAGAGGTCATTTTGCTTACTAATGTATGTCATCTTGTATTTTATTTGTTTTAACTCTGAACAGCACTCAAATAGTACAAGAATGGTCTTGATAAAAGAAGCTAAATACAATCTCAGTGCATAAGGGTGTGTAGTAGTGTGAGTCGGGGCTCTACCGTCCGAGGCGGGAGGGGAGCCACGCCGACTCACTGCAGACGTGCTCA
>NW_020664417.1:51526514-51585855 GCF_002925995.2 Terrapene triunguis | reverse complement strand
GTCCGAGGCGGGAGGGGAGCCACGCCGACTCACTGCAGACGTGCTCAATAGCCGTTGCTCCGGAATCAGGTTCTCTGGAGCAGGGGCTGGGTAAACACAGCGGTACCGGGGCCCAGGCCCTCTGGAGCAGGGGCTGGGCAAACACAGCAGTACAGGAGCCCAGGCCCTCTGGAGCAGGGGCTGGGCAGTCAGCGGTACAGGAGCCCAGGCCCTCTGGAGCAGGGGCTGGGCAGTCAGCAGTACAGGAGCCCAGGCCCTCTGGAGCAGGGGCTGGGCAAACAGCCGTACAGGAGCCCAGGCCCTCTGGAGCAGGGGCTGGGCAGTCAGCAGTACAGGAGCCCAGGCCCTCTGGAGCAGGGGCTGGGCAAACACAGCGGTACAGGAGCCCAGGCCCTCTGGAGCAGGGGCTGGGCAGTCAGCAGTACAGGAGCCCAGGCCCTCTGGAGCAGGGGCTGGGCAAACACAGCAGTACAGGAGCCCAGGCCCTCTGGAGCAGGGGCTGGGCCGTCAGCAGAGTCTTCGCTCAAGCCCTTTGGGGCAGGGGTTGAGCTGACAAGCAGTTAAAGGGGCCCAGGCCCTGGGTCAGGGCGGCGCACAGACAGTCTGCTCGAGCCCTTTGGGGCAGGGGTTGAGCTGACAAACAGTTAAAGGGGCCCAGGCCCTGGGTCAGGGCGGGGCACAGACAGTCTTTGCTCAAGCCCTTTGGGGCAGGGGTTGAGCTGACAAGCAATTAAAGGGGCCCAGGCCCTGGGTCAGGGCGGGGCACAGATAGTCTTTGCTCAAGCCCTTTGGGGCAGGGGTTGAGCTGACAAGCAGTTAAAGGGGGTTCAGGTTCCTACCTGAGCGTTGGGTGAGGGGGAAGCCTGCCACCCGTGAGTGGGGGTGGCAGGGGGGGACGCAGGCCCACCCACTCCACTGCGTCCCAGCCCGGGGCCCTAGCAGCGATTACTATCGCTGCTGGTCAGTGGGGTATCCTGACCGACACATACTGACATGGGCTCGTAGGCCTCTGCAGCCTGACCGGGGTCGGCTACCCCCGGGCTACTTCCTTCGTCCCCCTCGGGGCTTACCTCGGTGGCAGTGCTGGGTTCGGGCCAGTCTAGTAGCATCGGCTCCTCGGGAGCGGGGCTTGAGGGCTGGTCCGGCAGTTCTTCCTCCGGATAGCTGGCCCGGGGCAGGCTTGACTCCTCCTCGGGGCCGCTGGTCTGGGGCCAGCTGGGCCAGTCTCCCTCGGGATAGCTGGGTCGCGGCAGGCTGGGCCAGTCCTCTTCGGCGTGACGGGTCCGGGGGAGGCTGGGCCAGTCCTTCTCGGGGTACCTGGCTAGAGGAAGGCTCGAGCGGCGCGGGCCGTTAGCAGGCGGTTCGCGGCCGGCCGCTGACTCCCAGCCGGGAGCTCGGGCCGGAGCGTCTGCTCTCTCCGGCAGGCTGGGCCCTACTGAGCTTTGGTGCTGGGCTTTTATACTTCCGGGTCGGGGCCGTGACCTTGGAGGGGCGGGCCCCGGACCCGGTAGCCCCGCCCACTCTAGGGATGGGGGCTGTGCCACCCTGCCAGAGGCGGAGGGGGGCCACGCCGACTCACTACAGGGTGCTAAAAAGATAAAACCTTGTTGCACTGTAAATAAAACAAATAGATAGATTCATAGTACTACAGAAAATCTAGAGATGTACAAAGTGATAGCATTTTGGAAACTAAGGATTTCAGTTTTTAAAATCTTAAACTAGGAACCACATGGTTCAATTATCAATTTACAACACCTTCATTGTATACTGCAGAGCAGCAACTGGAAGGCGGTTTCATTTCTGGATTTCCAGACGTGTGTCATTTCCAGCCTCATATTTAATAGAGTGTAACTGCCTGAAGGGGAGAGATCAGAATGTGTGGCATGTCTCTCTGAAAGGAATTTTATGTATTAAAAAAACCCCAAACAACTCTTTCAACTACTAAAGGGAAATGCTAACCAGAGTGGTTGGCTACACCCTACCCCCACCCTGGCTTTAAAAAAAAGTGAGTTTCTTATGAGAGGCATATGTAGAGGACACAAAATATGATTTTCCATGATGTCATTCACAGCAGGTCTGGGTCTGGAAAAGTGCTTGGAAAGGTAAACTTCTTCCATTCCAGTAAAGGATATACTATTCAACAATGGTGAAATCCATTCCTGCCGCATTTTTGGAATACACAAAAACGGAAGGTTTATAGTCAGTAGACACAACTGGGAATAATGAGTTCAGGAAAAAGAAAAGCAATCTAGACATTTGTTCAACTATCAAGAAAGCGACTAAAGATGATAATTTGCTCACACTATGTGTCATCTACATTTTAAAAAATCTGGTTTCTCGCCTTCTCTCTCTTTTGTTTGATCTATGTTTTCTACCTTTATTTTTCTCTTATTCCCCATTCCCTGAAAGGCCTTTTCTTTCTTCCTCTTCATGTGTCATCTTTCTTTTCTTCTACTTTTGTGCTTTATCTCCCTCACATGTTCTTGTGCTAATGTCTGTGTGGCTACATTTCCCCCTTAGACCCATTCAAATACAGTGTCTTTGATGTCCCTCATTCTGTGTTACCTTATTTCATTCCTTGTGATGGGCACAATTCTGAAGTTTTTACTCAAACAGAATTCCATTGATTTTAACAGGAAGTTTGCCTGAGAAAGAAATTCAACATTGAGCCCATGTCCTATGTCTTCTGAGTCTCTTTTAATTGCCCCTCTTCCCTCAAGCTTTTATATTTTCTTCTCTGCTTGATGCATATCAATTCAGAGATTAGAAACCCAGTACATTTCACTTACCTGTTCGCACATTCAGCTTAACCATAATGGTGAGGGAGTGTAACAAAAGACAGCAGGCCAAACTCAATGGTGGTGTGAATGATGGTGTAAATTACACCCACATACAGATATGTAATTTACACCACAACAGCTACATTTTCCAATGTTATAACATGTTAAACATGGACATAATTTTCCTTGTCTGATAATATATAAAACAGCTCCAGTTTTACTAATTCTAAAGTCTTTTACCCTCATTTTTAAATGACCAGTAATGAGTATCATCATTCAAGGCTACTAAGAGCTCAGAGGCAAGCATTGTAGGTGCTCTAGAAACTGTAGTCTACAGGCTCTAGCCCTTAATGGGGTCCCTGAAGCACTCAGAAGTAGCAAAGGATTCCTTTAATAGGGCTGTTAGAAATCAAAGTTGCAACTATCCTAGGCATGATTTATTTGTAATTGAAAGCAAAGATAAACCAACAGTTCCCAACCCAGCCCCTGAGGGCAGTCTAGTACAGAGTAAATAAAATAATCTTTGTTGGGACGCCTGCACACCAGTTTTGTGCCTGCATGCTGCAGCCCTGTTTCTTCTTTCTGCGGCTACTGCTGATTCCCTGGCAATAAGAAGGCGAGTCTCTGCCCAGCTCTCAGACCCTCCTGCTCCTGTAATCTAGCCTTCCCTCTGCAGCTACTCCTCATACAAAGCCTCCAACTCTGTCCTGAGACAGATCCCATTTGATCTCTGATGCTACTTGCTTTTCTTGTTCTCTGGAGGTTATGAAATCCCCTGTTGGCCAGATGCTGAACTGGGGGTTAACACAGAGCCCAGTAATGAGCCAGCAGGTTCATTACAATGTTTCTATTTTCATGCTCTTCATTATGGGTGAATTTTATTCCTGTGCAGGGGGCAAGCACCAGGGCTATTCACTAAGTTCCACTTTAAGCCCTACTTTGAGAGAGAGCTTAATGGTTCATAGACCTTGTGCTAGCCTTCTGCACAGGGTGAATTTCACCTGATAATAGCATCCATAATAATTTCCTCTCAATGTCAGAGTTATAAGAAGAGTACATTGTGTTAATGATAATAACTGGTGTAATGCATCTTTCAAAAAGAAAGATGAAGTGGCAAGATGTTTTCGCAAGAGACATCAGGCTTCTCTATTAAATGAATTTCCCAATAATGCTTGGCTTTGACAATTCTGCCTGAAATAATGTCTCTCTAAGAAGTGAAACACGAAGGAGGCATCTAGTACTAAACAGGAACTATGCTGGGATGTAGCCTTATAAAAGGGGGACAGCTTCTATAGAAGACATGCAAATTTGTGTCTACCAGAGATTAATTCACTCTGATCCATATGTGTACAAATGAATAATTCCGTCCCAAAATGTTTGTACATGAATATATCAATAAAATGTTGCATAAAGTAATCTACTAAACTTCTGTCTTGTTTCCAGTGAGAAGAAATGCTATATTCAGTAGATGTCAGAAATCAATTCAGTTCCTTGTAAAATATTCTAGTTTTTCCTCCACATGTCAACACTCTTCTAACCAGTCCTGTCCAGCTCGGATTCATTCAGTGACACTGAGAAGTATCCCAATCAGTGTTTAAAGTATTTTTATCTTTGTGATGGGGTGCCTGAACAGGTAAAATAGGCCAATTAACCTATAGGCTGAACCTGGAAGGGCGCCAAGAACTGGTAAGGCCTAATGGCTAATGAAGCCCAGCTGGGGGAGGAGCTGGGATATGCTTAAAAAGAGAGGAAGTTGGTGGTAGAAGGTGGTTGCGGGGAGGAGCTCTGCAGTCAGGCGTGACAGAAGCTCTCTAAAAGGGGGAGGGGCACTGGTGCCCAAACCGTGGCCCCACTCCCACACTGCCCCTTCCCCTGAGGCCCTGCCCTCATGACGCCTTTTCTCCCTGAGCCCCCACCCCGCCTCTTCCACCATGCCCCGCCCCACCTCTTCCCGCAAAGCCCTGTCCTCCTGTCCACCTCCTCCCACCCCCACCGTCATTCACCCTTATGGTTGATAATGGCCCTCCGACTTTTAAAACTGATGGGGCCATGGCCCCATGGCCCCCCTGTTCTGGCGCCCCTGTCTGCAGTCACTCCTTAGAAAGGAGGGGAGTTGTCTAGGTATATGGAGGAGTTCTAGGGGGAAGAATAAGCCTTGGGATCCTGCATTGGACTACAGACTCTGGCAAGAAGCCAAGAGAGGGAAGTAGTCACAAGAAGCTTGAGCAGATTGTGGCTGCTGGGCATAGGGTTCCTGGGTTGGAATACAGAGTAGTGGGATGGCCTGTGTGGGCTGGGAAAGTGGCACAGTCTGGGCAGTGGATCAGAAGACTGGCTGAGACAGTTTGTTCAGTGGAACTCTGATACCCCGGAAGGGGAGGACTATAGTGACATGGGCAGAGGGCCATGTCATGAAGAGAAAGTAACCCAAGTTCAGGGTGGGAGGGAGGGGGCTATGGAGCGAGCAGATGAAGGAGGAGCTGTCAGAGTGGTTGAAAGCTAATCACCAGATGTAGCCATAAGGAGGTGCCACAGCGGTCAGTAGTAAACCCTGTGACAATATTGTCAAGCTTTCAGTTCCTGCCCTCTGAAACAAGACACAGATGACTGAATAAAGTACCTTGGGAACGTACCGTCTTCTCCTCTTTTGTATGCGGCAACAGTTCTGTACTGGGAAGCAGAACTGAGCCCTTAGATGTAAGAAATGAAAGGTATAATATGTGGATTTCATGTAGACAGAGAAAATTCTATATTCCAAATGTGATAATTCAAGATTTCCGTAGCAAGTGTTGAAAAGAGTTAAACTATTATAGTGACAACTGTGACATCAGTAAAGCAAAATTAAGTAACCTAGAGGGAAAAATGTGAAAGCGTCATAGGAATTCCAGCTAACCACTATAGTCTATAGAAGAGAGGATCCCACTAATTCTTACTAGTGAATAGAAATGATGAGAAATGAGAACAAATGGGTTAAATAAGTATTGAACTTAAGGTGCTAGGTCATGGTTAATTCCAATCCCTATGGCTTATTTCACCATAATGTTCTACATTCATAATATATCGCCATGTAAGGAAAACACCAGTGATTTTTCAAAAAATGCAGAATCAAACAGCCTTGTATCAGACACTGATTTTTAAAAAAATGAATACCATATTTAAGGGAAAAATACCTTAAAATAAACCTCAGTAAGTATGTGGAAATTGTGATTGTCATGGGATCAAATAGAAAGTTTAATTAACCTAGATGGTGAGAGTCTTCTCCCATTGATTCTAATGGAAGAAACAATTGTCTTTTAATACTGTTTTTATGTAAATTGTAACATAGGCTTACATTTTTATTTGATGTAAAGGTAAAGTTTTACTTGGCGTACATTAACTTGTTTTGTTTACTTCATTGGCAGAGTTCTACATGGAGACAAACTGCATCACTACCTACAATACTGCCAATCAGCAAACTCAGCCCAGGGCTAATGAGACCCAGACCCAGAACATTCCTTCATAGCAGTGTTGCTGAAGTTTGATTGGGATTTTCTGGTTTGTCATAGAAGCTTTCTGTGCTCTTGCTCTTAAACTAATGGGTGGAATTCTAGCTCTTCTGAACAAGCCCTCCACATTTGTTTTAGTCACTCAAAGAAACAGCAAGTATCAGGAGGTAGCCGTGTTAGTCTGTATCCACAAAAACAACAAGGAGTCTGCTGGCACCTTAAAGACTAACAGATTTATTTGGGCATAAGCTTTCGTGGGTAAAAAACCTCACGTCTCCCATAACCTGCTCTATTCTATAATAGTCTATTCTATTCAGGTTTTGTACTGTTCCCATTGCTGTGGTAGATGAGCCAACACTATCACCTTCTGGTTACCAATTCCCTTCAGGAGTACTAAATCACTTATTTATAACTTCAAAGTGGAAAGTGGGAGCAAATTAGAGGGTATTTGCATATCCACCAATTCTTGGAGGGGAAAAAAAAGGCATTTGGCTGTAAGAATGACATCATAAGTGTGCTCAGGCTAAGTGGAAAAGATACAGTTTATAATTAAATTTGGTCAAATTATTCATGATGAGTAAATTCGGAGAAATGTAATAGTTTTTCTCATTGCAAAACATTTACAAAGTGATCCAGATTTCTGTGAACATATCTATTTTCATAAATATTCACCAGTAGCTAGCATATCAGCCAACAGGTGACTCACACACACTTCACTGTGACTGTTTGTTTTTCACAGCATATTACCAGTTACCCGAGTCATATGGTATTAATTCTGTTCCCAGACTGAAGAATAATGAATGAAGACGGGCAAATAATGAATTAAAACCACCCTTATTCATGGATGGCTATCCTTGTTTGTCAGCAAATGTGGGCATTCTTATAAAGAACAGCCATTCGCCTGCATCAACAAAAATATATCAACATGTAACTTCATGAATAGTGATTAAAAAGGGACAAGAGCCTGACTGAAGAGCTGTTCAGAATTTGGAAATATATTTACAAATGATGATTATTCAGTAATCTATCTATACAATATTAAACCTAATTAATTTAAAAGAAATATTTACCCCTCTTTACCTCTAAAAAGAGAATGTGTGTGTTAAGGACTGAGCTATGGATGGTCTTTCTAATGGTCAGGGTGGGAGGCTGGCCTAGTGTTTGAGCAGAGGTGACCAGGCCTAGTGGCCAGAGCCTGAATCAGGAGCTGAGTTACCAAGTCCAGGGAGTGAGCAGGAGCTGAGGGTCGGAGTGGTGTCAGAAGCCAAGTACCAAGTCCAGGGAGCAAGACAGAGCGGAGAGGCAGGAATCAGGAACTGAGGGTCGGAGCCAGACTATCAGCCAGAGCAGGGGCATGAGCCAGAAGTGGAAACAAGGCACCAGGATTGGGAGCTGTCAAGGCTGTATCCCCACTTTGAACTTTAGGGTACAAATGTAGGGGCCTGCATGAAAACTTCTAAGCTTATCTACCAGCTTAGCTTTGGTCCGCTGCCACCATCACAAGAATTCCCTCCCTGGGAAGCCTTGAGAAACCTTTCACCAATTCCCTGGTGAACACAGATCCAAACCCCCTTGGATCTTAAAACAAGGAGAAATCAATCTGGTTCTTAAAAAAGAAGGCTTTTAATTAAAGAAAAAGGTAAAAATCATCTCTGCAAAAACCAGTATGGAAAATAACTTTACAGGGTAATCAAACTTAAAGAGCTCAGAGGACCCCCCTCTGTCTTAGGTTCAAAGTACAGCAAAACAAAGATAAACACTCTGGTAAAAGGTACATTTACAAGTTGAGAAAACAAAGTAAATCTAAGACGCCTTGCCTGTCTTTTTACTTACAAGTTTGAAATAGGAGAGACTTGTTTAGAAAGATGGGGAGAACCTGGATTGATGTCTGGTCCCTCTCAGTCCCAAGAGCGAACCACCCCTAAAAACAAAGAGCACACACAAAGCCTTTCCCCCCCCAAGATTTGAAAGTATCTTGCCCCCTTATTGGTCCTTCGGGTCAGGTGTCAGCCAGGTTACCCGAGCCTCTTAACCCTTTACAGGTAAAAGGATTTGGAGTGTCTGTACACAGAGAGCTGTTACCCTTCCCTTTATAGTTATGACAGGAGCCTAGAAAAAGGAGCAGGAGGCAGGAACAAGGAAGGAGCTGAAAGCAGGAGCAGGACCAGAATCACAGCTAGGGGCTTGAAACACTATTGAGAAGCCAGGGCTGCTGCAGGGTTTACAAATGGCTGAAGACTCCAGCAGGCACAATCAGGAGACCAAGTTCATTAGTTGAATCAGTTAAGGGCAATGAGCTGGGTCTGGGTACAGCTTTGTGTCCCTGATAGTACCCTCCTACTTATGGGGTGCCTTCCGGGTGCCCTCAGGCTGGGGTCTATAGAGATGGGCCTTGTGGAAATCCCATAGTAGGTTTGGGGCATGAACATTTTCCTCGGGTTCCCAAGATTGCTTGTCTGGACCACAGGTGGGCAAACTACGGCCCGCGGGCCACATCCAGCCTGTCAGACCTTTTAATCTGGTCCCCGAGCTCCTGCTGGGGAGCAGGGTCAGGGGCTTGCCCCGCTCTGTGCAGCTCCGGGAAGCAGCGGCATGTCCCCCCTCCAACATGTAGGGGCATCCAGGGGGCTCTGCATACAGCCTCTGCCCCAAGCATGGGTCTGCAGCTCCCATTGGCTGGGAACCACAGCCAATGGGAGCTGCAGGGGCGGCGTCCGCGAATGGGGCAGAACTCAGAGCCACACCTCCATGTAGGAGCCAGCAGGGGGACATGCCGCTGCTTCTGGGAGCTCTGGAGGCGGCGCCTGCGGATGGGGCAGCATGCAGAGCCTTCTGGCTGTGCCTCCACATAGGAGCCGGAGGGGGGACATGCCGCTGGTTCCGGGAGCTGCTTGAGGTAAGTGCCGCCTGGAGCCTGCACCCCTGACCTCTTCCCACGCCCCAACCCCTTGCCCCAGCGCTGATTCCCCTCCTGCCCTCCAAACCCCTTGGTCCCAGCCCAGAGCCCCCTCCTACACCTGAAAACCCCTCATCCCCAGCCTGAGCCCTCACCCCCCACCCTGCACAACAACCCCCCGCCCCAACCCGAAGCCCCCTCCCACACCCTGAGCTCCTCATTTCTGGCCCCACCCCAGAGGCCTGCACATGCAGCCAGAGCCCTCACCTCCTCCTGCACCCCAACCCCCAATTTCCTGAGCATTCGTGATCCACCATACAATTTCCATAACCACAGGTGGCCCTCAGGCCAAAAAGTTTTCCTACCACTGGCCTAAGTGGTTCTGATGTAGTCTTTCTAGAAATGTAGCATACATGATGGGTATTCTGGGTCTGTTTCTCAGAGAAGAGCCAGCCATTATGTAAATAAGTGACAACAAGATGATCTAACATATCCCTGAAAATGTCATTTACAAAATGTTGGAAGGTAGCAGGAGCATTATGTAATCTGAATGGCACAACAGTGTAATCAAAATGCTCAAAGAGGGAGCAGAATATGGTTTTCCACTTGTCTCCCTCCCTGATCTGAATAAGATTTAGATCCCTACATAGTTCAAGTTTGGTGAAGATCTTTGTGGGGCAAAGCCTTTTAAAAAGTTTGTTGATAAGAAGTAAGGGGTACCAGTTTTGGATGGTTGTCTTATTTAGAATTTGATAGTCAATACACAGAGATAGGGAACTGTCCTTGGTGACCAAGAAAATTGGAGCCCTGGCTGGGGACTGGAGGAGAGGATGAACCCTTTGCTCAGTCATAGGGCTGATGAGGTGGCAAAATATCAGCCTTCCCTTTGTCAAAAATGTCAAACAGATCCTGATATTTTGCAAGTATAGCCGTAGTAGTCGGTGGGGGGTGGGGAGTAGGAGGGAGTCTGGATGGTGCTAGCAAGGCCACCCCTGACTTCCCTGCCTTAGAGAGAAGACTTCAGTGGGTACAAGAAGGGGGTAACTTTTTTCCCCCAGACTGAGGTTGAGGTGGCATGACTCACCGCAGTGCAGGAAAGTGAACTTGATTGTGCCAGAGCTCCAGCAGATGTAAGGGTCATTGGCATTAGCCAAGTGATGCAGAAAATAACTGGGAAGCTGGGGGAATGGACAAGGCCAAACTTTATGGTCTTCTGATGGTCCTGGATGGTGGCAACTTCTAGAGGAGCAGTTTCTCACCAGCAGGGCTGGAAGATAGGAGGCAGCTGTCAACCACCTCAATGTGGTCCGGGATGGGCTTGACCCGTGTTGGAATATGATGTTGCTGTGCAAATTCTAGGTCCATAAAGTTACTAGATGCTCCAAAGTCCACTAGGGCTTCCAGGTGGAATCCCACTGTGGCCAGATGTCTTAAGCGAGCAGGAACCAAAGTGAGTAGGGTGAAGCGTCAACACTGACAGGGTGCCTGTGAAGTAAGCTAGAATTAGGGGAGTTACACTGTCTCCATCTGGTACCTTCATTCAGGGTTTGGTCATCGTGTTTCCTGGCTGGGAAACACCATATTTTGCTGAGCAACCTGAGGCACAGTGACCCACTCCGCCCCAGAAAAGGCAGCATTGATTCATTTTGGCATCAGAAAGGTGGGGCTGGACAGTGCTGAGTTTCATGGGCTATAGTTGTTGCAGGAGTTCAGCAGGGGGTTGGGTTCAGGCAGGTATGACTGAACCTGAGTAAGGTTAGGGCACTGCCTTCTTTTCCTGATGCTGCTCCCATACTGAACAATCCACTCCTATGCTAAGATCGATCAGGGCACTCAAACTGGCTGAGATTTCTGTCTGGTCCAGTTCATCCATCACTTCATCACTCAAACCAAGCTGGAAATGGTGGTCTTGTGTGGTCCCATTCCATTCTGTGTCTGCTGCATGGCAACAGTTTTCTGCAGCATTGCTGGTAATCATCTGGTGGCCTTGTATCAGGGCCTGAAGCATTGACTCTGAGTGTGTCATAGAATATCAGGGTTGGAAGGGACCTCAGGAGGTCATCTAGTCCAACCCCCTGCTCAAAGCAGGACCAATTCCCAACTAAACCAGTGGTTTCAGTGGTTGAAGATGTCTGCCAAGGCCTGCATAAAGTTCTTTAACTTGCCCAAGAGGGGACTAGGTTGCTCCTGCAAGGGGATGCCCAGGCTAGCACCTCTCTGATCAGGAGACTGATGACTAGGCCCACCTTGGCTCTGTTGATGGGATAAATTTGTGACCTCATCTGGAACAAATGGTAGCATGGGTTCAGGAATTCATTAAAGGTCCTGTGAGCCCCATCAAATCTGTCTGGGAGGGGAATCTTTGTTTCCTTTAACACTTGAAATAATGATAGAGAGGCTGGGGCCTGAAGAATTGCACACTGGGCCTACAGAGTGCCAACCTGCCCTTGCACGGTCTGTATGGCACCCAGCAGGTCAGCTATAGAAAGGCCACCCTGGGCAGGATCCATCACTACAGGTGACTCCACCCATTGCCCCCTCTTTCTCTGCGTCTTCTTCTCTTCAGTTTTGGAGGGCTACTCAAACTGTTAAGGACTGGGCTGTGGGTTGTCTTGCCTAATGGTCAGGGTGGGAAGCTGACTTAGTGGATGGAGCAGAGGTGACCAGGCATAGTGGCCAGAGCCCAAATCAGGAACTAAGTTACCAAGTCCATGGAGCAAGCCAGGGCTGAGAACCAGGAATCAGGAGCTGAGGGTCAAAGCGGGAGAATCAGTCAGAGCAGGATCCAGGAGTGGAAACCGGGGGAGGAAACCAGGGGTGGGAGCCAGGAACAAGGAGCAGGAGAAAGGAAGAAGCTGAGGGCAGGACCAGAAACACAGCTGCAGGCGTGGAACACTGTTGAGCCGCTAGAGACCCAGCTGTAGGGTTTAAGAATGTGCCTGCCAATCAGCCAGTCAAGAGGCCAGGTTCACTAGCTGAATCAGCTGAGGGCAATGATCTGGGTTTGGGTTCCGCTGTGGATCCCTGACACTATGTTTAAGTTTACCTCAAATCAATATTCAAAGTTGACTTTTTTCCCAGTTAAGCATTATCTACTGCTATGTTTGTACAGTGCCTAGCACAATGGAGTCCTGTTCTCGGTTGGTCCCTAGGCACTACTGTAATACAAATAATAAAAAAACATAAAATCAGTAAGAAGATGCTTGTGTCCGTGACAGTTAACTGAACTTACTGCTTGGTCACAGCTCAGCCATCCACCAACACAGAAGTGTTACACTTCAACTGGAATTTTCTTAATATTTGAGGTTTTGTATTTTTTTTTTCAGAACTACTTATCTACCCCTACAATACCAGATAGAAAAATAATGCTGTCTGGGAGGGGAATCTTTGGTTCCTTTACCACTTGAAATAATGACAGAGAAGCTTTAGAAATAATACAAACTCTTTTGCCCTGCCCCTTCCTACTCCCTGAAGTTTTGTGAATGTTAGTCATCTTGTATTTAGTTCAGTTGGGAACTTTGAGATTCAGGACGAATCCACCAAACCACTCATTTTTCCTGTAGAAGCTTGGAAACACTACATTTATTTTGGACTCAAGTTGCTTAGCAGGCTGGTGTCACAATATCATAGTACAGCTACAGTATGCCAGGCAAAATAAAGCAAAATAAATAAGTGGCGCCAATTTCATCAACAATTTTTCTAGACACTAGAAATTCATTTGGCATCAAGGGACATGTGGCTTTCATTTATAGTGCGACCCTGAGATGAAGCCTAAAATGCTGTATTGTATGTATGACAAGGGTATAGTTGTTACCTATTAGTCAATGGATGATGAGTTAACTATCTTTTAATATACCTGCATTTTACACATGTTTGGTAAACTTCTGATGGCCTCGTTTAAGATTTTCTGCAATTAATGACAGGGGAAGTAAGATGGACCAGTCCTTTTTCTGGCAGATTACCTCCCCTACCCTGCCAGCTCAGCTACAGTTCTTCCCACTCCATGTCTACCCACTCCCCCTGCCTGTGTGGAAGTGGGTATAGAGGCTCTAGGATGACTGCTCTTCTGATACATTGTGACTCCACAGGTGGGTAGCCCACAAATAGGAGTGAGGGGCTCTTTATAGGCCCCCTTCTTCTTCATGGGCATGTAGGTTGGCTTATAGTTCAGCCCTGAAGACCCAATTGGTGTAATGTTCATGATACTGAGACACCTACAGAAACTTCCCCCCCCCTCCAATGGTATAGACTGAAACCAAAACTCAACATGCGAATAACTCTATAAAGTTCCCATGCCTTTTACACTTTGCCTCATGCCTCCAAGTGGTCTTGCTTCAATTAGGATATTTGTATTCAGCAAATAAGTAAAAATCATAGACTATTTTTCACTTACTGCAAAATATTTCTGGGAAGAAGGAATGGCCAAAACCTAGAGGTGCACAAGCACTGTACTGTTCCCATAGATTGATATGGGCATTCAAGTAAATCTGTTGTTAAATGAAGTAATATTATACCATCACCAATGGGAGATTTAAATTCCTCACATTTCACTGCTTTAGCCCTGTCCTCGGTCTTGGTTCCCACTCCAAAAATCTCTCCTATAAACAAGTGAGAGAGGGAGACAAATTAACTTCACGCAATGCAAGTTGGTGAGCAATTTTAAAGCAGGAAAAGGCAGCTTAAAGAAGACTGAATAGGCCATCTCTCCTCATCAGGGACATCTGGAGCTTGGGATTTTGTTATTGAGCTTTGAGGCTAGGTTTACCTATCAGGAATACTGGTGTGGGTGAATGTGTTTGATAGTTCAGGTATAATCATAGGACACAGAATATTTCCCCCCACTGCCATTTGATACCAGGCAGGAACATCCTGTGTCCCCATTACTATTTATGCCGACTTTGAGTTTCTTGGTGGTTATGTAAGGCCTTGATCCTGCAAATGTGAGAAAACCTATTTAACTATTTGCAGGCTGGGGCTATAAGAGAAAACTGTAGACTGAGGAAAGTTATGGAATTGAAGTTAAAGTTGTATACAGGTGATATATACTATAGGGACTTCCTCTGCATCTGCTATCAATCATTGAACAATACAGTGGATTTTCTGGTTTTAAGTGAAAAAAACAGCCTGAAGTATTTTTAATGCACGCTGTATAGTAGAACGTTGGGTGAATTTAATTTCATGTTGTTCTAAGATCACTGATTCTAGGGTTTATATTTGTCAAATCAAGATATAAGACCAGACCAATAAATATGAAGATGATTTGTGAGGAGATTAATTCACCCAGTACCAAGTCTGCCTGGAGTGGAAAAGCAACAGTACAAACCATTTGCTACCTCTACTCTGCTAGAGGCCATTAAACTGGCTGGTGCAGTCCCATATGTGGGTGTGGATGGCATAGCAGAGGGCCCGGCCAGGACAGTGAGAAGATGCTTCTCTCTATGAAGCCCAATTGCCCTCCTCCAGTTCAAGCAGGTGGCAAAAATAATTCCCTTCTGGTGCAGCAGGATGCAAATTGCAACCCCACTGCACCCATAGGAGTGAATCTGGCCTAAAATTTTTTGAATTCTGTTTCCAATCTGATAGGAGGTAGCAATATCCAAAAAGTAGCTCGTAGACCAACATATATAAGTATGCTCTCTTTGTAGAAAAGACAAACCAATCTCTCTCATTCTATTTCTAATACACCCATACTGCAGTACCTGAACACCATAAACATTAGATTAATGTGGAAGTTTATATTAAATTGTAGTTGTGAGGCAAAAGAGCCCAGCTTCCCATCCCTAAACACTGGAGATCTGAATAGAGTGCGAAATGCAAACTACCTCTTGCTTCGATTTTGCAAAACAAAACTCTACTGATGAGATTTTGCAATACCCAATCATCTCCTCCCTCCCACTTTTGTCCATCTGTAACAAATAAACGTGTCAAATTATAGCTGGGGCAAATCTTGTTTCACCTCCTGGAGCCAGAGAACCCTGCTTAAGGCAGATGAGATGCACCTAAATCTATATTTATCCCTAATTTAAGTGCTTACGATTAGGCACCCTGAAATATGAACATTTTGGCCTTGGTTTATTTTATTGTTTGAACTGATTGGTATCATTTTGAAATTCATCTGCAAACCAGCATATATGGTTTGGGAGATGAAAAAGAACACAAAGTACAGTGATTACTACTGTGAAACTACACCAGTAATGTATCAATAAAGCCCTCCTTATTGCACATCAGAGACATGAGAACAGTCATGCTCTGGAGTCAGAAATATGATTTCTGTAATGTGGCAATGGAATTAATTACTGTACAAATAAAATATTCTCATCTGAATAAACAAATGCTAACTCTGAATTCCATGTGCACAATGTTCAGCTCCTGGTATTCAGTTTAGGATCATTTGGAGACTGAGTCTTTAGCGGGCCTAGTTCTGCTTGCTTTACTGATGAAAGTAATCCTATTTAGGACTAGTTGGACATTTCTCATGAATATTTTAAACAACTTTTTTCTGTTTCTCATTGAAATTTCATTCCAGTGGAAAATTTACAACCATCCATAGTCTGCATGTAATTAATGGGAATATTTGGGAGTAAAACAAGCAGGACTAGAATCACAATACAATGCTATAAATCTGACTTTAGAATGGTGTGCTCAGTATAAATGTCTGAAAGTGTAAAGTGAATTTGTTTTTCTTCAGATGCCCTCTTACTAGTGTCAATGGCTTTCATGATTTAAGCAGTAGATGGCAGCATTCAGTGTACAAATGAACTGAACACATTACCAAACTTAAAAGTATAATTAAAATTCAGTTGTTACTACTAAAGTCTTAAACCTCTCATTTTTATAAAACAATTTTCATCACTACCAAACTGATATCCTATTGGAAGATAGTTTTAAGCTATCAGCTCTATTTACTGTTTCTGTGGATCACTAAACATTTGTGATACGAACAAGAAAACATTTAAAAATTGCATGTACACAAGTCATATAAAATAGTTTGAAAGAAAAATGGAAAACATAAACATATCCATATATTTATAAACACACATCCATCTCAGGTAAGATTGGGTATCTGAAAGGGAACAGGAGCTGTTGCTTACTCACTTTGAAAACCAGGCTACTTATTTGGGCACCAAAATACAGTCCTAAAAACCTAATTTTAGGAATTCATTTTGTAAAATCTTGGTCTGTGTATCCTATAGGCTATATAGGACCTATATTTTATAGCAAACATTCTATTGCCATGTTGGTTTTCACAAATACAAGCTTCTGTTTCCAAGTAGATGAAAGCTTCTGAGTCATGTATTATCCCTAAGCAGTGTAGAAGTCTCAGATATCAAATTTGGGTTGGGGTTTTTGGTCCTAATCTCAGCAGCAGTTTATTTTTCTCTTGCATTAAAATGAGCTCAGCTAACATATATTTGGGGATTTCATAGATTTGTTTTGAATTACATACTTCAGAAAGCAGCTGATTACACAGCATTAAGACAGCAGAGTATTAGGAGCATTCGTTTTCCTTCAGCTTTAAAAAAATGCATTTAGAAATCCTGATGAATTAATACAGGAAGTTATATTCAAACAAATAGTGCACAAATTCCTTTTGGGGACTAAGGTAAAAAAAATATCAAAGGAAAGGGTTTCAGGAGAGATACATATAAGAAGCACATAATTGATCGCAGTAGTTCATTACTACATGATTGACAGTTATTATGACATAGTAAATGGACGTGGTAGGTGACTGATGTATTGAAACAGGCCAGCTGATATGGAATTGTCTTCCCCCCCACCCCCTTCTAAGATATTCTTGTATGGAAATGAAAGATGGTAGAAATTATTATTCCAGTCCTCCTGGGCCAAATCCTGAAGTCCCTACCCACTTCTAATCAGTCAAAACTCTCATTCAATTATTAAAGGGACCATTCTTTTCAGTCTGTTAACAAGTAAGATAATAAGCATTTCTCTCCCCATCATCCACCTTATTTAGTCAATGAGAATTCTGTCTGAGTACTGAGTAAAAGGTAAATAAAACTTCAGGAATTTACCCAATGTATCAGCATAAAAATAGAAAAAATATATTGGAATGCATTAATACAGTTACTATTTATTACAGCATTTATACCATGCTCACCACCCTGGTAGTGTCAGATTTGGAATGAATAATAGTATGATTTCAGACTGACACAAATCTTACAGGCACGGCTCACAATCAGAGATTTGCCTGGAGACTTTTCACACATGTGTTCTGTGTGATTGTGCACTCCTGACATTTTACTTTTTCAAAACTATTTCTTTCTCGATGACTCCCCTTGTGAATTTTTGACCCTTGAACATGGGGACACTAGAAGGGCCATGGTCCAGTGAGCTGTTCAACTGGTATGAAAATGTAGTGATACTATGAAATATATATACGCCTTTCTATTGTTCTTGATTGTTACTTTTTAGAAAAAAAGATTGGCAAGATAGTAAAAAGGCAAAATAAAAACAAAGAGACAGTGACTTCCAAAACAGTTGTTTGATGCCTAAATGCACCTGGAAATTTGGTCCTAAACTACTGAGAATTGATAGCACAACAGAAAGCTGTTAATCAAGTACAAAGAATTCCCTGGTTGGAAAAGGATTGGACTTCCTTGGATTTAACAGAATCATTTAAACTATTTCTTGATGTACAAGGCAACAGTGACAAGCAGCATAACAGTGAAGTCTGATCTTACAATATACGTATCTCTTGGATGCTTATTTTTCATAGAAGAAGCATACATTTCTTGACAGTTCATGAATTAAAATTCATGAATGTTTAAATGTTCATTTACAAAAATGTCTCATTGAATAGGTTTTTGAGCTTTCATTATCTGTTTTATGAATTTTAATGCTTACTAATAGCTGAAAGCCAGTGCTGTAACATGGCTGTAATTTGCAGAGTCATGTGTAAAAAAGCCAAAAATGGCTTAGAACTTAAATTGGATGGTAACAGATCATGAAGCCCTGTGATGATTGACAGGAGCGGCGCCAGGGTTTTTGGCGCCCTAGGCAGGGGTCCTTCCGCGCTCCCGGTCGTCGTCGGCAATTCTGCGGCGGGGGGTGGGGGGTGTCCTTCCGCGCTCCCGGTCTTCGGGGCACTTCGGTGGCGGGTCCCGGAGCGAGTGAAGGACCCGCCGCAGAATTGCCGCCAAAGACCCGGAGCGTGGAAGGACCCCCCGCCACCGAATTGCCGCCAAGGGCGGCAAAATGCCGCCCCCCCCCCCCAATCCTGGTGCCCTAGGCGACCGCCTAGGTTGCCTAAATGGAAGCGCCGGCCCTGATGATTGAACTTGGTGGTATTCTAAACAAAAAACTCTCAACCATGCTTGTTGCAGTTCCACTGTTCCATACTGACTCAAGAGACATTCTAAACTTCAGAGTGATGTTTGAGGGTATGACGGGGCATGCCTATTGTACCTCAGCTCTTCCACAAATACAAACCGCTCTGAGACCTCCTTGCTAGTAAACACCAGCATGTACTTTATTTACACTGTCTAAGTCCGTCCACCTATACAAATCAATGCATCTCCTCCTTTGTACTGTTCACCAGCTTTCTTCTGGGCAGGGGATTGAGGTGTTTCTATTCAGAAAACTCACCTTCTCAGGCTGTTCTAGTTGCTCTCCTCCTCCTTCTCTCTGTCTCTCCCCCATTCCTTCTTGAGAACTTCCCTCCTGTGCTCTTTTTAAGCCATTTGCCTGTTAATGGACTAATTAGCTCTTTAACCTCCTAACCAGTCTGGCCTAGTAATCAGGCACAGCTCTGAACAATTAGGCCTTCTCTGGGGAACCTAACTGGTGCTAATAGTGACCAGAGTGCTGGCTCAAGCTCCATCTCTTAGTGCTCGGTCACAGGGGACTAATGGGGTCTTGATTTTAGTAGGGCTTTTGACACAGTCCCCACATGACATTCTCATAAGCAAACTAAGGAAATGTGGTCTAGATGAAATTACTAGAAGATGGGTGCATAACTGGTTGAAAGACTATTCAAAGAGTAGTTATCAATTTGCTCCCAAACTCGGAAGACGTATCTAGTGTGGTCCCACAGGGGTCTAGTGTTATTCAATGTTTTCATGAATGACTTGGACAATGGAGTAGAGAGTATACTTATAAAATTTGTGGATGACACCAAGATGGGAGGAGTTGCAAGCACTTTTAAGGACAGGATTAGAATTCAAAATGATCTTGACATATTGGAGAATGGGTCTGAAATCAAGAAGATGAAATTCAGTAAAGACAAGTGCAAAGTACTACTACATTTAGGAAGGAAAAAAATCAAAAGCACAAATAAAAAATGGAGAATAATTGGCTAGATAGTAGTACCGCTGAAAAGGATCTGAGGGTTTATAGTGGATCACAAATTGAATATGAGTTAACAATATGATGCAGTTGCAAAAAGCCTACTATTCTTGGGTGTATTAACAGGAGTGTCATATATAAGACATGAGAGGCAATTGTGCTGCTGTACTTCAGCATTGGTGAGGCCTCAGCTGCAGTATCGTGTCCAGGTCTGGGTGCCACATTTTAGAAACACATAGACAAATTGGAGACAGTTCAGAGGAGAGCAATAAAAATGATGAAAGGTTGAAAAACAACAACAACTGGGCATGTTTAGTCTTGGGAAAAAAGACTGAGGGGTCGACCTGATCATAGTCAAATATATTAAGGGCTGTTATAAAGAGTATGGCGATCAATTGTTCTCCATGCCCACTGAAGGTAGAATATATAGTAAAAGCTTAGTCTGCAGCAAGAGAGATTTAGGTTAGAAAAAATATTTCCAGCTATAAGGATAGTAAACACTGGACTTGACTTCCAAGGGAGGTTGTGGAATCCTTGTCATTGTAGGTTTTAAAAACAGCTTAGACCAGGGGTCGGCAACGTTTGGCACGCGGCTCGCCAGGGTAAGCACCCTAGCGGGCCGGGCCAGTTTTATTTATCTGCTGACGCGGCAGGTTCGGCCGATTGCGGCCCCCACTGGCCGCAATTCGCTGTCCCGGGCCAATGGGGGCGGCGAGAAGCTGCGGCCAGCACATCGCTCGCCCGCGCCGCTTCTCGCCACCCCCATTGGCCCGGGACAGCGAACCGCGGCCAGTGGGGGCCGCGATCGGCCAAACCTGCCGCGTCAGCAGGTAAATAAAACTCGCCCGGCCCGCCAGGGTGCTTACCCTGGCGAGCCGCGTGCCAAACGTTGCCGACCCCTGGCTTAGACAAACACCAGTCGGGGATGGTCTACGTTTACTTCGTCCTGCCTCAGCACATGGGGCTGGACTAGATGACCTCTTGAGGTCCCTTCCAACACTACAGTTCTATGATTCTATGATAGTGTGGGTGGTTGTGTTGATTTGTTGTATGGGATGTGCTGAGAGAGTTGTGTGGAGTTGTGCAGATGGCAAATGAGGGGTGTGTGCTGTGCTAAGGGGCTCTGTGTGTTTGGGGTTATTGCTGTTTGTGTTATATGGGTGATTGTGTTGACTTTTGTCTATGCGGGGTTATGCTGGGAGATTTGTGTTCATTTGTGCAAGTGGCATTTGGATATATGAAGCAGCAATGCTATAAGCAGCTTTAAGCCAGGTTTGATTATAGATTATCAATTCATACCTCGAACCTACTTATCTGAAGCCTCAGCTTTGTAAGTAAAATTAGGTAATGTCTAAAAGGACACGATTAGGGTTATTTCTTATTGGCTTCTGGACTCCTCTGTGCTAACCCCTGATGCTTTTGTTTGCTTGTAACCTTTAAGCTGAACCCCCAAGAAAGCTATTTTGGGTGCTTGATTTTTGGAATTGTTCTTTTAAAAATCTAGCAAAAGCCTAAGTTACAGATGTATTTTCTTTCTCTCTTGTTTTTAATAAAATTTACCTTTTTTAAGAACAGGATTGGATTTTTGGTGTCCTAAGAGGTTTGTGCACATGTTGTTTAATTAGCTGGTGGCAACAGGTAATTTCCTTTGTTTTCTTTCTCAACTCTTCCCCAGAGGTGTGGGGGTGAAAGAGCTTGAGGGTACCCCACAGGGAGGAATTCCCAAGTGGATTTTTGCATTTGGGTGGTGGCAGCATTTACCAAACCAAGGTCAGAGAGAAGCTGTAACCTTGGGAGTGTAATACAAGTGTAATGGCAAGTATTAATTTTTAAAATCCTTGTGTGCCTCCACCTTCTGCACTTTAAGTGCCAGAGTGGGGATTCAGCCTTGACAGTATCTCATTGTGGTACTGGTCGCAAAGACTGCACTGGGTCATTTAATTGTTATAGGCAAGGTTGGGTGGTTGAAGTTACTATAAATTAGTGATTACTGCAGCTGTGGAAAACAATCATTTGGAGACTGAGTCCATAGAGGGCCTAATTCTGGTTGCTTTACTGATGGAAGTAATCCTATTTAGGACTAACTGGAAATTTTTCATGACTATTTTAAACAACTTTTTTCTGTTTCTCATTGAAATTTCATTCCAGTGGAAAATTTACAGCCATCCATAGTCTGCATGTAATTAATGGGAATATTTGTGAGTAAAACAAGCAGTGTGAAGCGACCAGTTATCACAACACAGCAGCACAAACTTTAGTTGTTGCTATACTGTCACCAGGACTACCTCCTACCCCACATTAACAGCTCTTAGTGAAAGTCTCACAGTGCTATCCCTGCTTCTTCACGCTAGATTACCAAGGAAGCAGTCATTTTATACACAGGAGTGGACAATTCAATCAATATTCTTGAAAATCTATTATTGATATATAAGGGAAACCTGTTCTAAACTTTTATTAGCAGATTACAGAGTAGAACCAAATTCTACAAATAAAAGCAAATAAAAAACCCATTAAGCCTAGGAATAAACAATCACTTTCAAACCTCTTTTAAAAATCTGGGTTGTCCAAAGTTAAGATCCAAATCCCCACCATGATATATAAAGTGCTGGTGCACTGATCCCTGCCATCACAGCACTACAGTCACTCTAGCATGGAGGGGCAAGAATATTCCTATAATGATGGTACCGTATTTAAATCTGAATGCTATTATTCTACTTGTTCTCTTTCAAGTCACACAGGCTGAAGTATCACACTGTAATTAAAGCAATGGCAGAAACAGCTTCACCAAACATAGCAACTTGCCATTGAATCAGGAATGGACAGTAATGACAAATAGACATGGGATAAGAACCTCAAACAGATTGTATGGATACATTCTGTCCAAGATAGGGCTATCTACCTCTGACAGGTAACTGCGGGTTCTGTCTTTTATATTTTGGTAATATTTGTGTAGCTTGCCATGCCAATAATTTATTTACTTCAATTAATTGCATCACTCCCTTAAATCATAATATTACATATATCAGTTATAAGATACAACATATCTTAAATTTGTTGCACAGTATTTATGTAACAGACCAGGACAGCCTATACAGTGTGGCTAAAGGACTTGAGAGATTTTTACTTTTTCCAATTATTGATCTTGAAAAGATGATTTTTAGCACCTCTGCCAATGAAAGGATTTATATCTAACGCATAATAAGGAAGTGCCCATGAAAAGTAAAACTAGCCTCTTTTTCCATAGGTCAGTAGAGAAGTCAACTTCCACCACTAGGAAATAAACCTAAAAGACCAACTTCTATTTTCAGGTACTTTGTCATAATAAAGCAGATGTAGCCCAATGTCTGTACTTGTTATGGGCTTTGGTCTATCTTAGGTACTTATATGGTCCCCACTCCAAAGTATCCACGCACTTCACAATCTCTAATGTATTTTCCCTCACAACACACTGTTTACAGACAGGAAACTGAGATACAGAGAGGCTAAGTGACTTGCCCAATGTCACACTGGAAATCTGTGGCAAAGCAGGGTCTTATACCTAAGTCCTAGGGTACTGCCATAGCCATTGTATCATCCTTCCTCGCCTTATTCTCCCTTTGATGCATTGCTTTGAATATACAGGCTGTCCTTGGTGAAGTCAGTTCCTTGAATGCATCTAAGAGCAGGATTTGTCTCTTATCGAAGAGAGACCATATAATCGGATGTGGTTGATCAACACCCAAATCCCTAGTTCTAATATTTTTAGTAGTTTTAGATGCTTCTAATATATATCATAGTTAAATGTGTTGGTTTCCTCATTTTAGAAACATAGCAAGACCTTAATAGAGTTAAATGTTTAGGTATATTTTATGTTTTTTAAACAGAACATAAAATATATCTGTGCTATTTTTAGCCATTCCTTTCAGTAACTAATTGTAGCCATACTTTGTTGTTTACACACTGTTAGTAAATAGCAGTACCTACTAAAAATAAACACCTGCAATTCTTAAGGCATTATAATAGTACTACTCCAGAAGGAAATAAATCCTTTTAAATAGTCCCCATTAAAAAGAGTTCACTAAGTTTCCACAGCAGGAAATAAGATATAAAATAAAGCTATTCTCAGCCAGCTACCATAACAAAACAAACTATTACAACATTCACTTCCGTAGATAGAACAGCCAGCACGAGCGATTTCACCAGTGATTTCACAGGGGAGATCATCTGCACATAGACATCCCTGGTGACTATTCTGGGAAGGTTCAACCAGCTGGTGTTG
Source organism: Terrapene triunguis (assembly GCF_002925995.2). NCBI lineage: Eukaryota > Metazoa > Chordata > Testudines > Emydidae > Terrapene > Terrapene triunguis. Next base: position 51,562,131 of record NW_020664417.1, on the reverse strand, counting down.
GACACATATTTGTTACACACCAATGCCAAATTGTTCCTTTGAGTCATGTACACTTGGCTCTAACTGCTTTCTGTGCAGTATGGGGTGGGGCATGCCAGCTAAGCATCTTGCTAACAGCATCTAGTGGTGGATATCCCTGTCAGGGGTGGTTTAGATATTAGACTAACATTGGGGTCAAAGGTATGTGGGGATGAGAGGTGGTGGATTTCAAAGAAAGTAGATTTTAAGAACCAGTGACTGCAGGATGAGGGGCAAATCTCTCAATGAGCTGACAGCTGGTGCAACAGTATGCATCAGCACTATGCTTGCTGGCTGCTCGAGTGCCCAGCTAGCATGTCCTGAAAGTACAAGACCCACAGTGATAGAGCATACCTGGTAGAGGTTGGCACTATTGGGGGTTGTACTCCTTCTGAGGGGTGGGAGAAAATAACCGGGGACTGGATCCATTGTTTATTTATCTAATCTATCACCATAGTATCTGACAGCTCTTGGTGTGATCATATTTACTAATCTTCCCAGGAAAAAAACTTCAACCCTGGAATGAGATGCAGCATGAAAAGTTTCAGGAAGAGGGATTTCATTTAGGGAAACTTAGGGGAGGTTTTGAAAATTGAGTTGAATAAAATGGAAACTTAGAATTAATCTTACATATGGAGTGACTGCTGCAACTCTGTAAATGTATATGAAGTATACACCTCTATATACACTGTTAAAATAATTCCATAGCAAAAGAAAAAACAGAATCATTGCAAAAAGTACACATTAAAAATGCACATCACAGAAAAAGAACTACTTAGATACGTCCAGCATTAACCCAGAGCCAAAGTCATCAAAGAACAAATGCTTTTAAATGCGGAATTAACATTTTCCAGTGATGTTTATCCCAAGGCACCACTGATGACCAGAAAGCTAGCTGTTCAAAGACCCCCAAATATTAGTAGTGAAATTTAAATGAAAAAACTGTTTATTACCTTTGAGAGTCTTTGATGCTTGCTCTTCTCAACAGGGGGATGGTGAAATGGGACATTCAGACTGCATCCCCCAACAACTTTACTGTGCTCAAGAGCTTGTGCTGTGCTTTATGCAATTATTGACAAAGTGCAGAGCCCTCTATTTGCTATAGCTATGCACTGGTTCAAATGATTAATTACATGGGAATTTATTTTTACACAAGCGCAGAATCCTAAATCCACATAAATGTTTATTGGAACCTTCATAACTGCAGCAATAAAGAGCCATTAGTTAGCTTGCTATTACAGTGCAGTACACATTGATGTGTAAAAATAAGTATATAAGTTTGCTGTTTCGTACCAGGCTCACTTTTTGTTTCTAGGTTTTGGCCCAAGTTCTCTGCCAGCCCAATTACCTTTGGGTGTAGCAGTGGGGAGAAATGGAAGGGTCTACCACAGAGTTGGTGAAGGTGCCCAGATTCTCTGGTTGGTTCTGTGCCAGCCCTGAGAGAGTTTAGAGAAGCCTAGACTTCTCTGGTTGATGAAGTGAGGATTTACCCGGCAGAAGAATCTGAAGAAGTGAGAAGAGCAGAAGGAGGTGGTGCCTGGCTTGGGAGTTTCTGGGGTACATAGGCTTTCCGATGAGTGGAACTGCAACAGCACCTGAACGTGGAAAGATGGGTCCCAACTCTGAGGCCCTTATCCATCTGTTATCATCTAAAGGAAAGTGTGTGCCTTCAGCAGATCCCCCCTCACTCTGAGGGGTAGCGAGGAAGACCACCTCACCTCACCATGTTTTGGGGAGAAAGGCAAATAATATTTAACATAGGTTTTGCAAAAAAAAAAAAAGAAAAAAAAAGTCTCTCTTCTGAAATGTCAGTCATCTAAATTACAGGAAATTGCATTAGGTATCTGAGACTAGCCAATGTACATTCCCTTCGACTCTCCCATTCTTGTGTGTATATGCATCAGTACAGATTCTCCAGCTAGGGAGAAATGGGGGCAGGGAACACTAAGGATTGCTTTGCACATTGCACACACAGATGAAAACATTTCAGATAATTTTGTTCTCTGTGGGTCCCCTTCATTATTTCTCCTTGCTGACATCCTGTTACCACGAGGTATGTTGCATCACCACATAATGTTATGACCTGTGATGACAGCCACCCAAATTAGTGAGCTCCCTTGTCTATCTTGATCTGCTACAAGCACTATGTAAACGTATGCTATCGGAATCTGAATCCCACAGAAAGATATTCCTTACAGCTGCTGTAAATCTTATCGTCCAAAGTCAAACATTGTGTCTCCATTATGGTTTGTCTTTTTACATGAAAGCCAAACTTGTAAAAATTATCAGCACATAGTCTCGGATTAAATACCAAACCTCTAGTTTATCTAAGAATTCTATGCCACAACATACATTTTGAGATGCATCCTGCATTTTAGGAAACATGCTAAGGGAAACCTATGACAACTTCAAAGCTTTCAATACATTGCTTAGGGACTGTATACTCCTCTACAGCCTGTATAGCATGTGGCACAACAACTCTATCAGTTCTGTCCAATAATTAGGACATATGATAAGATTAACATTGTTCTAAACTCACCCCAGCCTTGGGTTTAGCTCCAGAGCCAGCCATTGGACATGGAGATGTTAGGTCAGCAGCATGGATATCAGGAGGCAAGTGTGTTTGGGAGTGACTTATTGAAACAACGTCTGCTCCACTTGCAGAGCCAGATTCCAAATCCTGTCAAAAATGATACAAATCTCTTTAGTACATGTTAATATGGAACTGTTTAATGCAGGTTACTATGTTATTTAAATAACAAATAACACTAAATAACAAGTGTTTATTTAGGCATATCCAAATATAATATATTTTTAATTTTGTAAGGTAACAGCAAACATCCCCTTGTTCTCTCTCCTCCCTTACATGTGCACTCTTTCGCTTTCATTCTTCTCAGTTAAGGTGGTTTGCATTAGCTGCTGTGCTGAAATTATAAATCACCACTAACATCAAAGCTATTATTCCCCTAAATGGAAGGGTGTAGAGTTAAAAAAAAAATCATCTAAGAGTTGCAGAAGTCTGGCATTATTTTCTAATGTTTAGTGTTTCCTGTGTATCTTGGGTTTTGCGCCCACCTTCTGTCTCTGGAAGCATTTGCAAGCTCAATGAACATCTGTAAATCATTACACAGATGAGGTGACATCATCATTTAGCAGTTTGTGCAATTCAAAGGCGCAGCTTCTTGTTATTTTGGAATTAAATTAGTATGGGATGCATTTGCCAAATGTAGTCTTTGGTTAAAATGCCTTAACTTTTTAGGCTAAGGGTTATATTCACATTTTAAGAATGTAACAAAAATAGTGTATTGAGGAAATAAACACATCCTTTTAAAAATACCATGTAACATCTAGTTGAGACAATGTAAACATAATAATTGCTTTGGAAACAAAATTTTTATACTACTTTGCACAATACTCACAGGCACTAAGGTTTATAGAAAATCAGTGATCACATGTAAACAGTACAGTATCAGAATAATACTAATAATCCAGTATTTCATATTTTGTCTCCCTCTAAAGGCTCAGCTAATGCTTTTCATTCTGAAGGCAAGCATCATCACTAATTATCTTGTAAAATTAGTTACTGTTCTTCTACACACATATGCAGGTGAGTCAATTTGATAGCTATGAGTGAGTGTATCGAAGTGCATGATCAAGCTTTCAGTCATCTAAGACAAATGAGCTGCACCATATTATACTGCACTTGGGTGTGAATAGTAATATGTTTCAGGTTCACAGCAGTTTTCCATGCCCCCTCCCTGGATGCCATTTCCAGCTCTCCTTCCCAAGAGTCCATCTCCAATCTATTCTCTTTTTATCCTCATTCCAGGGTTCCACCCTCTCGGCCAGCAGTTCTCAACCAGGGGTCCGGGGCCCCCTGGGGAAATGCGAGCAGGTTTCAGGGGGTCTGCCAAGCAGGGCCGGCCTTAGACTCACTGAGGCCCAGGGCAGAAAGCCAAAGCCCTGCCACACAGGGCTGAAGCCCAGGGTCCCAAACCCTGCCACCTAAAGCCTGAGCAACTTAGCTTTGTGAGGGCCCCAGCTGCCTTGCTTGCTACCCCCTAACGCGGGCCCTGGATTTTATGTGCAGAAAAATAGTTGTTGTGGCACAGGTGGGGTGTGGAGTTTTTATAGCATGTTGGAGGGGGAGGGGGGGCTCAGAAAGAAAAAGGTTGAGAACCCCTGCTCTAGGCCATCCACCTGTGATTTCCCAGATTTGCTTCTCTCCCATGCCATTTCTGCAGTAGCCCAAAGTCACATCTCCTGTGAGAAGGCTCCCCGTCTGTGAGTCCTGCCCCTGTTCAGGGAACTTCCCTCCAAGACCAACCCCTTGCTCCTGGGCTCAGCTTCCCACAGACCTCCATTTAGGCCTGCTGCATAAGGACTTCCCACAGTGTTCCTCACTGTCTGTGAGATCCAGCCTCTAGCATTAACCCTCTTGTTCTGGGCTCAGCTTCTCTGAATCAGGCTTGTTCTTCCCCTTGTTTCTAGGGGCCTCTGTGCAAGCCTGCCTGTAACTCAGCAGGGATTCCCCAACTCTGACTAGTCCTCACCAGCAACCTCCTTCACTTTTTGTTCTTCCCAATGGCTCTCTATTTCAGCTGTCCTCTGCTGCTCCGGTTTCTGTCCTTCCCTCCTCAGGAAGCTCTCATCTGCTCTTTTCTGTCTCTCCCAGCCAGCTCTCACCTGCCCCTTTCCTCCTGATTCCCTACTCTCTCAGCCTCTGTCCATTTATATGGCACAGATGCCTACTCTTAAGTCCATTTGGGAAGCAGCTGATGAGTCCCAGGTGCACTGGACCCTGTTCCCTCTTAAAGGAGCCAGCCACCCTGTGGCAATGTTGTATGCATTCTGGGTTTCATATCTATTTGCATAATTATTTTCAGATACAAACACGTGCACTGCTAGGCCTCTAGAGAACTTCTTACAAGGCCATACCAAATGAGCACACTTAGCCACCTCTGGAAAGCTCACTAGGTGCGCCCACTGCCTCATGTTGTTTTCTTGGCTAGCAGAAGTATACCATGTAGCTATTTGGGGCTTTTTATTTGCTGCCTTCCAACAGGCGCCCCACAACTGACAGCTGTAGAATGCAAAGCAGGATGATAGATATTATGGATCTCTCATTATCGTATCATATATTAAACCCACTATAATGAGAACCCCTGAGAACAATGGAACATTAAGGGCCAGATTTTCCTCTATGACATGCAAATTCCAGTCTAAAGGAAATCAGTGAAAGTTATACATGTGATATCTAAGCACACAAGTTGTCCCTAAAAGATTAAAAGATTAAAATAAAGCAGTTTTAAAAGGTTATGAAGATAAGAGGCAACATTGGCCTTAAACAGTTACATTATTCTAGTGACATCTCTGTTCGACATCTGCATGAGGAGCATATATTTAATAGTGGGCTCTTCAACCTAACAGAGAAAGATATAACATTATCCAATGGCTGGAAGTTGAAGCTAGACAAATTCAGACTGGAAATAAAGTGTAAATTTTTAACAATGAAGGTCATTAACCGTTGGAACAATTTATCAAAGGTCATAATGGATTCTTCCTCACTGACAATTTTTAAATCAAGATTGGATGTTTTTCTGAAACATATGCTCTAGGAACTATTTTGGGGAAATTCAATGGGCTGTGTTATACAGGAGGTCAGCCTACATGATCACAATGGTGCCTTCTGACCTTGGAATCTATATTGTCAAGGCAACACATGTACTTTTTATCTGAAATGAATTAAACATTTCCCTGTTTTCAGAATATTCTAGATAACACTTCTTAATTTCCATCCCTCATCTTTTTCCCCTCTAAGCAATCACACTAATACAAGTTTTTATGGAGAACAGGCAGCCTGCCAATAGTTAAGTTTTCAACCAGCTGCCATTATGAAGGCTTAATAGAAGCCAATAACGTTGACCTGCAAAAGTGGTTTTGCCCCAGAATTCCCTGATTGACTCTGAAAGCGGAGGAGAAAGTTTATGCGAAGTTGAAGAACATACACCATGCCTTTTTTTCCAGTTACAACTAATTAAAAATTACCTTGATTTGGACTTTTATTTCTGTCTCCTTTTAGCTCAAAAATGACTTATTAATGTCTCTTCAAATTTTCCATACAGTTAAAACTCCTTGAAAATTCATGAGCCAGCTATATTTAAAGGGAATAGAGTGTAATTTTTTTTGATAGTTTGGGTCCCTATTTCTACACTCATTAATTTCAATGGGAATTTTGGACTCCACTTTGATTCCATTATTGTCAATGGGATTTTCTGCAAGTGTCTGCACGGGGAGTGGGATTGAGCATCATGGGTGAAATTCATCTCTGCACAGAGGGAGCCTGCACAAAAGCTCATGTACTGCTTAAATCCCACTTTCCTTTGGCTTAAGTGGGATTTGAGTGGGTGCATGAACTTTGGGCAGGTCCTTTGCACAGGGATGAATTGCACCTTTGAGCATAAGTGAATTTGAGAGTACTTTCTATGCAATTTGAAGATTTGAGTGCAATGTAATTTCAACAAGAGAAATAAAATTAAAAAGAAAAATGACATCAGGAGACACTTAACAGCCAGTCAAAATCTTCAAAATTCTCTCATTCAAACTGAAAACATTTCTATTAAAGATTTCAGAGATATTAGTAGCTATGTTGTTTTGTGTTGTACTTTCCTTTTCAGATTGGATTTGGTTTCTTCTAAGAATGAGTTAAAAAACCCGCCAGTCGAGGATTTCAAAAAGCATTATTATTATTTTAAATAGTGAACATTATGGCAGCCCCTATTGAGAGAGAAGAAAATATTTATGATTTGGGGGTATTTCAACACCTCTATATTTTAAGTGGCTTAACTGTTATATGCTGTCAAACTTTTTGCTAAGTAACAGAATACAAACATGAATTGTATTATATTATTAACTACATACTCTTCAACTGGCCAACATGCTAAGATTCAAATAAAAATAGAAAACCATTTTTCTCCTACATATTACTAACTAGACTGTATGGAAATGATGAAGATGACTTTGTTAGAAAAAAGCTTCATTCCAAACACTGGATAAAATGAACATGTTTCTTTAAGATTGGTTATTTTTAATTGCAAAATAGAGATGGTTAAGATGAGCAGAAAGCCTGCATTATAACATCTCAAACAAGCCAGTTGAAAAGTTGGTAGTATTCCTCACATCTATCTACTTGTTTAAATAAATCTTTTAAAATAACAATTTACTCATTAGTGAACCGCTCTATCCTCTTTCACATTGTCCTCTGCAAAAGACTCTCCATCTGAATAAAAATTCTGGATTATGCTGGAATATTATTCTAACAGAGGAGGATTTCATAAGTGGCCCACAAGTGGCTCCCTGCTGAAAAATTTCTGGACCCCACAACTGGGAACAAAATAAACTGTAACTAATGTACATTTTCAACTCTAGCTATTGCAAATCAAGTGGAATGTGCATATATTCACAGGCTAACATTACTGTGATTCTAACTCCACTCTAATTTGTCTTAGCGATAAGAGGTAATAGAAACAGCCTGACACCTTTTGAATTTTGCTGTTCTCCCATTCTTTCATCTGGGATGTTTTCATAATTCTCCCACATATCAGCTCTCTTTTCACAGAAAAGTGCAATCTGCAAGTGAAAGGCTGATCAAAGTAATGAGAGAGAGATAGAGAGGAAGAGAAATGAATGAACCAAAATAAATCTAATTAGAATAAAAAGAAAGAGTTAGCAAACAGGCTCACAGGTATATGCCTCCGTTTGTACGTTGGGGTGCTGGATGGTGAAGAGCCTGTACTGAGAGCATTTTCAATATCCTGATCGAGCTGGTCCAGTTTCATAATTAGCAGCACCATGGAGTCCAATCGTGACCGATCTCGATCTTCTCTCATTTCCTGAGGAACAGAACATACAATTACTGAATCTGAAAGGGCACTTCATGGAAAGAATAAAAAGCTCTCTGTTCCCTAATTTGACAAAAAGTCATTGAATAATGGGCAACAAACTCTCATTTTTTGAGGGAAAAAAGAAAAATGTTTTGTATCATCAATGGGCTGTTCACTCAGAAAAGGTTGACTTACTGCCAGTTAAGCATTTGGTACACATATTTAATATACATCTTGTACTGGAATGTGTGAGGAAAGAATATGTACAATACTATTGACATAAATGCACTGTGGGGATTTCTCCAATTCATGAGTAATCTCCCATTCAAAAGGGCTATCTAAACTTATCCTCCTTTTCCAAACCCCTACCCCCACAGTTAATTAGTTTTATTTGAAGTAAGGTTCTCTTTCCTTGTGATGAACAAAGTAAAATATGTACAAATATAAGTGGCATATTTTTGAATGTGTGATAGAAATGGGAAAAAATCTACAGAAAGCCACTTTTCAGCTGTCTCCGAATACCATGTCCTTTGACAGTGGCACCCATTAATGCTGCTGCTGTACCTTAGGGACTTACCAATGCATTTAGAAAACCAATTGTTTGAAGAGTTTTTGTCTTGGCTGTAAAATCTTGCTGTACATGAAATCTCCCTGTCCTGTAATAAAATACAGGCTGTATTTATAGATGCCTGCACAGGGGACAGGAAACGCCATATGCTTCCCATCCCAGAATCTCTCTCATCCTTGTTGGGGGATGGAAAGAGAAGACCTATAATTCCTCCTTTAAAAGAAGCTTGGAGTGTGAACCCCCAAACCAGCAGAGGCACAGTCAAACCACACTTAAGCCTGGTGCCTCTGTACTTGCTTTGGATTCCAATGACAGGCATCCAAGGGCTGATTAGGTCCTTAAAATATTATGAAAAATAGTATCTGGATGATGTTCACTGAAAGTAAAGCAGTTATGGTGCTAAATTCCCCTGCAGCTATTGGAAAATAAGCCCTATGTATTCTAAACTATTGGAAATGGAAACTAATCAGTGAATGTTTTGTTGGGCATTAGAGAAGCAGAAATACAAACCAACATCCCTGTAGAGTGTTAATTAGTCAATGGGACAGCTGAGTAAGACTTTCATAATGGGAAGCAAAACCCAGGTTCTTGATTCAGTTTTTGTTACAATTTAAAATTCTGGCCAGACTTGCTGAAGGGATCCCTGAGCTGTGAGAGCCTCCTGGGGAACATGAGCAGAGTTTAGAGTGAACCTGAAATGTACAGCTTTAGTGGGAAGTCACATGGCAAGCAGTGAATTTTACTATCTTTCAAGTTGAACCCTTGCAACCAAAACCTCTGAGTTTCTTTGTTCTAGCTGATGTTTTTGGACGTTGGTACATTACGGGACAAATAGTGTCATGGATGCAGAAAGCAGTGGAACAGGTGAGGCTTTGCTGCACAGGGAGGTGAGGAATCCTCCGCATACTATGTGGCTCCATGGCCGCTCCACCATACTGTTGTGTGCGTGATTGGGGTTCTGCATGACTGGTATTGCTATGACTAAACTGATTCACTAGTCAACCCCCCTGCCTAAAGAGGGGAGCACAGCTGCCACAGAAGCAGAACCACCCTACGAGGCCCAGAAAAGCCTGCATCCACAAGATCCCCCGACTATTTTAAAATACATTTGTATTCCTCTTCCTTGGAATCTCAGCACTGAAAATGTAAACCAATAGCAAACAATCATGAAACTCGAAAGGAAAAAGCAAACGAGCTGCATTTCTGCAGCAAGAGGTGAAAAGTGATGGGGGTTGGAAAGGCATTAAATAACACATACCCAGAGGTTTTACGTACAATGAGTCAGTCAGATTTGGAGTTTATCCCAAACAATCCTCTCACAAATTCTCCCCAAAATCCTTAGGCTGGCTCTTCATGAAGTGGATTAATAATGGTGGAGAGGAATCACTTATAATTAAGAGGTGGCAAAGCATTATTATTTTTATAATAAGCCTAATTATTATTATCCAGAAAGGATGCAGGGGATGAGGGTTTGGGCCTACTACCCTTTTCAAAACAAAGATATATTTAGGCCTGTAAGTACTGTATTATTGCAATACTCCTGTGCATGGGAGTCAGAACAGCATCCTGGATGAGGAGTTTTTCATTTGTTTGTTTTTTTAAAAACAAACAGACTTTTCCATTTGCACTGCACTTGAGCATGACTCATTGTATATCTCGATCATTGCTTTCTGTCTCTTTCACAAAAGCCTAACAATTATACCAACAAAAATTAAAGTATACCATAAAAAAAAAGCTATTCTTGAGTTGGAAATCCATTAAGATAGATGAATCCTCTAATAATATTTATTTAGTGTATGTTTAAACAATTTTAGCCTTGATATTATCAAATCAAGTTCCAAGACTTTTACGGCTTATTTGTCTTCTCCATATCTCCCTCATGTGTATATTCTGAGATTTTGTTACCAACTTGTTATTTTATCTGAAGTTAGCAAGACACCAACAATCCATTTCTTTTCTTTTGTAGTGTCAATATTTCCTTCCCCTCACCCGCCACACTCCAGATCTTTTCTCAATTGCAAATTATTTTCAAGGTGATTGTAACATCCAGTAGTTGTCAGGTATATTACATTAAAAAAAAAAGAAGGCTACAAAGTCAATCTCTCAAAAGTTAGAAGATGTTAGAATTAAGGTTGTCTGTGCACCTTAATTTGGCCCCCTTGTGTGTTTGCATTATGATACTGTCTAACTACATGCCATATACTTCCCCTCTTCTCACCCGTCACAGGACACCTGCTTTAATAGGTTAAACTAATGATATGTATTCTAAAGTTTAAATAAGTCTTAACATGGTTTTTGTCAGGGAACTTATTTTACAATGTGTCAAAATTCCTCCCTGACTCCAGAAAGGGAACAATTTAGGTCATGATGTATTAAAATTTATAGTCCTTGTAAGTTTTACCTTAGCTGGTGTAACCAAAAACAATGCTAAGTATTAAGTATGAGCCTATCAGTAATATAGGCTAAAACACACTGTATTTATCCCCAAACCATCAGATGTTGCAAATACCCACAAACCAAACATTAGAACCTAGGAAATTCAGAGATAAGGTTACACTTAAAAGAAATCCAAACATGCTCAAGTATGAAAAGGCACCCAAACAACCCTAACTCTACCATGTAGGGAAACCATGCAATAACCATACAATTATGACTAAGGCATTTCAGTGTGTGGTCCCAGATTACATTAAATGGGTTTTTAAAGACACATTTTCTTTTCCCACCACTAAACACTCTACTCTGTGCCACTACAGGGTTACTTATCTGTGCATTTACATAGCTTAATACATTTGGATTTCCTTTAAATGTAATCTTAACTTTGAATTTCCCGTATTTACAATGCTTGGGTTTGGGATAACTGCTTCTCGGCTCTCTGTGAGCTGAGGGGTGAAAACATTATCCCTTTAATGTATTTTACCTTGATATGTGCTCTCAACCTTAATGAAGTTTTCTCCTGGGAATTTGCTTGAGTTTTCAAATTTAAAATTCCATACGTGAAGAAATAACATTCACCAAAAGGGAATGTTACCCTGGGATATTTTTAAAGACTTGAAAATATTTAATCTCAACTTTTAATATTTTATTTTTACTTTTATAGATATCTTTATCAGTCTGCTGTGTAGCAGAACAAATAGGGTTGCCAACTTTCTAATTGCAGAAAACTGATCACCCTTGCCCTGCCCCTTTCTTATGAGGCCACACCCCTCCTCACTCCCTCCCCCCCACCCTTGCTCTCTCGCTCATTTTCACTGTGCTGGGGCAGAGGTTGGGGTGCAGGCTCCATCTGGGGGTGTGGGCTCTGGGTTGGGCCAGGGATGAGGGATTTGGGGTGCAGGAGGGGGTTCTGGGCTGGGGCTGAGGGGTTTGGAGTGTGGGAGGGGGCTCTTGGCTGAGGCAGGGTGTTGGGGTGTGGGAGGGAGTTTGGGGTGCAGGCTCTGGGCAGCGCTTACCTCAGGTGGCTCCCGGGAAGCAGTGACATGTCCTTCTGGCTCCTAGGTGGAGAAGTGGCCAGGGGGCTCTGTGCACTGCCCCTGCCTCCAGATGCCACCCATGCAGTTCCCATTGGCTGTGGTTCCTGGCCAATGGGAGCTGCGGAGCTGGAGCTCAGGGCAGGAGAAGCACATGGAGCCCCCACGGCCACCTCTCCACCTAGGAGCTGGAGGGACATGCCGGCCACTTCCCAGGAGCCGTGCGGAGTCGAGCAGGGAGCCCGTCTGGCCTGCTGTGCTGCTAACCAGACTTTTAATGGCCCAGTCAGCAGTGCTGACCCAGAGCTGCCATCCCACATTCCTTTGTGCATGCACACACACCAATTCCCCACTCTCTGCTGAAGGCCTCCCCCCCCCCACACACTTACTTTACACCTTCCTACCCTTTCTCCTGAATAGATCTGGTGCAAAGGAAACTTTTAAAATAAATATTTAGGATTAATGATAATGTTTTGCCTTTAACTTTCATGACGGAGGATTTATCCATCAGAAGAGGCTGGTGTATAAAGTCCTCTGCTATCTCCCATTGAAGTCTCCACATGACTAAAATACAGCTGCCCTCAATTTAGGAATCTTTGAAAATAGACACGCTCACTCCTTTGTTTCTACTGAGAAGCAACCTAGCAGCTATCTTTGTTAAGAGCAGCTTGTGGCCTCAGTCCCATTGAGAACAATAGCAGATGGCAGCCATTTTGAAATAGGGCAATTCTCCATGGAATCTCAGTACTAGGATATTTGTCATTCTCGGCAAAGGAAAACCTTTCCATTATAAAATATAATGGGGGAAAAAGCCCATAACTCTGGGGGGAAAAGACTTCAAATGTAGCCTAGAAACAAGATTTCAGTGAGTTTTTAACCACAAGGGAATGCTGGAGCATTTGTATTATTCTGTTAAATACATTCAGATTTAGGAAACAATCTGACACCAAGAGTCAAATTTTTAATGACTCATTTTTAATTAAATTTTAACTCAAATTAATTAACCAATTTACTTGTAAATTCTCAGAAAATTAATTCTGTACCCAAAATTACAGCAGTATTTCTTTAGATATGTCCACACTTTAATATGGAGGTGTAAATTCCAGCTTGAGGAGACATACTCATGCTAGTTCTGATTGAGCTGGCATGTAGCTGTGTCAGTGCAAGCAGCAGGAGGACTAACCTGCCCCGAGTACCTGCCTAGCATCCTTGATGAGTACATACTTTGCACGGCTGCAGCTATGCTCTATTTTTAATATACTAGCTCAATCAGAGCTAGTGCAGGTGTGTCCCTGGAGCTGGAAATCATGCTCCCAGCTCAAAGAGTAGACATATGCTTTGGGGAGGGGGAGGAGGGATGCAGACCACAATGGCGGAATGCCTGCTTCACATGCAAAACTCAACACAACCAGGTCGGTGTTACCAACTCTTGCAATTTTATCACGAGTCTCCTGATATTTAAAGTTTTTCTTAAAACTTAGCTGCTGGAATCAAGATATTGCCTGAGAATCTCAGCTTTCATTTTAAAAAATAAAATGTTTCTAGTCCTCATGATTGCAGAGAAAACAAACAAACAAAAAAAGTGAAGTGAGTACACTCTAGAGACTCAAACCTGTAAACAAATAAAAAATAAGAAGTATTTTTTGTAAAACCTCATGATTTTTAAGCCAATCTCATGTTTTGGGAGGTGGAGGGGGGCTGCCTCATGCTTTTTGAACACTTGTAATTGGGAATGCTGCAACCTTAATTATAGAACCTTGGGTAGCCCTTCCATAATAATGCGTTAGGTACTGTACATTATAAGGATTTTATATAGCCCTCATAAGAATATGGTGTTAGAACCAAGATACCAGACTAAATGGATCTTTGATCAGTTTTGGTAAGATAATTCTTACTGCATTGTTCTCAAAATTCTCCCAGAATATTTCTTTTCAAAACCAATCCATGATGTAGTAAAAAAAAAAAAAAAAAAAAACAAGAAAATGCTAAGTATAAGAGAACATCACTAATTTTTATAACTTACTGCAAGCTGCTGAATATTGAAAATTAGTAAGTGAACAAATGCAATAATAAATTTTAAAAGGATCTTATATCACAAATTGCACTTTGTGAATTTCTGTTCATAATTGTAGTTGTGTTTGAATTAAAATATTCCATAAGGTGCTAGTGAAAGTAGAAGATAAATATGAAGTTGTAGAAGCTTTTTCAAAATTTATCATAAGACCGATCAGTATTTTAAAAATGGCTGTCAGGGAAATCCTGCATTTGAGAAAAAAAAAATTTTTTTTTAGGGCCGGATTTGTAAACTGTAGAGGCTCACTTCCATACCCCAAAATGATATTTTTTACACAGCTGTACAAATTGCATGCTTACATTTGTACAACTGAATTTATGAATGGCTAGTTAAGCACCATTGGGTGGGCTTGACGGCACAGATCAGACATGTTGAATCAAAAATATAAAAAAGTCAAATCCTGTTGGTTTCTACAGTGCTAGATGCTTATGGTTTCATTAAAGAATAGACCTTAGATTTCAGAGGCAGACTTACTGTAGGGCTGGAAAGACCAGCTTGCTCACCCACAAAAGAAAGGGACCTTTTAGGAAAAGAGTTGGCTGAGTTTCTCTGAGTATCTTTGATCTGCAGCCAGTTGGACTGAGCCTAAAATCTTACATTAGTGTTATACATTTCATATGACATTAAATTCTTCGTCCTTGTCTTTCGCTGCTAAAAAATATCCTGTTCAAAAATGGAAAGGTATTAAATCTCTTTTCATAAACTGTGAAGGCATTCATCTGAACTGACAGCAAGAGCTCAGGATAATGCAATATATCCTGTTTCAAAACTATCTGTTGATTTTTTACAAGCAGTTATATAAATCAGATACATTTTTTTTTATCTTTTTGTACTGCAATGTACAGCTAAGATAAACTTGGGTAAAAGCCTGAGAATCTTGTCTCTCACTGAAGATTATATCTCTTACTACTATACTGGGGCCATATTCCTCATCCTTTTAGGAGAGAGGAAATGGTATATGGATTCCAAAGGAGAGCATTTCCACATGCTGAGAAAATGATAGCACTGCCTATATTTTCTCCCACATAAAGAACTTCAGGCCCAGATGCTAAAAAAGATCAGAGTATTTTTATTAAGAATAGCTTGAACCATCTAACTGAACAATATTTAAAACAAATTAGCCATGGAAAATGTTTCCCTAATTTATAAACCAAAATACAATGATTAATTAAAAAACGAACAAGATATTTTTCTGGGAAGTACAGGTTTTAATGCTCCTTATAGATACTTTGAGTCCCAGACTATTGTTCATCTAATCGAGTAGAGTTTATTGTGCTGTTCTAAAACTGTTTCCAAAACATGCTTTCAATATTCCAGTTAAACTTTTAAGGAGATGATATCTGGGAGAGAGAGAGAAGCATTAGAAAACACTTGATTGAGGTACAACATAGTGAAACACTGTCCCCTTTCAATACAAGATAAAGGGTACAACTGAACAGATTTTCACAGAAACTCTCACAGGACATCTGACCTTAGGAAAAGTCATACTATTGTATTACTCCCCGGGATAATAATTGAGACATCTAGCCATGTGGATTGTCACTGCCGCTGCAGAAGAGCATGGTTTGGATAGTGGCTGTTCCCTCTTCTGCACTAGGAAACCACATGGAGTGTGAACCCCAAAAAGTTCCCATTGGTGGTTTTCCTTAGGGTTCCCAGAAGGGCTGGGTGGGTTGGATGCACTACCATGGATACAGCACTACTTTCCCACTTCTGCACCCCTCGGATGGGGTAGGAGGGATATCTCGCCAATCAGGGTACCCTCTGCTGACAGAACCTCTTAAGCTTTATCTGATTTTGTGTTAAAAAATTTACTGACTCACAAATTTGCCAGCCTTTCAATCTTAATGCACAAATCCCACTGCGATACCTTCCTTCTTTGAGGGGGTTTTGTCTAAAACTCAGAACAAATTCATCCTGAATGGGGTTTTGTTTTTGTTGTTTTTCGGGTGCACTGGCTCAGTCAGTTTTGATTTAGCTATCCTGCACTTCTCTGTGACCAACCAAGACATTTGTGTCATCACAAGTGCGCTAATAAATATGCTTTTTTAATAGTGAAACTTTGTAGCCCATCAGATAGAAAATCACTTAAAAAAACCCAGGACAAAACAAAGTAAGTTGTGTGACGTTGCACTCCATAATGTTTTATGGAAAGATGCTTACGAGTGTAAATATGATGTAACTGAAATATGCTTTAAGCAAAAGGTCTCTTGTAAGGTATCATTACAAAGCTTATAATCTACTGAGTGTGTTCATCCTATTTGTATGTATGTATCATTCTTGCATCTGAAGCTAGAAATATAAAGTTTAACTCTGAGGTCCTATTGTATTTATACAAAGTGTGGGCCATTGATGATGGTTTAAAATCTTGATGGGTCCCATTGACTAGGACAATTGGTTGTAAATGGCTCTGTTTACTTGTTCCTGTAAGCCAGCCCAGGAAGCATGGTGGAATCCATCTTAAACCTGGTGCTTTTCCATTTAGAAGGAGGGCTGGGGATCCAGAGAGACACAAGATTCCTGCCTTGTGCCAAAGCTATAAAAGGGGGTGGAAGAGAACAAAGGAGGCTGTCAGTCATGAGAAAACCCCTAGTTACCACCTGAGCTGGAACTAACAAGGACTGTACCAGGAGAAATGATTAGGCTCAGACTAGGAAGGAGTCTAGTCTGTGAAAGAAGCTTTTTGGAACATCTCTGAGGGTGAGATATTACCTGTATCAGTTTCTTAATGTATTAGACTTGCATGTTTTTGCTTTATTTTGCTGGTGACTTGCTTTGTTCTGTCTGTTATTACTTGAAACCACTTAAATCCTACATTTTATACTTAATAAACTCACTTTTGTTTATTAATTAACCCAGAGTACATGATTAATACCTGTGGGTACAAACAGCTGTGCATATCTCTCTATCAGTGTTATAGAAGGCAGACAATTTATGAGTTTACCCTGTATAAGCTTTATACAGAGTAAAATGGATTTATTTGGGGTTTGGATCCCATTGGGATCTGGTGTCTGGGTGCTGGAGATAGGTTATCTGCTGAGCAGTTTTTGGTTAAAGTCTGCAGCTTTGGGGGCGTGGACCAGACCTGGGTCTGTGTTGCAGCAGGCTAGCATATCTGGCTCAACAAGACAGGGTTCTGGAGTCCCAGGCTGGCAGGGAAAATGGGCTCAGAGGTAGTTCCAGCATGTCAGGTGACCCTCCCAAGGGGTCTCTGTGACCAAACCCGTCACAAGTTGCTCTTTAGAGAATTCAGTTTTTAGAATCACATTGTAATCAGTCAATATTGTGCCAAATCCCCACGATAAACACAATTCTGAGGGATCATTATTACATGGCCACTCAGCATGGCATACTGTAGCCAACAGCTAATTATAAAGCATAGCACCACTGAAATAGAAAATCAAATCAAGCAGGACTGTTTATTAGGTAAGTCTATGTTACTGTGGTCAGACATACATGGAAAACATAGACCTCTCAGACTGTGATTACTTCATTGCATTGTACCTACAAGAGATGAAATACTGATACAGATGAAGTGGGACTAACTCATGTGACTACAGGATACAAAACAAAGACCAAAGTTAATATTGTGATTGATATAGCTTATCTTACACACAAGATAATTATCTTACATTTACAGCACATAACTTTCAACATAACGGATCCTGAAGGACTTTAGAAACTCATTCCACAAACTACAGATGCTACAGACTTAGTCCCCTCTGCTTTGCCCTACTCTAGCAGGCCCTCTGCCACCTTGGTCACCAGTCCTGACTTAGGGGTGTGTCAGAGGCATGGATTTAAAAAGGCATGTGGCAGGCAATCCCCGATGGTGAAATGGTTCCTGGAGGCCTATGCATCTCAGAGAAGCTCCTTGCTACCCAAGAATTGTAGGGGTTGAAAAGGTGAATAAAGCAAACTTTGCCAACACCCTTCCAAACTCTGCCTAGCATAGCTTGATGGCAATTGAAAATTCAGAGAGAGCATACTTTATCTGGCCATTTATTCTGCCCTATAAAAGGAGAGCTCACTTTTCACTATCCCCTTTCTGCCCCTTATTGTGTGTTGATCCCATTCACAATGTCATGTATAAAATCAGTTTGCAATTAATTACATTGTAGCAGAATTGTATCGTTTGTTTGTTCTCTAGTACCTACCACTCTTTATGCTGTGTGTATGAGTAACAGTAATAGCTACAGCTGGTAAAAATATTGGGAAAAATGCATTCACCAAAGCAAGCAAATTTGGATCACACTTGGTTCACAGACAATTCACAAAGGAGAAGGGGGGCTAACTTCTTTGAGTATATTGTTTGTTGTAAATTGTTAGCCCATTTCTGGTTGTTCTTATTTTGTTTACAATTCCTTTCATAACAGTGGTTGTGACACTTTTCAGGATTACCAGAGGTGTCCAGTACGAATCACTATCACCTGTTCACAGCATGAGAAAGCCTTGTCTGTGGCCACTGGGCAGAAAGCCTCACAACTCTGCCGGCTGCTGGCAGCACACACGCTCTGCTCCAGGCTCCGCGAGCAGGCTAGCAATTTATACACACAATTTTCTTTGCAGACTAGCAATTTACACACCCTTCTTTAGTGCCCAGTCTCTTTCTTTCTGAGCATCCATACTGTAAACCGATCCTCTGCATCCCAGTTCACCACTTTCCTTAGCATAAAGCACTTAAACATATCTGTAATCAAACCAAACTGAAGTTTGTTTAACAGAGCTTGAGATAGAGATTTAAATAAAAGCAAGTATAAGGGATTGGAAACATAAGGGGAATACAATATAAAGTCTATCCTCATTAACAGGTTACTTTCCTATCTAATAAGGCATTTCTCCCACAATCGTCAATCACTACAGCACTTGTCCCGTTCAGAAAGCTGGGATCCACCTTTCATGAGACACCCCCGCTGGCAGAGTTTCTCCTCTGTAATGGATAACAACTTGTGCCATTATATTTGCTCTCATATGGTTACAGGCCACTGTCTGTTAGCCCAGAGAACTCCTTCTTCAGAGAACTCTTCTGTGGTTCATTTGTCTTTGTAAATGCACAAGTCTCCAGCTGGTTCAGACAGTAAACAAGTGCTGCCTCCACAGATATCCATTGTTCTCAATGTTGATTGAGCTAGCCCTAAGACCCCAACTTGCCTCAGGTGACAAGTCTCACTTCAACAATTTTGCAACCAATATTCTACATTTACATATCTCAGACTATTTGCTGTTTTCAGAGTGGCAGCCGTGTTAGTCTGTATCCGCAAAAAGAACAGGAGTACTTGTGGCACCTTAGAGACTAACAAATTTATTAGTGCAAACATTTCACAATAACCATGACAGTCAGCTAGTTCTTTAGCTTTCAGCAGAAACCTCACACCACCTCCTTTATTATTGAGAAATATTGAGAAGATGGTCTAATACAGAGATAATATACCTGTCTGGCTATGTCTGTCAGTGGGCTAATGCTCCTTACTTTTTCAAGCTTGCTGTCTATGTTTTGTCTTAGGAGAGCTGTCCTGTACCAATTTGTTACAGAAGTACATTGTATTATCTTCAGCATTCTGTATGTTGATTGGCTATCTATTACACTGCTTTAGCTAAAGCCAAACTAATTTGTGGGGAAAGATAGTAGCCAGACATAAATACAAAATAGTCTGCAAATGTCAAGTCTTCTGGAGTGACAGAGTGTAGAATGAATAAAATTATATTACTGTGGTCTTGTGACAAAGATTAGTAAGAACATAAAATCAACAACATTAGAATCATGTTGTGAAAGAGACTGATGAGAACAGAACCTATAAGAAACTTTCTTTTAAATGGCCAATAACTTCCTGATTTCCTTCTTCCTCTTCTTGTGTTGCAAACTGGCACCACACTTGCATCCATACTTTCCAACTAAGCAAAAAAAAAAAAAAAAAGCTATTACCTTTAGTTGACCCCAGTTCTATTTGTTATGAAGGGAAACACTTACACTTTGAGGAGAGTATTATGACAGTAATCTGAGCACTAATTATAAGGCTGGAAGAAATACAGCAATTTAGCAGGACTCTAGAAGTGGAACTTGACACATTCTGTATTTCTATACTATTGCCAGCACTCCACAGACCTGGTCTTTTTGTACATAATTAACCAGATTTAAAAAAAAAAATCACCTAAATTCCTGACTTCTGCATTTGTATCACACTAAGGCCAACAGATTAGGACACATCACTAGGTAAAATTGTGTAAAATTTTTGCAGTGAAACCAGCGAATGGCAACATCAAACTCAGCTCCTTTTGGGTCTTGTTACAAACACAAACAAGTTAGTTAAAAGGTCAGCTAAGATTTATGAATGTATGGAATGAACTTGCACCCAGTTACATGTAAGCCTGGCCCAGCTCATAGTTTTTGCAGCCAAACCAGATGAGGTTAATGGTTTATCACGATTTTGAAATGAAACCAGGTGAATCCCTAATGGTTCTGGCTGAATTTCATTTTCAAATTTTTGGATTTATCAAACTAGACACTCAAAGTGAAACTGAGCGGTAAGAATCTATATCAATGAAGTCAACGGAAGCCTTTCCATTTACCTTAATGGGCTTTGGATCAGGTGTATGAACCTGTGCAAAGCCAAACCTCCAAGTTTTCTCAAGCTCATGGGAAAATATGTGAGAATTTATTTAGTCAAATTTACCCCTGGCATAAATGGGTGCAACTCCTATTGACTTTATTCATTGGGATAGTTTGCTACTGTTATAAGACTCATGGAAAAATTTATATCCTAATTCTTATCTTCTGTGTAATCTAGTTCAAACACACAGAGAGCTTTTGAGGGTCTTTGACTTCAGTACAAGAAAAGATTAATGTTCTCAAGTGCTGTGCTCTTCTCATGAACTATGAATTAAGATTGGTGAGCAATCTGAAATATGCCAACAAGAAAAAAAATCTCAATTCTAAAGGGTGGTTGAATGCTATTTAACATCAAGGGATCTGGAACAGTTATCTCTGAGGTCCTGTGAGCTATTAGAGAGGCTCATTCATAACCTTGCCACATGAAAATGATAGGCCCTGGAATGCAGATTAACAAGCAGAAGGTCCATTATTATATAAAGTAAAGTTAATTATGAAAGAAAATAACAAGCTCAAGTCTAAAGTGGTTTTTATTTATCTCATATATAAATTGCAATTTAGTCCTTACAACCACAAAGTGCAGCATAAACTAAATTGTTTTGAAGTGATTAACTGTCCAAGTACTATTGTTTCCCAGGCATGGAACACAGGTTCAAATAAGGTAGCTCTCCAATGCTAACTACTGGTGATAGCATTGAGCATTTGGTCATGAGAATTTGTGTTCAAGAAGAATTGCAGAAAGTTCCCTACATTCCAAGTACACTCTTATTCACCTGATCTGAATGCGCTGGAGGCAGCAGAGATAACGCCAAGCATGAGGTTGCACAGACATTTAGGAGACTGAAGTCTGAGAAAAACCTCAGCCCTGAGGCAATTGTGGCTAAATATCTCCACAAGCAACAGGCTTTACATATTTGGTCCAGCAATTGAATAGTGTTTTCCTACATCAACTACTTGTTACTTGTGCTTAGTTGAGAGTAAAGTGTTCTGTGATTGCTTCCAGCAATGGGACGAAGGAGAATGGTCTAAAACAAAAATGAAGAAGATACTGGAAACCTTCACCATACTTTATAAAGGGTCGTGGAAAAGGGGGAAAAAAACAAAAACAAACCTCTTCCATGTTAATGGTACCGCATGAGGAATTATTGGTTAAATTAGAAAAGATGGGGATCGATTTAAAAATCCAGAGGTGGATAAAGAACTGGTTAAAGGGGAGACTGCAGCGGGTAGTACTGAAAGGTGAACTGTCAGGTTGGAGGGAGGTCACCAGTGGGGTTCCTCAAGGTTCGGTTTTGGGTCCGATTTTATTTAATCTATTTATTACTGACCTCGGAACCGAATGTAGGAGTGGGCTTATAAAGTTTGCGGATGACACAAAGTTGGGAGGCATTGCCAATTCGGAGAAGGATCGGGATATTCTGCAGGGAGACTTGGATGACCTTGTAAATTGGAGTAATAATAATAGGATGAGATTTAATAGTGAGAAGTGTAAGGTGATGCATTTAGGGATGACTAACAAGAATTTTAGTTATAAGCTGGGGACGCATCGGTTGGAAGTGACGGAGGAGGAGAAGGACCTCGGAGTCCTGGTTGATCGCAGGATGACTATGAGCCGGCAATGTGACGTGGCTGTGAAAAAAGCTAATGCGATCTTGGGATGCATTAGGCGAGGTATTTCTAGTAGGGACAAGGAGGTGCTGCTTCCGTTATACAAGGCGCTGGTGAGACCTCATTTGGAGTACTGCGTGCAGTTCTGGTCTCCCATGTTTAAAAAGGATGAACACAAACTGGAACGGGTACAGAGAAGGGCCACTAGGATGATCCGAGGAATGGAAAACCTTTCCTATGAAAGGAGACTCGAGGAGCTCGGTTTGTTTAGCCTAACCAAAAGAAGGCTGAGGGGGGATATGATTGCTCTCTTTAAATATATCAGAGGGATAAATACCAGGGAGGGAGAGGAATTATTTCAGCTCAGTACTAATGTGGACACGAGAACGAATGGATATAAACTGGCCGTGGGGAAGTTTAGGCTTGAAATTAGACGAAGGTTTCTAACCGTCAGAGGGGTGAAATACTGGAACAGCCTTCCGAGGGAAACGGTGGGGGCGAAAGACCTCTCTGGCTTCAAGATTAGGCTAGATAAGTTTATGGAGGGACTGGTTTGATGGGATAACGTGATTTTAGTCAATTAGGCAATAACGTGCCATCGCTGGTAAAATGTGGGTCCAGCTGGAGAATCTTGCCTGTATGCTCGGGGTTCTACTGATCGCCATATTTGGGGTCGGGAAGGAATTTTCCTCCAGGGTAAATTGGCAGAGGCCCTGGAGGTTTTTTGCCTTCCTCCGCAGCATAGGGCAGGGGTCGCAAGCTGGAGGATTCTCTGCGACTTGAAGTCTTTAAATCGCAATCTGGAGACTTCAACAGCTGAGATAAGGGAAATTGGGTGGGTCAGCTTTTGTGGCCTGCATCATGCGGGAGGTCAGACTAGATGACCATAATGGTCCCTTCTGACCTTAAAGTCTATGAGTCTATGAACTCTGTACCATTCGCCAAACAAAATAAAACAACCCACAATTCAAGACTGATCTTTTGACATAGGTTCTTGTAACAGGGCTTGGGAGGCCTAGTGGTTAGATCACCTGGCTCTCAGGCCTGGGCTGGGCCCTCCATCTGCACCAGTCCCAGCCCAGGGCTCTGTGAATGTCAACCCCTGAACACGGGGTTTGGTGTCCCTCTCAGCGGCAAGTCAGAATCCACTGCCCTGGACTATTTCCTTCCAGTTTGTTCAGTTTGGGGTATGGCCCCTCTAGTCCAATTTACTGGGTGCCTCGCTTCCCAAAGAATTCCCTCTGTGGTCCAGGTGGCGCCTTGCTGTGGTCCCATGCTCCTTCGGTTGGGGCAGCCACAATGTCTCTGGGGTTCGCTCAGTCAGTTACCTCCTATGCTGGGGGTTCCTCCACAGTCTTCTTGGCTGGGAAACTAGTGCTTATTACAGATGGCTACCCTGGCTGCTTCAGGCAGGGATACAGCTAGCTCCTGCCTCTTCACCACTCAACCCTGAACTGAGCCAGGCTCCCTTCTTTTATCTCCCCTCCAGGCCTGGCATTGGCTGCAGATATAGTGGGGCAGGCTACCTGGGCCCAAAGGCTTTCTTCCTGAACCTCTAATTTAGTTTTAATTGTTCCTGGATCTGTTCTTCTAATATGCCATTTAACTTACTTGTGTAAATTGTAATAGTTTTACAAACCGGGTCAGCTTTCAGATAGCACCTCTACAGTTGCACCACAATCTTCTGCATACATATTTGTTGTAGTCACAGCTAGGGTTGCCAGGCATCCAGTTTTCAACTGGAACGCCCGGTCAAAAAGGGACCCTGGCAGCTCTGCTTGGGTCATTAAAAGTCCAGTGGTGGTGCAGGCAGGCTCCCTCCACTGCTCCTGGGAAGTGGTTGGCATGTCCTTCTGACTCCAAGGCGCAGGGACAGCCAGGGAAGCTCTGCATGCTGCCACCACCATGTTCCCAGCCAATGGGAGATGCGGGGGTGGTGCTGCACCTCCGCCTGGCCATGGCGCTGCCTAGGAACCAGAGGGACATGTTGCTGCTTCCGGGAGCCGCCTGAGGTGAGGGCTGCCTGGAGCCTGTACCCCGCACTCCCTCCCTCCCGCACCCCAGCCCCCTGCTCTAGCCCTCATCCTCACCCCCCTCCTGCACCCCAACTCCCTTTCACACCCTGCACCCCCTCCTATACCCCAACCCCCTGCCCCAGCTTGGTGCCCCCCCACACCCTGAACCACTCATTTCTGAGCCCATCCCAGAGCCTGTACCCCTTCCCATACCCCAACCCCCTCTCCTGGCTCGGAACCCCCTCTTACCCTCCAAACGCCTCGGCCCCACCCCCAGCCTGGAGCCCCCTCCTACATCCCAAACCCCTCATTCCAGGGCCCCATCCCAGAGCCCGCAAGCCCTGCCAGAACCCACACCCCAACCTCCTGCACCAGCCCAGTGAAAATGAGTGAGTGAGCAAGGGTGGGGGAGAGTGAGCAATGGAGGGAGAAGGGATGGAGTGAGCGCAGGGGCCATGGCTTCAGAGAAGGGGCGTGGCAGGGTCAGGGACGGGGCAAGGGTGTTTGGTTTTCTGCAAATAGAAAGTTGGCAACCCTAGTCACAGCAGCTGCATGTGCAAGCTAAGGCGCCATCCATCTTTTTGAACTGTGTGTTTAAAGCCAAGATTTGAGGAGTGCAGAAAATTGTCCATAAAACATTCTTGCACAAATTTTCTTAAGATCTGGGCCATGGGGTTTCTTTTTGGTTTCTTCATTAATTTGACTATAGTAGGGGTCGGCAACCTTCGGCATGCAGCCCACCAGGGTAATCCACTGGCGGGCCATGAGACATTTTGTTTACATTGACCATTACATTGACCATTACAGGGATGTGCTGGTCGCTGCTTCCCGTAGTTCCCATTGGCCGGGAACGGCAAAGCACGGTCACTGGGAACTGCAGGAGGCTGTGCCTGCGGACGCTCAATGTAAACAAAATGTTTCGCAGCCCGACAGTGGACTACCCTGATGGGCCGCGTGCCAAAGGTTGCCGACCCCTGGACTATAGTCACTGTTGAATAACATAGGTATGGATCTTGAAGCTATGTGTGCTGAGTTCCCATTTAAATTAATGAGAGTTTCAAGCACAAAGCAGCAGCAAGAACAGGCCCAATGTTTTCTATTTCAGAAGTATTCTGCAGTAACTTTCCAACACTGCTCACAAAAGGCAGCATGCTCCAATTGAGGAGGACTCCTGGGTGGGATATATGAAGAAAATAAATTAGTAAATATATGAATGGAACCAAAACAAAACAAACAAAACAAAAAACAAAAACAAAAAAGGAAGAAAAGGACCTTCCCCTTTGTTAAGCATTTACCATTCAAACATTTTGCTGAGGCCAAAACACTGAATTAGATGAGCATGGTGAAAGTAGGGTTAAGTGACAGATGGGTTAGCAAGATGAAATACTTTTTGGTTGGAAGAAGGTTTTTGTGGTCTAGCATAACCTCAGTCTTTATTTATTGGGTTACCATAATTTTACACTAAGGATTAATTTAACACTGTATTTCTATCATGTACACAATAAGTACTTTTATGGCAAAACTCATCAAAACAAAAGTGGAAGTGTTTAAACAGTTGTCTTTCTCAAGAACAAATGGAACCATTAGAACTAGATATGTAGGCTATGTCTATACTAATGGCAATGTGTAGGTATTACACATGTAGCTACACACCTCAATGAAAGACTCTGTCAGCAGAGTGAGGCTCCAGCAGCTCCTCACTGCCAGAGAGCCTTTCCACGGAGCCTTCCAGATACTAGAGCCTCTCCCCACTGTTGGAACCTTTAGCTGTAGTCATGGGTGGTGGTCCCCCCATCCCCAAGGGACACCTGACTGCAGTGGCCCCGCCCCTTCTCTGAGGCCCCCCCACCCACCGCCTGCTGCTGCTGCCTACCTGCACTCCACCTCCCCCCTCAGGTCCTGCTGCTCACTGCGTCGCTTTTCCTCAGGAATGGGGGAGAGAGGAGGGACACTGTGAGCAAGCGGAAGGTGCAGGGGTCTGGAGGGGTAGTGAGACGGCTCGGCCAGGCACTGGGGCCGGCGGCTCTGGCAGGCACTCAGGCGGGGGGCAGCTCGGCCCGGCGCTCAGGCGGGAGGGAGTGGCTCGGCCCAGTGCTCGGTCGGGGGCAGGGGGGAGCAGCTCAGCCCGGCACTGGGGCTGGGCTGGCCCGGCCCGGGACTCAGACTGGGGACAGGTGAGCGGCTTGGCCTGGCTCTGGGGCCAGCCTGGCCTGGCGCGGCGGGAGTGTTTCAATTAATACAAAATAGACAAAAAATGTATGTAGTTCCTTATTTCTTAGGATAAAACCCCAGAGCAAGTAAGCTTGAGAGGAAGAAAATGGGGGGAAAGGGGAAAAATACAGGAGGCTGACAAAATTTGCATTTGTCGATTTCATAAAAGTCTTAAAGTTGTAGTTTCTTTACATTATATTGCTAGGAATGGTGTTAAATTCATTAAATGTAACTGAATATATATGGAAGTATACATGACTATGTGAAATATATACTATGGGGACTATGACTCACCCTGATTTAATGGTCTGTGGGCTCTGATTGGGTAAATAAGGTCAAAGTGGACAGAGAGAGAATATGGATTGTATTGAGGGATGTGTTGCTTTAGACTCAGCAAGAGGGTACAAGGCATTGTCTTGGATTACAATGAAATTGATAATGTTACTTTGCTACCATATTTTTACTTCTTGGCATCTCCGCTGAGCAGGGGTGGCTCTATGTATTTTGCCACCCCAAGCACGGCAGTGAGGCAGACTTCGGTGGCATGCCTGCGGGAGGTCCACTGGTCCCCTCGCCTTGGCGTACCCGCCGCCGAATTGCTGCCGAAGCCGCGGGACTGGCGGACCTCCCGCAGGCACGCTGTCGAAGGCAGCCTGACTGCCGCCCTCACGGCGACCGGCAGGCCCCCCCCCCGTGGCTTGCCGCCCCAGGCACGCGCTTGGTGCGCTGGTGCCTAGAGCCGTGCCTGCTGCTGAGACTACCATTAAAAACACATATGAACCTCATCATGGGTTGAGTTAAAACCTCTTCAATCTGTGATGGGGTGTTCATCCCACATGTGCCCTGAAAGGGTTGAGGCAGACTGAGAGGGGTGGGGGGGCTAATTAACCCAACAGGCCACAGCTGAAGGAAATCAGGTGGCTAATAAATCCCCTGTTTAAATGAAGAAGCCTAGCTGAGGAGGAACAAGCTGGGCTGGGACTATAAAGGCAGGAAATTAGCAGTAGAGGTGGCTGTCTGGGAAAGTCTGCAGTCATTCCCTTGGAGAAAAATAATAATACAAAAATAATTAATGGAGATATCCTATCTCCTAGAACGGACCTTGAAAGGTCATGGAGTCCAGCCCCTTGCCTTCACTAGCAGGACCAAGTACTGATTTTGCCCCAGATCCCTAAGTGGCCCCCTCAAGGATTGAGCTCACAACCCTGGGTTTAGTAGGCCAATTCTCAAACCACTGAGCTATCCCTCCCTGTCTAGGGGAGAAGGGAGATGTGGTTGGGCTGGCAAACCTGGGAGGGAGGTAGGAAGGTAGGACAGGGCTCAGGGAAAGGCAGTAAGGTCTAAGAGGGAAGAGATCTTGACTGCTGGCTACAGGGTCCCTGAGCTGGAATCCAGAGTAGAGGGTGGGTCTGGGTTTCCCTGCCAGCCACTGAGAGACTGGCCCTACAAGGCAGTGAATAGAAAGACTACCTAGGTCTGCTGGTGGAAAGCCTTTGATACCCCAGAAGGGGAAGAGACAGAGTAGAAACCATTTGGTGACCTGGCCAGAGGGCCAAGTCATGAAGAGATAGCAGCGGTTCCTGGAGAGCGGGGCTGCAGACCCAGAGAGAGAGAGGAGGAGAGATGGTGTGCAACTGCAGGAAGGGGTGTTAACCTCATGAGTTGTGACCAAGAGGAAGTTCCACCCTAGCAGTAAGTAGAGCACCCCATCACAGGGCCACACCTAAAACAAAGCCCAATAGTCTCCACAGAAACTATCGCCTGCTGAGCGGGGAAGGTTTGACTGGTTTTTGTGCGCATGTGTGAATGTGTGGGGAGGGAAACACACAGAAACTAAGAAGAGCCTGAGTAGAGAGACAGGCTGAAGGAGCAGCTGAAAGTGTGTGGTTGACCCAGAAACAATTATGAGGAGAGGTTTCTGAGTTAGGGTGCAAGCTTAAGAGACTGAGCAAAATAAGCTATTTCCTGCTAGTTGATTCCCTCTGCATTCAGAGACAAGACTTTATACATTCTTTGTAAATAATCAAAACTGCATCAAAGAAATGCCTATCACCAATTTATACTTCGGAGATGGACAGGACTACTCCGGTGCCTCTCCCTCCAAGGGAGGGCACTGGTGCTCAATCAGCTAGTCCTGTCCATGCTCTGGCACTGGCTCAACGCCCTGGTCTCGGCCCCGGATTTCCTGGCCAACCTCCGGAAATCAGTTCTGGAGTTCTTTTGGCCAGGACTGCACTGGGTCTCTGCATGGGTTCTCTACCTACCCCTGGAGGAGGGAGGACAGGGCCTGAAGTGCCTGCGCCCTCAGGTCCACGTCTTTCACCTCCAGACCCTACAGAGGCTAGTTTATGGTGCATGTAGTCCGGCGTGGAGCGTACTGGGGCACGCCTTCCTCCGCTGCCTCCAAGGGCTCCGATACGACCGGCAGCTCCTTTATCTCCATCGGAGCGGTCTTCCGCAAGACCTTTCTGGGCTGCCGATCTTCTACCAGGACCTCCTCTGGACCTGGAAACTGGTTTCGGCCACCAGGTCCATGGTGGCCGCCGAGGGGGCGGATCTCCTCGTGGAGCCCCTGCTATACAACCCCCAGCTCCGAGTGCAGGTGGTGGAGTCCCCCTCGGTGCACCAGAGGTTGGTCCTGGCAGAAGTCACTAGAGTCGGAGACCTCCTGGACTATGACTGGGGAAACTGGCTGGATCCCCTGACACTTGCTCGGTGCATGGGGCTCTCCAGACCTTGTACTCCCCGGCGCGTACTTCAGGAGGTGAGGGCCACTTTACCACCCACTGCTCAGGTCTTCCTCGACCGGGTCCTGTGAGAGGACATGCCCTGCCCACCCTCCACCCCAGGCCCACCTGACCTTTTCATTGGACCCCTGCCCCGTGGACCTACCAGGTCACCCCACCCCTTCTCCGTGAGCCAGCTGCACGAGTTGCAGCCGGTCCAGTTCCAGACCGCACCACGAAAACATTTGTACACGCTTGTGCTTCACACCCTTCATGTCCTCACCTTCGCGTCTCACCCTGACACGAAGTGGCGGGACCTTCTGCCACCTCTGGAGGGTGAGGAGCCCTGGTGGGCCAGCCTATATTCCAGCCTGGTCCCGAGGCCCACCGTGGATGTCAACTGGCGGATCCTTCACGGAGCCGTGAGCACGGGTGTGTATTTGGCAGGGTTCACTCCCCTCCCAGACACCTGCCCCTTTTGCGGTGTGAGGGAGACCCTGGCACACATATCTGGAATGCGCCAGGTTGCAGCCCCTATTCTGTCTCCTCAGGGATATATTATTACATTTTTTGTTGCACTTTTCCCCTCACCTATTCATCTATGCACTCCCCATCCGTGGCCCCACAAAGTCACAGGACCTCCTTGTCAACCTCCTCCTAGCCCTGGCCAAACTGGCCATCTACAAAACCAGGGAGAGGAGGTTGGCCGACGGGGTTTCCTGCGACTGTGGAGCCTATTTCCGCTCCTCCGTCCATTCACGCATCCGTGCAGAGTTCCTCTGGGCGGCGTCCGCTGGCTCCATTAATGCCTTCGAGGAGCAGTGGGCACTGTCCGGGGTTCTCTGCTCAGTGTCCCCGTCAGGTTCCCTTTGTTTATCCCTGTGACCTCACTCCTGTTTCTGTTATCTCATTAGTTGTCCCCCACAATTATTTGGTATCACGGACCTGTGGATCCTCCCCTTAGGCTGGGGGAAGGTCCTTTAGCAGTGGGTGGGCTCCGCCCCCCCACTTCCTGGATACCAAGAGGACTAATTTATACTCCCAACTAGAACACCCACAGGGCCCCAGGCTTTGATTAGCTGGATTGAAAAGGAGCAACATTGGTGTTAACAGTAGAATTCAAACCTGTGCCTCCAAGGGAGACTACGAGCTGGTTTTGCTTTTGAACCCAAAGGCAAAAAATAATGGAGGTGCTTGCAGAAATCAAAAATAGCCTGCAGGATTTAAAACAAAACCTAAAAGAGGAGCTGGAGACTTCACAAAAGCAATTAAGACAAGACTGAAAACAAGAGCTGGAATTGTCCCTGGGATGGCTGAGATAGTTTGCAGGCTGAGATGAGATGCCTATTGGATTGATGAGGTGACCAGCAATCTGACTGCCATAGATCAGAGGTTTTTCCACAAAATGGCAGAGACCAAGCAAGCTTTAGCCATTCTGGTACTTGTCAACTAAGATGAGCTGCAGCAAGGTCTTATAGAGCTATGAATCCTGATATAGAAGGAAATCAAAGGGTCACTGACCACAGTGGGAGTGTGCAGTTACTCAGGGCCTGCTGCTACATACCTGCCATTTGGACTTCATTACATTTTGTTCAGACTGTTGCTGACTTAACTGGTTCATGGTCTTGCTTCAATTTCCTTATGCTTTGGGATATCTTTTCCGGGGTACATCAGAGCATAACAGGAAGGGAGCTACCTGGATGAGGAACTGTGCCAGCCAGAGGACTTGGTTAAGTCTGGACATTTACAATAGTTTTCTACCCTGTTTATAACCTACAGCGGCCCAGAGGGGAGTATTTGGGCTGTCCCAGGTCAAATAACACAAAAGCTTTGAAGGAAAAACTCTGAGAGGCTTATTTGGCCCAATTCAATATTATAGGTTAAATGACTGGCTGGAAGCATGGACAGAAAGGGCTATTACTAGAAGCTAACTTGGGTGGCCCAGCTCTGATTGTGCTGCAGAACTTACTCCTAGAAAAGAAAGAGTTATCCGGACCTGGTACAAATGTTACACATGCAGTTTGGAGCTAGCCATCAATCTGAGCTGGCCAAGGTCCAGCTAAGAGCTAGAAGGAGAGAGAAACAATAAATCCCACCTGAACTAGCAGATGGCCTGTGGAGACTCATGTTCCTCGCATATCTGGATACCACCGAGACCTTCCAGGATAGACTGGCAATGGACCAATTTATAGATGCTCAGTTGGATTTGTACTTACAAATCAAGATCAGCAAAAGGAGGCCAAAGACATTCTGATATGCTGTGGGATTTGCCACAGAACTTAAATTTTTACTTGCAGCAGTTCACCAGAAAAGGAAGCAACTGCTAGTGAGGAAGATAAAAGTGGATCACCATAAGCCCTGTAAGTACAGCTCTGTGTCTAATATGCATGATGAAAGAGGGGATTCTAATCTGGTTCATGACTGCACTGAACTACTGGAACAAATGACACATTTGGTTTGTAAAATAAGGGAAACTGACAATAATGCAAAAAATTAAAGGACATAGTTCAACTAAATACTGGTACTGTGACAACATTGGCCACAAAAATGAGGATTATTATAAATTTAAGGTGGACCTCTCTTCCAGTTTAGGAAACAGTGGGACACCAAGGTGAAGGGGCAAAACTTGGAGTTACAAGATCAGCCCCACAGTTTTTGTTTAGATCTGGGCAGTAAAACAACAATAGGAGTTGGGCTAGTGAGTGTGCAACAGTATCTGTGACGTGTATATGGATAAGTGACATGGATTCAAACATAACAAGTTATTAGATCAGACATGCTAAAAAGGCTAGGGAACGGGGGATCCCAAACTGAACCACCTAATTGGTCTCAAATGGAGACAATGACTGGGGCAAGGGCATGTCCAAAAATTGGGTTTGAAGATTGGACTTCTGAAATTCAAGCAAGAAGTCTGGGTGGCTGAAATAGTAGATGAGCTAATAATTGGCTTGAATTTCATTCTGGCTAATAACTGAGTAATCAATGGCAGGAAAGGTGTCTTACAAATTCAGTCTGGAGAAATTTCTTTAAAGATGATTTGTAGGCAATTAGTTTGCAGTGAAAAAACTGTCTTGTCCCTGGGGGCAGAAACCATTATAACAGCTACATGCAGTAGTAGCTTTCCAGCAAGGGAAGGATGGGGAGTCATTGAAACCTGTTTTGAGACCCAGGGTCTCGGGGAAATCTTAGCTGCTAAGATTGTGGATCTGAAACAAGAACTGATCACTGTTCATTTCCTGAATGTCTCTGACAAGGAGCAAATAGTAAAACAATCGTACTGCAGTAGTGAAATGTGAACTGGTGAATCTGGTAAATACTGGTGTAGGAAAAAAAACCTTTAAGGGGGTAGTGAGTGAAAGTGAGCTCCCAGAGCTTCTATAGGACCTGTTCCAGCACAGTGCTGTATACTGAAATGGGGAACAGCAGAACAGTCTTTCTGATTAGGAATCAGTTCTTCTCTCAGTCCATCAAAGACATAGGCTGTACTTCACTGGCCCAGCACAAGATTGATAGTGGGGGACACCAACCCATTAAACAGCCACTTCACTGGTTACCAGTAGCCAAAAAAAAAGAAGAAGAGGCACTACAGACTATTGAGGGAGAATATCAGAAAGGCATTATTGAGCCTTCAACCAGCCCTTGGCCCTTCTCATAGTTCTGGTTAAGAAAAAGGATGGCAGCACCAGATTCTGTGTGGACTATAAAAAAAAATATTAGATGAAGTCAATTTAAAGGATTCTTAACCATTATCACCAATAGATACTCTGGATGCTGTAGCAGGTTCAATCTGGTTATCCACACTGGATCTTAAAAGTGGGTTGTGGAAGTAGATGCAAAAGACTAAAGGACAAGGCTTGTGGCAGTTTAAAATGATGGCTTGTGACTTGTCTAATGCAGCAGCCATATTTGAGAGGCTCATGGAGAGGGTATTACATGGCAAGCCTCTCTCAGCCTGCATGTTACACTTAGATGATATCCGCAAAAAGAACAGGAGTACTTGTGGCACCTTAGAGACTAACAAATTTATTAGAGCATAAGCTTTCGTGGGCTTGATGAGTTTGGGGTCCACTAGGGATTGGTGGATAGTTGACACTTGTGCCCCAGTGTCCCTCCAAGCGATAACCTTCTTTCCGCCCACTCTCAAGGTTTCCCTTCGCTCCGAGGGTATGAGAGAGGCATCTGGGTCTGGGGATCTTTGGTGTGATTGGGGTGTAATGAACTGTAATCGGTTGGGGTTCTTGGGGCAGTGAGCCTTTATATGCCCCAGTTCATTACATTTAAAACATCGCCCTGCTAAGGTATCACCGGGGCGATGTTGGTTGATGGAGACTGGTGTGGTGGGGTGAGAAGGCGTCTGGGGTTTCCCTTGGGATGTGGGTGGGGCCTTGGGTTGTCCCCGGTGGTAAGGTTTTGTTTCGGCTTGCCCCTTCTGATATTCGCTCCAACTGCTACTAGCTTTTTTCTTTTCTGTCACCTCCACCCATTTGGCTCCAATCTCCCCCGCCTCGGTTACAGTTTTGGGCTTCCCATCTAGGATGTACCTTTCTATTTCCTCAGGAACACCCTCTAAAAACTGCTCCATTTTTACTAGGGAAAGCAGATCTTCCAGAGATTTAACATTTGCTCCTGATACCCAGGCATCACAATTTTTGTCAATGTGGTAGGCATGCCGGGTAAATGACACATCTGGTTTCCACCTTAGGGCTCTGAACCGCCGACGGGCATGCTCGGGTGTTAGCCCCATTCTGAGTCTGGCCTTGTTTTTAAAAAGTTCATAACTGTTCATGTGTTCCTTAGGCATTTCAGCCGCCACCTCTGCTAAGGGTCCACTGAGCTGCGGCCTCAGCTCTACCATGTACTGGGGTGGAGGGATGTTGTATCCAAGGCAGGCCCTTTCAAAATTTTCTAAGAAGGCCTCAGTATCATCGCCTGCCTTGTAGGTAGGGAATTTCCTGGGATGGGAAGTGGTACCTGGAGAGGAGTTGTTAGGATGGTCTGATGCACCCTGCCTAGTCCTTGCTGCTTCCAGTTCCATCTCTTTTTCTTTCAGCTCCATCTTTCTCTTGTGGGCCGCCTCTTTGGCTTTCTCTTCTCTGTCTCTCAGCTCTATCTCTCTCTTGTGGGCCGCCTCTTTGGCTTTCTCTTCTCTGTCTCTCAGCTCTATCTCTTTTTCTTTCAGCTCCATAGCTTTCTTGTGGGCCTCCTCTTTAGCTTTTTCTTCTTTGGTAGTCATTTTCCTGGTTTTCTTGTGCTGGGTCACACCCCTCTGCAGTTGACTGAAATTGGGATGTACTTAGCTCTGGCTGCTGCTGAGTTAACAGAGACTTTCTAACAAGCTACTCCCGAGGATGTAAAAAGAAAAAAAAACAATTCAACTTGTAAATTATCTTTACCAGTCAGTCAAAGTTTGCTCCCTTTGAACCCTTCTCTTAACAAAGGACCTCGTTAAAAAAAACTTAACACCTCTGCCTTCAGGCAAGGAGAGATAAGATATGCATCTACCTTCAGCTCTGCTTTCCAAGCAGCTAGAAGGAAAAAAAAAATCTCTTACTGGCTTTGGGTTTAAAATGTATCCCACCGCTATGCCACCATGTCAAGGCTGGATCCCCACTTTGAACTTTAGGGTTCAAATGTAGGGGCCTGCATGAAAACTTCTAAGCTTATCTACCAGCTTAGCTTTGGTCCGCTGCCACCATCACAAGAATTCCCTCCCTGGGAAGCCTTGAGAAACCTTTCACCAATTCCCTGGTGAACACAGATCCAAACCCCCTTGGATCTTAAAACAAGGAGAAGTTAACCATCCCCCCTCCTTCCTTCCACCCTCCTTTCACCAACTCCTGGTGAATACAGATCCAAACCCCCTTGGATCTTAAAACAAGGAGAAATCAATCTGGTTCTTAAAAAAGAAGGCTTTTAATTAAAGAAAAAGGTAAAAATCATCTCTGTAAAATCAGTATGGAGAATAACTTTACAGGGTAATCAAACTTAAAGAGCTCAGAGGACCCCCCTCTGTCTTAGGTTCAAAGTACAGCAAACAAAGATACACACTCTGGTAAAAAGGTACATTTACAAGTTGAGAAAACAAAGTAAATCTAAGACGCCTTGCTGTCTTTTTACTTACTAGTTTGAAATAGGAGAGACTTGTTTAGAAAGATGGGGAGAACCTGGATTGATGTCTGGTCCCTCTCAGTCCCAAGAGCGAACCACCCCTTAAAACAAAGAGCACACACAAAAGCCTTTCCCCCCCCAAGATTTGAAAGTATCTTGTCTCCTTATTGGTCCTTCGGGTCAGGTGTCAGCCAGGTTACCCGAGCCTCTTAACCCTTTACAGGTAAAAGGATTTGGAGTCTCTGTACACAGAGAGCTGTTACCCTTCCCTTCATAGTTATGACAGTGGACTATAAAAAAAAATATTAGATGAAGTCAATTTAAAGGATTCT
>NW_020664417.1:51488442-51516514 GCF_002925995.2 Terrapene triunguis | reverse complement strand
CACAGGACCCTCTGTTGCTTTTTACAGATTCAGACTAACACAGCTACCCCTCTGATACTTGTCACATGCTTATGTGTGTCTTTAGGTACCTTGCTGAATGATGCCTTACTTCCTTGGCACGCCTTCGCTTGGGTGCTGCACCTACTCCACACACCAGCAGAGCTCAAGTACTTCATACAACTGTCTCTCTAAATGTATCATATGACCTAGCTGGGGCACCCACAGCTTCTTTTCACCTCTTGTATAGCATCTCCTGGGATCGTCATCTAAGTTACTGCAGCAAAGCTCAAAATTCATAGCTTATGTTGACACTAACTGAGCCCCCTAAAGCCAGATTTTCAAGGAAGATGGATAGTAATATCTTACCCTTGGACATGCCACAGAGATAAAAAAAACCCATTGTTTTCGCAGCCATAAATGATTCCAAAGTGGGAGGAGAAAGGATGATTAAAAGAAAAGGTTAGAAGTTGAGACCTAGGTTCTGTTCTCATCTCTGCCACAGCTTTGTGTGTGTCCTTAGGCAAATCACGTTAACCTCTATCTCTGCTCTCAACAGAGAAATGAGGGTAATGATACATCTCTATCTCATAGGGTGCTGAGAGGCTAAATCAATGAACTAACGTTTTTAAAGTATGTGGAGACTATTGGATGGAAGGTGCTATGTATGTTCAAAATATTATGATTTGATAAACCTTCCAATACTATGGAAATGAATGCAATAGAAATGTCAATAACTGATGAAATACTTCCAGTTATATTAACAGAATATCCAGGCTGATAGAATCTTTATCAAATGATTTCTGTTTTCTTTTAATCAATGCTTCAGAATTTATAACTGCTTTTCCAGGGCCTCCACCCAAACAAAAGATTTTTGTTTCAGTTGTAGTAACAAAATAATTCACAAAATATTTCCTAGATTTTATTTTCCTTTACAAGCAAAATCAGGTCTGCAAAGCTAGAAGGCAGTGTCAGAAATGGCACTGCCTGCATAGCTAAGTATTGCAAATTGTCATGTGAAGGCAGCAATCATAGGTAGCCCTTGTTTGACCTTGCAAGTGTTGTCACATGAGGACTTGGCGTGAGCAAATCGAGTTATTGTGCCATCTGTTTTTTATAAAGATACAAATATTTAACTGCTTTTGCCATGCTTGACTTTCATGCTATTCTTTTAGATTTTATGGGCCCAGTTTTGCCCCCTGGTTTGCACACACAAATCCCATCGATATGGTTGCAATCGCATGGATATATCTTATGGAGCATTCAAACTCTGCATTCTGGTCCATGCATGTACAATGCCAATACTGCAGAAACATTGTTTAACTATTACATTGAGTCTGTCTGATTTAAAAACAATAGCTCCTCAACTGGAGTTCGTTATTGGGGTTTGCCTGAAAAGTTTTACATCTTCGATGACACTTATGGGAACAGCTTATAAGAGACCCAGCAGCCCCCATATGAATTCTGTGCCCAGTACTTTTGAAAATCTGGTTACTTATTTAGTAAAATCAACAGGTTATAGGAAAGATTAACAAGACCTGGGCTGTCAAACAAAACCAATTAGCTAAGCCCTGCTCTTCCTGGACAAACCCCTTAGAAAAGAGAGTGGTAACAAGGTTTCTTTGAGGCAGAGGACCATCTTCCCCTGAATGATGAAGGATACAACATCACATCCTTGTAAACAGCCAGGAAAGAGGGCTTATAAAGCTAAAAAAAGGAAGGGCTTGGCAGGGAAAGAAGAAGGAGAGAGGAAGGGGAGCTTTTCTGGTATATCTATAGGGCATCTGGGAGCAAGTCTGCCAGTAGGAATAGACAAACTCACACTAGCGGGAATCGAGTTAGTGTGTTAAAAATAGCAATGTGGGCATCTGGCTTGCGCTGTCAAGCCCACCTGACTCCCAAGGCTTAAAAGCCTGAGGCAGAATGTCCACATAGCTATTTTTAGTGCATTAGCTTGAGCCCTCTAGTGCTCATGTATTTACACGGGCTTAGAGACTTGCTCCCAACTGCAGTGTAGATATATTCTTTAGTGGAAGCCAAAGGGATAGACAAGGGGTCTGTAGTACTGTAGTAGTAAGACAGGTGTAACTGGAGGGCGTGTGATACCAATTGCCTTTCCCGTCCCTGCTGCACTATTCAACACCTGTTGTAGAAGCAAGGCCATTTGGAAAACTTCTCACTGAGTATCCGTTTGTTAGATACACAGTACTACTAACCCCTGCGTGGAATCATGTGTACGGCCCTGAGAGATCATGAGATTATCTTAAAAATGATGAGATTTATTTAAAAAATAATGTTGGGATTCTTTTTATTTAATTTCTGGTTTCTGAACCTTTAGGGTGCATTGAGGGGTCATGTTTTCAAGCCTCTCTCCATATCCATGAGGAGACAGAAACTCACTTCTTTAAAAATGAAAGCTGAAATCCTCACATTAATGTGATTTGAGCAGCCAGGGCTTTAAGAAACAAACCAAACATTGCAAGACTTGTGATAAAGTTATGAGCTGGCAACACTGGCACAAGAGAATAGGAGAGGCAAGGGAAGGGGAGAGGCAAGGAGACGCTTTCAGTAGAACTGGCTGAAATTTTTTGC
The DNA here is from genome assembly GCF_002925995.2 of Terrapene triunguis. NCBI lineage: Eukaryota > Metazoa > Chordata > Testudines > Emydidae > Terrapene > Terrapene triunguis. Next base: position 51,513,925 of record NW_020664417.1, on the reverse strand, counting down.
AAACGTTTTTCCTGTTGAAAATTGATTTTTGTCAAAAATCAACATTTTGCTAGAAAAATTCAAATTTTTCAATTGGAAAATTCAAAATGAATTTTTACCTTTCAAACTGACATTTGAAATTGAACAATTGTTTCATTTTCACAGTTCAAAAACTAAATGAAATTTTTCATTTCAAAATGTCAGTTTGAACTGAAACAATGAATGTTTGGTACAATTCCGTATTAAAATTCATACAGAAAGCTTGAAATATTTCAACTGAAAAAGGTCCGACAGGGATTTTTCCCTAAAAATGTCCGGGGTTTTCTGAGCAGCTCTAGCTTTCAGTGACCCCACCTGGTCTCGTGAGGAGTGACAACAACTGATGTTTTATTCATGTGGAAATGACAGACCTGAAACCTCTCCATGTCTCCAAAAGTGAAAGTGCAGAAAATCACTTTGTTTAACTTACCGCCATGCAGTGACAAACACTTAAAATATTCTGCCCTGTTCAATATGGTTTCACTTTATTGTATGTTCACATACTAGCAGTCTTAGTGCTCACCACACAAATACTATCATCTTGCAATTTATTGCCAACATGCTATTTTCACAAATATATTCATCTCTAACATTAGGGTAATGTTGAGTGTGGAACTTGGTCATGACTCAGCTACTTGTAATCACTTTCATTCTTTTCCTCATACCAGTTAACCAGAATATCTCAACAGAAAAATACAATTCTTCTCTTCCTTAAGTCAATGAAAGATTTTTCCATAAACATAAGATCAGACCTATTTTTGAAAAACTAGTACAAAACAAAACCCTCCCACATCTGAACTCTCTTGAACTTTGGGGTTCAATATCCAGATCTCAAATTTCCTTAATTTCAGATGTTTTGATTCATCCCATTATAGAGATTGGTACCACCTGAAAACTTGGATCTGAAACCTGTGATGTCATTATAGTAGGACAGTAACTGCCATTCTCTAACACTGAACAAGGAACTTTATAAGAATTCCCAAACAAAAAGTATGACAAGGGTGTTAAGATGGAGAGTACATCTCGGTAACGTATTAGTAAAAGCCATTACAGGGACCTTGTAATTATCTCAAACACAAGCAATTATAAACCCAGAAACTTCAGATTAAAATTAAACTTTAAAAATGAATGAGTGTGAACACACAGCTAAAGCACTCAAACAACTTTAGTTATTCACTATGGAGATGACATGCAAAACATATCTAACTCAATACTCTTGGGTGGGTGGTTAGCAGTAGGGATTGAACCTGGGACTTTAGGAGCTGTCTGTTGCCGGACTTAAAAGTCTTAAACCCAGACATTTTAGGGTTTTTTCATTTTTTTCCTCATGATGTCACTCCCAGAAATCTAAGAGAGTCTTCACTCTTGTAATTTACAAGTTGCAGGGCCAGATGAGAGGAGTGTTATAAGAAAAGCAACGAACCCACACATGTCTTTGTTTGGTTTTGCCAACTTGTGCAACTGATGAAATGCCAAAAATATAATTATTTTATATCACAGTGTGAAGGAGAAAAAGGTAGTATGAGAACATTCATTGTTAATTATTTATTCAGTGAAAAGTCAGGGAAGATGGGAGAGATTCCAGAGGACTGGAAAAGGGCAAATATAGTGCCAATCTATAAAAAGGGAAATAAGGACAACCTGGGGAATTACAGACCACTCAACTTAACTTCAGTACCTGGAAAGATAATGGAGCAAATAATTTTTGCTGTGATTTGCAAACACCTAGAAGATAATAGGTGAAAAGTAACAGTCAGCATGGATTTGTCAAGAACAAATTGTATCAAACCAACCTAATAGCTTTCTTTGACAGGGTAACAAATCTTGGGGATAGGAGGGAAGCGGTAGATGTGGTATATGTTGACTTTAGTAAGCAAAACTGGTTGGAAAACCATTCCCAGAGAGTAATCATCAGTGGTTCACAATCAAGCTGGAAGGACATACCGAGTGAGGTCCTGCAGGGATCAGTTCTGCGTCTGATTTTGTTCAATATCTTCATCAATGATTTAGATAATGACATAGTGAGTACACTTATAAAGTTTGCAGACAATACCAACTTGGGAAAGGTTGTAAGTGCTTTGAAAGATAGGATAAAATACAAAATAATCTGGAGAAATTATCTGAAGTAAATAAGATGAAATTCAATAAGGACAAATGCAAAGTACTCCCCTTAGAAAGGAACAATCAGTCGCACACATACAAAATGGGAAATGACTGCCTAGGAAGGAGTACTGCAGAAAGGGATCTGGGAGTCATAGTGGATCACAAGCTAAATATGAGTCAACAGTAGTAACACTGTTGCAAAAAAAGAAAACATCATTCTGGGATGTATTAGCAGCAGTGTTGTAAGCCAGGCATGAGAATAAATTCTTTTGCTTTACTCTGCGCTGATTAGGCTTCAACTGGAGTACTGTGTCCAGTTCTGGGCACCACATTTCAGGAAAGATGTGGACAAATTGGAGAAAGACCAGAGAAGAGCAACAAAAATAATTAAAGATCTAGCAAACATGACCTATGAAGGAAGATTGAAAAAACTGGGTTTGTTTAGTCTGGAGAAAAGAAGACTGAGGGGGGGATATGATAACAGTTTTCAAGTACATAAAAGGTTGTTAGAAGGAGGAGGGAGGTAAATTGTTCTCCTTTACCTCTGAGGATAGGACAAGAAACAATGGGCTTAAATTGCAGTAAGAGTGGTTTAGGTTGGACATTAGGAAAAGAACTTCCTGTCAGGGTGGTTAAGCACTGGAATAAATTGCCTAGGGAGGTTGTGGAATTTCCATAATTGGAGATTTTTAAGAGCAGGTTAGACAAACACCTGTCAGTGATGGTCTAGATAATACTTAGTCCTGCCGTGAGTGCAGGGGACTGGACAAGATGACCTCTCAAGGTCCCTTCCAGTCCTATGATTCTATAAAGGAGTTTAGGTTTCTTGATTTCCTGAAAAAGAACTCATTGTTTTCCATGTGACAACTTGTCCTACTGACAATTACTTTCTTATTAAATTACTTCTGTACAGTAAGATTTAAACTGAAGTTATTTTCATATCTCAAACCACAACACATTCTACTGTTTAAAAACTAATAATAGGAAGAGGTGTTTGGATCTCAGTCTGGTTGAGAAATGATTTATAGTTTGAAACTGAGTCTGAATCAGGACTAGGATTCATGTTTGTGTTTAGATTCAACACCAGGAATCTCTCAGCCTTTCTCAAAATAACAAATCTTACACGGCTATCTGTCCTTGTCAGATTTCCACAATCTCTGGATGCAGCCCAACCACATGGAAACCAGACCTCACCAAGAAGTTTTAGGATTTGATTTGAGGGCTGATGGACAGGGGTCAGTAAGGCAAGTTCTGCTTTGAGGTTCCTGTTAGTCCCATTTCTTCTAATATACAGAGTAATTGATTCTGACTGGAGATAGCTCTAAAAACAATCACAGAGCTCTCACTCTCTCAGCCTTTAAATATGGGGGAAGTCAGAAGAAGCGGGAATCATAGGGAGCCTGCAAACTGCTTGTACCATGCTTTGTTATACTATCAACTTTATTACAGTGGAAGAGCTGAACGTTCCCAGGTTATTATCAGAGCCCTTTTACTATGCTGATAGTTTATCCAATATTAGGGAACCCCCCAAACCTTTACTTTACCCCCAACACCACTAAATATCACTGATTTACTGTATATCACACTTCATTGTTTTAAATTCATCAAATTTAAATGGCTAATCATAAATACCAAATGATAGAGTGGAATTTTGTAAAAGCCTGGGATTCAGACAAGTTATGCAACTTTTCTTTATAATGTATTCAGCTATTTCATTTATGCCTTTGATATGCTTATGCACATTTGAATTATTGTATTTGTCAAACATGATTTAATAGGATTGACTTATACACACAGTATGTGGCAATGAAAGCTTGAATACCCACAGACAGGGCTATATACTAGCCTTGATCCTTTTGCTGAACTACCCATTGATTCCAAAAGGAATTATATACATGGAATGAGGTCACAGCAGTGAAAACAGTAGTCTTCAGTCAGTGCATATATGGGACAGAAAAAAATTAGTTAGCATGCCTCTTACCAGTTATCTTTTAACTCCCAAATATTAATATTACTGAGGGATGTAAAAGTCTGATCTTTGGGAATGTAACTACTAACAATTAGTGCCAATTAGTTCATAAAGATTTTATATAATGGACACCCTCTAGCCTTCCCCCCCTCCCTCCATTTACACACTGTCTACAGGAAGTTTGCGATTTTTTAAATATATTTTCGTTAATCAGAATTATCTTCTCAGCTTCTCTCAATAGGTCTTGGTTTGTACATAGTTCAGAGTTTATTGTAAGCATTTAAAGTTGAAATCTGAGCTGTTTTTATTGGACCATACTATTGTTTCTCTTAAATGGGTAAGTATAACTTTTCAGAATCACATTTCCAGTGTCTATTACATTTATTAAACTAAAGTTTGCTTTCAGTGACTATTCTCCAATATTCAGTTAAAATTCTCATTTTTCTTGAACACTTTTGCTCATAAAAATCTTAGAATATTCATGGAAAATGGACAAAGAAGGAGCATAAATACAGCTGAAGCAATTTAATATAAAATTTAAATGATTATTCCTGGATTTTTAATATTTTCATTTGCAATGCTCATCCCTCTTAATTAACAATGTATGTTGGTATTGAGGGAATAGTTGAGAAGATTTGAAAAGAAAGGAGAATGAGTGAAACAGAACTGACAGAAGGTATTATGGGGTGTAATAACTTTTCCTAGCCCAGACTTTTGTTAAACTCTGTGACGCTCTACTTGCTAACAAGAATAAACTAGAACCCAGTGCTCTGATGAGGTATTTTGTAGATATTATTATACAACTAAGGTTCTATCCAGCAACTCTTATGTCTTCCAGAAACTTCTGGAGCTTCACAAGCATAACCTGTCTCTACTTTGTCATTGTTAGTGTGATATATCCACACATTATTATGCCTTGGTTATATTCAGAGATGTAACTCTGGCACTCAGCATCACAGCCAAAGTGGGGCAGACCACTGAGTGAACATACTAACTCTGACTGAAATCTGAGATTTGGAAAAATTAAACTAAACCTCAGTTTAATGGTTGTTTTCAGCAGCATTTGTGGTCAATAAGGAGCAAGGGATTGATGCTTCCTGCCCCTTCCTCTGCCCCGTTTGCTCTGATACAAGAAACATTTTGTCTATTTAAAAAAAATGATTTTAATACTTATACAAGAATATCTCAAACAGATAGCCTTGGAAACTGAAGTGTCTGCTCACCCCTAGACATAAAACACACCCATTGACAGAGAAGCTTTTCCCACAGTGCCCTCTGCCCATTGAAACCTGATCTAGAAGGTTCACTTCTAGAAATGGAAAGGTTCACACCCTTATGATTTCTACTGAGACTATCTGCCAATTGTGGTGTTAATTTTTGTAAAGGTGGAGATCTGTCCACTGGGAAATGGACTGTGCTTCCTATATTGCTAAATGAGGGAGGTATGGAACATTTGAAAACCTCTAGTATAGATCGGTTATCCTGTTGACAAGGCATACAAAGAAACAAAGGGTAGCACACATTTTGTGGTGGCAGGTTACTGCATAAATATTACCACTGACACCTGTATTTTGAGCAGATTTATTTTAAAAAAATGGAGATGTCGAAAATATATATTATTTAAAATCAGAGAAAAATGGGTATGTATGCTAGGAGTATATTTAGATTTATTTCTACATTTCTTCTTCTCCTTTAGTTATCAACCATGAGATTGTAAAAATAATTATTAGATCCATTTGCTAAGCATGATTGTTATCTTACCTGCAAAGAAGTTATGAAGAGCCTTCATCTGTTGGGTCCATAGGCAGATAATTGCTCTACCAGGTGGAAGACATGAGTGAAAGAATGATCTCTGGAGTCCTGCTTTTTGGTCTAGTTTGGTTTGGCAGTTTTGGGGTAATGTCAATTTCTTGATTCCTTCTGGTCAATGAATTCCATTAGGAAGCTAAATCTTGCTAAAGGCGAATAAAATATTCACCAACGTTTTCACTGAAATTTTATCTAAATTGTTTTTGAAATCTTTATCAAAGCGTTTTCTTACTGAAAGGAATGTGTTGGTAAATGAAAAATTTCAGTAGTTAATAACTATTTTATTTCTATTAGAAATTGCAGAAAATTTTGTAACAATTTTTTTATAATGTTGAAGATTTTTAGTCAAAAGCTTTCTTTTTAAAAAATGACAATTTTTTGATTAAAAAGTTGTTTATCTGAAAATCTTTGACCAACTCTAGACAACAGTTTATTGAGATGGAAGGACAGAAGTGCAGAATTTAAAATTAATATCTAGTTAACTAGCTAGAGGAAAAAATACAAGGAAAGAAGAGTCATTACCATTATGAGAAGAAAAGGAAAGGAAAAAAAGATACTTGAACAGAAATAATAAAACAGAAAAATTTCACCAATATGATACACTGAATCTACTTCAAAACAACACTATTGTCTTTCAACACCTTGCCAGCACCACTATAAGCACTCAAAGCAGGATGTTACTAACAATGTACAAGCAGCATGTTAAAAAAGTGGGTAGAATAAAAAGCATATGTGCCAAGAAGACAGAATACTGGGAGACTTGAATTAATTAAAGCAGTATTCAGAACAGACAAAACAAGATTGAAAGGTATTTTATTCTTCTGAGCTAAAGTGACAATATATGGTTATATGTGAAAAACAAAATATTTTAAAATGTTAAAATGTTCACTGAAAAATTTTCGCGAGGATCGTCTTTAACAACATCTCTCAAAATCTACTATATTCAGAGAAGGTTTTTGGTCTCTGGGTAGACCAGAGAAGAGCAGTATTGAAGACAGCCCCAGAGCTTGGCTGCATTTGCAATATTTTGAGAATCACCTTGGCATGGCTACCCTTTTTAGATGACACGATAGCCTCTCAAGAATCCAGACTTAAGATCATAAAGGAGAAGTGCATAGTACTTATTGAATGGAACCATTTAGAATATGCTCTAGAATAAATGGAAGAACATTTAGTGGAGGCATGTTACAGTACCTTTTACATTTTTAGTGAGCTGATGGATTCACTTTCACCATAGAAGACCCCTTTCTGGATGTCTGACATGGATTGTGTACCCAACTGATAGCAGTAGAATAGTAGACAGTATAGGAGTGAACAGCTCATATATATAATATTTATAGAGGAGACTTGAATATAAAGGGATTTCTTAAGAGGGCTTTACATGTTGATACATAAGTGTGGCATCTAGTGACTGATCCAGCATCCTCCCATGGTCATTTATCTGTGGTGTTCAGGACCAGTCTGGACCTCTTTGGAGGACAGATTGGGCTAAGCAAGGAGAAGGCCATCTGGAAGTGAAACAGTTCTAATATTAATAGGTCTATGATACTAATCACTGATTTCCTGAAATGATGTGACTCTCCTGTCTTGGAGTGAATTACAGGCCGATAAGCCTGACTTCAGTAATGGGCACACTAATTGAAACTATAGAAAAGAATAAAATTATCAGACACATAGATGAACATAATTTGTTGGGGAAGAGTCAACATGGTTTTTGTAAAGGGAAATCATGCCTCACCAGTCTACTAGTATTCTTTGAGAAGGTCAACAAGTATGTGGACAAGGGGGATCCAGTGGATATAGTGTACTTAGGTTTTCAGAAAGCCTTTGACAAGGTCCTTCACCGAAGGCTCTTAAGCAAAGTAAGCTGTCATGGGATAAGAAGGAAGGTCCTCTCATGGATTGGTAACTGGTTAAAAGATAGGAATCAATGGCCAGTTTTCAGAAGGGAGAGAGGTAAATAGTGGTGTTGCTCCAGGTCTGTACTGGGACCAATCCTATCCGACTTATTCATAAATGATTTGGAAAAACGGGTAAACAGTGAGGTGGCAAAATTTGCAGATGATATAAAACTACTCAAGATAGTTAAGTCCCAAGCAGACTGCGAAGAGCTACAAAAGGATCTCACAAAACTGGGTGACTGGACAACAAAATGGCACATGACATTCAATGTTGATAAATGCAAAGTAATGCACATTGGAAAACATATTCCCAACTATACATATAAAATGATGTGATCTAAATTAGCTGTTACCTCTCAAGAAAGATCTTGGAATCATTGTGACTAGTTCTCTGAAAACATCCACTCAATGTGCAGCAGCAGTCAAAAAAGCAAACAGAATGTTGGTAATCTTTAAGAAAGGGATAGATAATAAGACAGAAAATATCATATTGCCTCTATATAAATCCATGGTATGCCCACATCTTGAATATTGCATGCAGATGTGGTCTCCTCATCTCAAAAAAGATATACTGGAATTGGAAAAGGTTCAGAAAAGGGTAACAAAAATAACTAGTGGTCAGGAACTGCTGCCATATTAATAATACTGAGACTTTCCAGCTTGGAAAAGAGATGACTAAGGGGGGGATATGATTGAGGTCTATAAAATCATGTCTAGTGTGGAGAAAGTAAATAAGGAATTGTTATTAACTCCTTCTCATAAAACAAGAACTAGGGGTCACCAAATGAAAATAATAGGTAGCAGGTTTAAAACAAAGAAAAGGAAGTATTTTTTCACACAAAGCACAGTCAACCTGTGGAACTCCTTGCCAGAGGATGTTATGAAGGTCAAGACTATAACAGGGTTAAAAAAAGAACTAGATAAATTAATAGGTCCATCGATGGCTATTACCCAGGATGGGCAGGGATGGTGTCCCTAGCCTCTGTTTGCCAGAAAAGGATATGTGCCAAGAAGGGGATGGACATGGGATGGATCACTTGGTGATTACCTGTTCTGTTCATTCCCTCTGGGGCACTTGGCATTGACCACTGCCAGATGACAGGATACTGGGCTAGATGGACCTTTGGTCTGACCCATATGGCCATTCTTATAAGATTCTTTGCTGATTTTCAGAGAAGAAATTACAAACTTAAGCCTAATAATGGCCTGTTGAAGTTCCCAACTGAAAATAAACTGGCTTGTTTGCACAAGGTAAATCTCCCCATTCCGTCCCCCGCCAAAAAAAGGATTGCCTATTAGGATTTGTTTTGGGGAGAGGGATTTTATATATTTTGCCAATATTTATCCCTTAATGTATCACCTCTACCCAAAAGTTCATTGATAATTTTCCACTAACTGAATTATTCTTACCAGCTATAGAAAACATATTTCTGTTATTTTGGGGATGTGAGATTGTAAATTAAAAAAAGGAAAGAATCAGACACTAAGAAACTACAGAAACAAAAGCCCAGATGTACAGCAAAAACAAAAGCACAGATGTAAAGCTGAAATGTGCAATGAACACAATAACAGCTGTGAGGCACATTATATCTGGCTTTCCATCTTAGGTCTAATGAGAATATAAATATAGACATAAGGTGAGGAAATACATACTGTAGATTGATAAATTGGTAAAGACTTTAATACCCACACAGTGTAAAGCACCTGGTTATCACCACAGTAATGAAAGGGAACAAAGTCAGTGTCCCGACTGATGCATCTGTGGCTGCACTTTGAACACAGCTTGCAAAGCACCCCAACATTACTGTCTAAACTAGATAAACTTGTCTTCTCGGTGATGTCATCCCACCCTGAGGTGGAACGGCTGCAAAGAAGGAAAAACAACATAAAAATAACCCAAACATTTCCAGATCATAAAGGACAAAGGAAGTTTAAGTCCTTGGAAGAAGGGAAAGACTCAAATTGCATTTGAATCAGCATCACTGGCTGGCTTACAGAGTGGTGTACATGGGCTATGGCGCAAACTATGTCCAGTGCTTTTTATTGGATGGGAGACTATTAATATATAGAATCTGTCATAGTAAAGTGGTGAAGGAAGTTAAATTTCAAATAATGTACAAGACCCCATGATCCAGAATTAAAAAAGGATATGAAAGCACATGATAGAAAAATATTATCTATGCTGTTCAGGAGCCCAGTGGAAAAACCCCCTATCAAGTCCTATGAAATTCCTGTATATATTGACTATGGAAAAACCTACAATTTAGAGTCACTTGGGGGTCTAGGTGTATCTATATTACATGGACTTATTTTAAAAAGCATTAATGGTATTTTGTTAGAGTAATTGAATATACATTAATTTGTCACTATAGGTCTTGACCCTTACTCATATCGGTAAGACTACTCATTACCTATCGGTAATGTACTTCATTACCAGGAAGAATAAGGTTTGCACAACTAGGCTCTTAATTGTATAGGGTAAGATTTTGATACTTTTGCTCATGTTGAGTAGTGCCGTCTTCTAAGAGTAGTCCCACTGAAGTTATTTGGACACTCAGAATAAGATACTAACTCAACATGGGTGTATTAGAATCTGCCCACAGATATTTAGTTACACCTGTTAACAAATAAGGTCAGATTATCAAAAATGCTCAGTACTCACAATTTGTATCTGATTTTCACATGTCCTACGTTTCTATTTACACACCTAAATGAAGTAGCCAGATTTTCAAGAGCTATAGCTGTTGGGTGCTCAGCACTTTAGAAAATCTATCCCTAAAATGTTTGCACTGCCCATCCAGTCCTCATACTGCCCTCTAAAATTCGTAAACATAAATGCAAAGGTCAAAATAACAAATGATTTTAACAGTATAACACCAATGTATAATACAACTTATATAGTACTCACAAAAAGTCAGACACTGCTGCTCTTTGCAAGTAGTCTCAATCCATGGAATGAGTTGCAGAGTATGGCTCTACTCAGTGCAAATAAAGGTGGCAGAATGCAGACTTAATAAATGACATAGAAAACCATTCCATAGCCTATTTCCATAAATAAGCCACACAATGGGGGACAATAGAACTGAATGGATGTTGTAAATTGGATGGGATAGCAATGAATAATGAGGGACAAAATGGAGATGGGAAACAGGCTAGGTGCCTTAATTCTCCACTTCCAAATATTCTAACTTTTCTATTTTATTAATTTAACAATTTTAGAAAGGAAAGCACAATATTGTTTTAGAGGGTTAGTTGGACTGCAGTGAAACACACAGTCAACATTAACTCTTCTTAACAAAGTATTTTGTTTTTCAATATAGCTGAAGGCAAAGGGCTTATTACATTGTGCTGGAGTTATTCACATATTGGAGCATCTGGCCTATTCAAGCATCAGGCAGTCTGATAAGATGCATACACATATGTTATCCTGTTTATTACGCTCAATATTTTTAAAAGCAGAATAAAAATGAAGCTTGAACACTTCTATTTCAGTTGGTTTGACTCCATATTTTCCAGTTTAGCAGGCTTCTTTTTCAGGTGACTCATTCTCCTCTGTGACTGGGCAGCCTATGGTATGCCACTTACACAGGTTCCTGCTTACACACATGGAAAAGAAGTTCTATGAATCATGAAACCATGAATGTAGTAACAGCAGCACATCCTCAAGTAAAATGTATGAAAATCCCACAGAACTGAGCGGAAACATTTGTTTCAGAAACTGCCCTAAATGGAAGTGTCCACATTTTAACCTTGCTTTCTTCCTCCCTAATGTAAAGTCTTACTGATGTGAAAAGCTGAAATGCAATCTTTCAATATAAAGTTCTTTAGTTTGCTGTTTGTGGTTGGAAATCCCTGCTGTTTTAGTGTGGTTCACATCTTAGCATATCATCCCAATACAGCATAATGCATGTCTTTTAGCAGCAACATGCATGATACCTCTTGGACCACTTTTTGTTCCACTTTTAAACATTGTTTAACACAACATGAAGTGAAATTTGCATAGTATGACTTTCCTTTGTGCGCACAAAGTTTTTTATGAGGGTGCAAATGGCAAAATTTCCAACGCCCATTTGTAAATCTTATTTCCCATTGCAAATGATAATGTGTATTAAAAAAAAAGTGTGCACAAGTGAATAGGTGCACAGTGTAGGGAATGCCCACATGAAAGCTGTGATAAGGGCTCTCTGAAAATTTCTGTCACAAATGCAACAAATAAAAGGAAATACAGACAAGAATTCCTGACAATATACACATCTACAGCTGCATGCTGCATAAGTAAATATATGTGAAGCTGTTAAATAAAGAAAAATACCACAATGTGTTATTTAAGTGTAGAAATTTTAATTATATCAACAATATATATATATCAAAGCCTACAGCATGCAGGTGGTTTTTCAATATCTACCTATTTTTATAAGAAAATTATGATTTGTAGGAATATAAATATGCATTTTCATCATCTTAATTGATCATCTGCATACTTTTAAATGGTTAATTATTTTAAATTCTTATATTCTTGATGTATGCATTCTAGTAGCTGTATTACTTATAGTACCACCTTAACTTTAAACTGAAGTTTTTGGTCTGCAAATACTTATTTGGGTTTCTCTAGGCAAATCACAAATATTTAATGATCCATATAAATCAGTATCTATTATGAAATACATATATAAATTTAACTTTCCAAATTTAACTTAATTTAACTTTAACTTAAATTTAATCTTTCAAATTGTAGAGTAATCACATTAGGAAATAAACGACTGGTTATTTTCTAGGATTAACTCTCACCACCTTCCTTAGAAATATCTCATCTTCTATCTGGTGAAGCAGTAATATTGTTATGTTTTAAACAGTATCCAAAATGCCTCTTCATAAAGGTAAGTATTACTCCTTGTAAAGAATAGAACAATAAGCTATATTTCTGTAATTTTTCTTTGAAGCTTTTAAATGTAGTTGTTGAAATATAAAGGAAATAGGTGAAGAATATCACCAAATCTTGTCACACAAAGCTGAAAGTTTTTGAAAAGCAGACATAGTTTGTGCATGAAATATGCCTCTGGAGAAAAAAACTGCTCAGGGATGGGGAATACTGAGACGTTTAGAATGGTTAGCTAAAGAACAGCTGGCGTCGATTAGCTTATGTCCTCATACAATCAAAATGTTTCGATTAAAGAACTTCAAGTAACTACCTTTCAGCTATTTAAGAGTACTCCAATATTTTGTTCATTGTAATCAAGCAGTATCTCATGAGATATGACAGTGTTATCCCAGCAGAATTAAAAATTTACCAGCTCTACTCTAGCTTTCTTTTACATCAGGTTACTGAGCTTGAGTCACCCCTGGTTAATGGCATCTTCCATTACCCTAACTACAGGGTCTACCCTGGCAAAATATGCCCACAGAAAGGTTGCAGCAGAACATGGAGACCCCAACTACTGATTCAGGCTTCTGGCCCTGCTTGTGTAAGTGCAGCTTCAAAAACACATTGCATTGGCAGGGGCAGGAACCAGTCTCAGCCCATAGCCATTTTCAGGGAGCCTCCTAGTGAGTCCTGACTAAACAGCTCAAGGTGCTGTAATTTGCAACCAGTGGGGGTTAAATCAAAGCCAGTGGCTTTTAAAGCACTATTTGTTCTATCTGCAGAACAAGAATTTTGGAACCCCAAAATGTTTTGTTATATATAAAATTAATAATAAAATAATCATTATCATCATCATCATAATCTCCATTATGATGCATATTATGTTTTGAGTGTTGTAGAAGAATAATTCTTTGCTATAGCCCACCCACTAAAATGATGATAAATTAAAGCTCCATGTGATTGTGTAATCAAATATAATCAACTTCTAACTTTTGTCTTTGTCCATTTCACATTCCCTTTACAGCTGAGGCAAATATATGCCTGTTTTTACACTGAGGGGGAAAAAAACCTGGATCTAATATTCTAAAAAACAATGTGAATCCATAGTCCATGAAAATAATTGTAATTAAAAAACAAATAAAACTTTACTGTTAAGTTTTAGCCCAACTTCAGCTGCCCAAATGGAAGGCCCAGTTCTTTCAGCCTCCCCATTTTTAATTCCTGTCCCTGGTAAGGAAAAATGCCAGGACCCAATCCTTGATATCTGGAATTATATATATAAAGAATACTTTCTAAAAATTCTTTGAACCAAATCCTACTTGCCCTACTCAGAGAAAATGATCCCGTTTTATTCTCTAAAAACGCCAGATTAAGATTGCCATTCCACACATGAGTGGATTTACTCTCATAAATGAGGTGAGCAAAATGCAGTTGTTCTTGCTGTTTTATGAGGTAGTGGAGATGTCCCTGACAATTAGACCCATATGAGAAAAAGACTATAGATGAAACCCTGGCCTATTGAAATCAATGGGAGACTTGATATTTAATTCAACAGGATCAGGATATCACCCTATTGTAATTTATCATCTGCCATATACATGGCTAGATATATATACTTTTAAATTGGTACTTCTGTAGAAGCACATACTAGACTTGTGCTGGAATCTTAAGTAAGTGCCCACAGATACTTATGCTAGCATTTTGGGCACAATCATACAAGGTGCTGCTAATCTTTAAGCAATAGCCATGGGGAAAAGATATCTGCAGATGGGCTAATTTTATTAGCTCATCTCTACACAAGAAAATTTAATGGAATATTCACTCTACTGTAGAGGAACAACAATAAACAGACTTGGCAAAAAACATCAGGTAGCTTCATAACAGGATCTGTGAGGGAAAGTATACTATTAATTCTAATTAGCGATGGGCAAACCTCAATAGCTTATCTGAATCTTATTTGAATTTATGAGATCTATAAAACTGGGTTGAAGATCCTGTGAGAAAAAGGTTTCTGGTGAGATTTCAGGTATGCTCTGTTTCAGAAATACCACAAGTGAAGGCATTTTTGTGGTATTAGAGCATTTTTGGTTCCAGCTTGAAACAGGAAATGAAGAGACGTAATGAAATGAAAAATAAAAAAGGGGAAAAAAGGTTTTTCAAGACCCAAGAATTGTTTGGTTTGGGGCAAAGGTTTGGACTGCTGTATATACTGTCTAAACCAGTTCATTCATCTGTGAGATTGTGACACTCAAGCCACCACCTTCTGTCAAGTGCCCATGGAACAATGATTAGCATCAATGCAGTTACTCAAGGGATAAACTTGGCTCCTGGGGTTTTGAAACTATTTCGAGAATTACACGGGGCACCATTAAAAATCAGCATTCACTGACGCCGGTACTCATAGTGACAACAGCATAATAACTAGTTTATATGTAAAGCTGGAGATAATACAGTACTGCAGACACTGGGAAAACATGAGTTTTAATGGTGGCTAAGGTACCTTGTTCCAGAATGGAACTGATCAAAATGGTTTTCAGTGTTGCAGTATTATTGTTAAGTATCATTTTGAGGATGCTACTTATGTAGGGGTGCTTGAAAGAAATTTACATTTGTTCTACCTATCTATTTTAGGTACTTATATGGGCTCCATAACGAGAAT
Source organism: Terrapene triunguis (assembly GCF_002925995.2). Classification (NCBI taxonomy): domain Eukaryota; kingdom Metazoa; phylum Chordata; order Testudines; family Emydidae; genus Terrapene; species Terrapene triunguis. Next base: position 51,498,605 of record NW_020664417.1, on the reverse strand, counting down.
ATCTAAGTCCCTTACAATCTTTAATGTATTTATCCTCATAACACTCCTATGATGTAGGGAAGTACTATTATCCCTATGTTACATCTGGGAAATGAGACACAGTCAAAGTGACTTACCCAAGTCACACAGGAAGTCTGTGCCAGAGGAGGGACTTGAACCCAGGCTAACCATTGGACCATCTTTTCTCTCTGGCCCACCTCAGGAGTGACAGAATTTAGAAATATCCCTAATGCTTTGGTGAATGGGGCAGCAACTGTATTTTCTCTGACTGTGTCTGGTGGGGAATGTTTCACTGCTGACCCTCATATTTCAATGTGCAATCAAAACAGAAAATATAAATCAGCATCTGTTGCTGTTTGTTGAAAGGTCTGTCTTGTTACATTTAACAAAAAAGACAGTTTCTTTTAAAAGCTCTTTCCCCCCCACATCTCCAGAGCAGCCCTGTGCAACTTTGTGTTTATCAGATTTTCTCCCTCTCTCTAGTGCAGGAAGTTGAGGGTGTTGACCTAATTTGGATCTTTCCCAATGTCAGAAGGTGGTCTGTTCAAAAAGTTCCAAGACACTGATCTCTTCCTGATTTATCAGATAGCTGGGTCAATAAATAAGGTCTCTACGGTTTTTTTCACAGCTGTAAAATAACCAACTGACTCCTCTGAGAGCTAATTACTGGATCTTTTGAATTTTTCTGTCAAGAAACAAGGATTATCTTTCTGCTTAGTAAATTCCACTGTAATGTAATTTAGCAGAGACTGTCTAATCACAGAAGTCCCAGCTCTCACAGACCAGTTTATTTAAGTGAAATGTTAACATTGTGGATCTGTTTTTTTCTTCATAAACTTTTCTCAGCCTTGGTATGGGTACATTTTCCCATAGACTATAAACCCTTTTACTATTTATGAGAAGATAATAGGGCAGTGATTATATACTATGCACCCAGCAGGAGGACAAATAATTCCAAGCAAATAATGGGATTTCTATGCATAATTTGTGTGTGGGTGTGTATAGTGAGGGGATAGGAATGGGTGACAGATAAGTGGGCAATGTTCCAATCCTGCCATTTTCTTTCCCATTACTATAGCATTCCCATCAGTTAAGGAGGGCTATCTACAGCATACTCTGAGCTCCAGCTAGAGGCACTCCAGCTGACACTAGACACAAAACAGCTGAAGCATTTCCTCTCAGCAGGGTTTGAGTGCCCTTCATGTTCATTGCGACTCACCGGAGGTTGGGACCCAAATTTGGACTGGTTATTTAGTAGTGCCATGTGCTACCACACTAGACTGCCAGGTTAGTCCTCTGTGCATATTCTGCATTGACACTTTAATAAAAATATTCCTTAAAGAGTGTAACTCATTAATTGATCTTTCTCCCTTAAAAGAGACAGTGTGTGTGAGGTAATATCTTTTATTGGACCAACTTCTGTTGGTGAGAGAGACAAGCTTTTGAACTTACACAGACCTTCTTCACAGACCTGAAGAACTGCTCTGTGTAAGCTGGAAATCTTGTCTCTCTCACCAACAGAAGTTGGTCCAATAAAAGATATTACTTCATCCACTTTCTCTTTCTAAATATCCTGGGACTGACATGGCTACAACACTACATACTTTCACGCTGAAGACAGATTTCATTCCATGTAAATCCCTCGGGAAATTTTTAATTCAAAGGGATAACTAAATGAATACCTATCAATAGATTTCACTAATACTTTATATTTAGAACTGATAGCCACTAACGTCATATTACAAATGCATTAATTTGATAGATATATTCTTGTGACAGGAGAAAGATCCAATATATTCAGCCAAATAAAATGTAATTTTATTCCTTTATTGATTAGTCATTTCAAAGTGAGTTAAAATTCAGGGTGGGTTTTTTTGTTTGTTTTTGCTTAGTAACCAGTATATTTTCCCCCAAGGTATTTGTTTAAGAAGCTTCCACTGCACTTGCATAATATGCCTATTAAATATTTAAGAGAGAAGCTGTAAGGTATAGCCACTAGATTTTGTGTGGTAATGGCATCCAAGAACTCCCAAATTCTAATCTCAGCTCTGCTAGTGATCTACTTTGTGAATTTGAGCAACCTCTGCCTCAATTTCCCATGGGAAAAATAACAGCCACCTAACTTGTAGGAGGTTGAGGTTCAGTTTGTTTACTACACTATGAAAATCTAGAGTGTTGTATAAATGCTAAGTATAGTGCTATTAACAACAAATTATGAGTTTAACCAGGTATAATTTTATAGCAAACATTTCTAAAAGTCCCCATAGTGTACCTCTCTTGATGCAAGTAATACACTCACGGAGAAAGTTTATACAGTACCTACTGGATTAGAACAAATGAATGCTTATCTTTATTTCTGTACTGGGCATGTGAAAGTGATATAAACTCAAAGCAACTGTTCCACACGGTGCCAAAAAATGAATACAAGCCACTGCCATACAATACATACATATACAGCATGGGGGCTCATATGGAAAGATGGCAGATTTCATGCTTTGGTCATGGTAGAGAAGGCAAATTTCACTATTTGTCATGGATTAATAGAGACAGTCACAGACGGAATGATTGATAATGTACGTGAAGTAGGTGCAACATATGCCTCTATAGCATGGATCTTCTCCATGTGTTATGATTCTGACTCAGAATGCACATTGGTGTGCTCACTGGCATTGTGGTTTAGGTGTGCACATGCTATTTCTCAACTGGTGCCAAATGTTTTAAGGGAACATCCAAACTATATAAATGTTTCCAATCCAAGGTATGTACTTTAGATACATAATATACAACATAATTTACAGCTGAGTTTTTTTCCTCCTGTTGGCAGCAGCATTGCCTCTAAGGTTATGCCTACACTTGGAGCTGGGGGGTGTAATTCCTAGGTCATACAGATTCACTTTCACTAGCTGATAGTAGCGTAGCCATGGTAGCATGGGCAGCAGTGAGTGGTGGCACAGGCCAGCTGCCCTGAGTATGCACTACAAGGTATCCATTCCCCTATTCTTGAAAGCCTGAGCTCCGCCTCCAGCCCAAACTGCAAAATCCACATTGCTATTTTTAGTGTGCTAGCTCCAGCCTTGCTAGCACAAGCTTGTCTGCCTGGGCTGGGAAGCTTGCTCCCTGCTGCAGTATAGTACACAGAAAAATTCAAAACACAGACAAGCACTGCATCTCACTGAATTCAATGTGCATAGACTTTGTCAAATGAATGAACAAAGAGGGGATCTTTAAAGCAATTGCAGGCAAAAATTTCCTTTGCATCTGTTTTTAAAAATATTTAAATCCTGCCTTGGGCTTATTAGGACAAAGCAGTAATTTCTAATAAAAGATCTATAGCCAAATTCATCATGGCATAATACCAGGGATAAACCTGTCCCAATTTTCAAGCTTTTTAACATTTAATGATAGACCATTTTCTAATTTTTTTCTCAAAGGCTCACTTCTTCTTCAGTCCTAAGGCAATAGTTGAAACCACACATTTATATCCCAACACTCAGTGAATGAATTCTCATTATTGAGTAGTTGAGCAAGTTGGTTATTTCTGTTTTTGCATGCTCGATTCTTGGGCTCCTCCTGTTTCTCTTGACTAGACAAACAATTTTTGCAGCTGAAGACTACATATTGACAAGGATGGAGTGGTAATGGCCAGGGAGTGTGAGATGAACTCAGATGTTAGCTATTCTAAACCTATACCATCAAGTGGCTTGAAAATAAGCACTGAGACCTTGACCTGGTATTCTATGGCGAGTGAGGTAAGAACAGGGGTGCTGTGCTCTCACAAACCTGTGCTAGTGAAGAGGTGGGCTGCTGTAGTCTGTGTTTGCCTCTCTACTAGTTTTCTACACAAACTGTATCCTCAACTTTGTTTCCCTCAATTGTTTTGATGACAATTGCACTTGTGAGTTGTCCTCCCATTAATTTTTTTTAGTTTCTGAATCACTGTCACAGAGGTACATGCCCCAACGCCAATGAGGAACATTGAGTAGTAACATGGAACATCTATAAAATATTCAGCAAAGGTGTAATAGTGTCTGAAACTGGACAATTTTCTGGAATGTTTTGAAAGTGACATTCCAAGGGATATCCTACATTGATAAAATACTATTTTTAATAGGAAGTCAATGCAGTTTTGAGCCAGGAACTATCCAGCCCATACTCTCTACCTCCAGTATGTTGACTGTGCATTGTAATCCATTGTTCTGCTAAACAGTTTAAGATTCAGTGCATGAAAAGCGATCTATAAATAGTAACTTAATTCAACAAATAAGTGGAACATAGGAAGTACAATGTGGATCATTTATCTGGTATTCTGTCTCTGATGGAGATCAGGTGCTCCATTGGAAGCTAGAATCTTCTTTTTCCTACAATATAGTTAGCCCGCTTTGTATTGCATATGATAGAGGATATTTCTTCCTCACCCCAGCTGGAATTAGTTCATGTCCTCAAGAATATAAGGAAAGATAGTCCTTGCTATTTTTAGTTTAACTAGTGACACTGCAAATGCTACCCTTATTACTTATATTATGGGAACTATAATAGGATATCCTATTGACTTTTTCTGTACAACCCATTTGTTTTAGACCTGACTGAAATATTTTGGTCAAAACATTTTTCAATAGAAAATGGCTTTTCAACAAAATAGCGATATTTGTGGAACAAAAAATTTTCATTGAAAATTGAGTTTTTGTAAAAAAAAAAAACCAACCACCCTGAAAACTGATGTTTGGTTTTCAGTTGCTGGAAACTGAATACATAACTTGTGTTCAGTTTGTTTTGTTTTGTTTTTTACAAAATTTGGAAGACAAATAGTTTCCTGACCAGCTATAATTATTTCATACTTTATTCACATCACTTTGCACTCATCTTGGCTCAAACTTATTAATCCTACTCATTTTACTTTCTTCATGTAAAGAAGTTTGATCTCCAAACACAATGCCTCTAATCAATTTTACTGCCCTATTTTGGTTACATATTTTTCTGTTGTGCTACATCCTTTCAGATGATGCAACTAAACCCAGAGATTACATTCAGTGTAAGAAATTGTTGTATCACAGTGATCAGACATTTTTATTGAGCTGTCCACAATTATTCCTGGATCTTTGTCCTTTTCCAGAAACCGTCAGTTACCGTAATCTAACACTTATTGACATAGACCTAAATGAACTGAATAGGAAAGACTACTTTTTTTCCCCAAACTACAACTCATTTAAAAAAAAAAAAATCTGAATTGTTGCACAATACATACAGTAGCAATCTGATAACACATTGTAATTTACAGTTTGCTCATCAAAGGACTCCACATGAATTAATGACAGAAAATGCTCATTTTGGCAGTTCTCTGATGTATCAGCTTGATCACACCATGGCAAGCCCTTGCTATGAATGATCAAATGGGTCAGTGGAAAAGCCTGCACAATCAGAAAGGAACTTGATTTTTAAAAAGGATTATATTTTTCTCATTGTTAACTAGATCTCAGCAAGCTCCACTTTATTAAGGTTCCCAGTTCAGAGACTTAGGAGTGGAAAGACCTTAGTGAAGTGTTAAAAACAAACAAACTTCTTCAGCCAAACACAATTGCCCCCGCAGCAGTTAAAAAAAGAGCTAAGACAAACGGAACACTATGAAAAGAATGCCAAACCGTTACCCTCACTGTGAGTGAGAAAGAATGATGGAGTTCAAGCTGAAAGTGATTCATAACCTACCAAGGTAAGAGCTATGTCTCTCACTCCAAAATCATACAGAATAACCACTGTTGAAAGTCAGTCTTACAGAAGGAACCAAAAACATCTATACAACATCAGGCAGAACTCCAGAATACAGATCTCATTGCTTGTGTGCACACAAAAGTAAAATACGCTCACAGAGCTAATGGCAAAGAAAATCACCAGGAGCTACAAACACCAGCTGCGGGTGTCAGATCCACCCCAGTAACTGAACAAGCCACTACAGAAGCAACAGTTGTAAGAAAAAGAAGGGGTCATCATGAGATCAGAGAGCTATAGCACTTTAGAGAAAGTAGTTACAGACAGATGTCTAAGAAGAGGCAGAATAATCCTCTCATCTGTCAAGGGGTTCAGATTGCCTGTTTTGTATGCCAGCTGTTATGAATTGCTTGTATTGGTCTGTAGTTGGGATCGATAAGTACGATTACCAATAATAGGATGCTTTCTATTTTTAAACTATCAGTCACTTCCAGATTAGCACTGGTTTTTTTTACTGTTTGGCTAAAAGTCAAGCTGTATAGCTGTAAAACTGAGTAAAGCATGCTTGTGTACAAAAAAAAAAAGGAAATTCATTTCTCAAAATGCTATTTTCCAACTGATTGCAGGTAAATACTGTACCAAATAAAGTATAAAAAGAATTTCCTTTCATATAATGCCCTGGAGAGCTCGGAACCAAGCACCCAGAACTTGCTTTTGCAGCATGGAGGTGACATCAGCAGAAGTCACTTCTGGAATTTCAGAGTCAGAATGATAGACAGTAACTGAGCTTTCCCATTTTGGAGACTACAAACATTTCATACATATCTAAGCTAACACGCTTTTAAAGCAGAGGCCTGTGGAAAGCATAGGCATGGAAAATCTGTTTCTATTTCAGTTGTGTATCTGTTAGGATGGAAAATTTTAAAAGTCTACACAGATGGTAAATAAATATCTGCTACATGAGGCAGTTCATGGAATAAAGAAATTTTCTCAAATAACAAGTGCCAATTTTTTTCCCCAGCAAGGCTTATTTTTAACTTTCCCAGGGACTGGTTAAGAGAGTTGGAGAAGTGTCCTTTCACCGTTGGAATCTTGGAATGATTCCAGAAATAGAATCTAAATATTGTTCTCAGTATGGATTATTTCTCCTTATTCCTTAAGATAAAACAACAATAATATTTTTTAAATACAGAAGCACCCAAACTTATTTTTATTCTTAATAAACACTTCATCTGGACACAGCAGTAAAGTACTAAGTATCTTTTTTGTTTAAATGTATATTTTTAGTAGGTTATGTAAAATGAGTACTCTTATCTGAAGCTTCAGTAGAAAGTCCAGAATTTCCCAGTGACAGAAAGGGAATGCCATACTTACCATCTTTTGAAGTACCTATCAGCTCTTATTTTATTTTTCAAAAGAAATATTTTATTTTTCAAAAGAAATAAAAACAGACAATAAGTGTTGCTGATATATAGGGAAGAATGCCATCTACCAAATTGCTAGTACAGTATCAATACTCCAGCATCATAATGCTGAAAATGCCCTCATTTAGATGAGACAAAACAGAAGTCTTGTTCACTTCTCAATGAAGGGCCTATAGCGCTCTTTACAAGAATTAGGTTGTTACCCTGGTTTACCAGCCATATTCCAGTGTAGACCATTTTCTTTGCCCTTAAAAGCCTCTCATAGTGTCATATGTCAGTTTTATATGGTCTTCTGTGCACATAGTGCTGCCATGGTCAGTTCACTACTTGTATTCCACTACAGAGATAGCCGAAGTGATTTTACTGTATTATAGTTTATTAAGTGCTTTGGGATCTTTCTGAAGGAAAGCTATATAAATGAGGGAGAACTTGTATACTTTGGGATAGTGTTATGAAGCTCTATAGTTATGGAAGAGCTAGATATTATCATTATTTTTAGTATACTAAGGATAAGCCAGTCATCAAGATAGCTATGATCAATGTTGCACCCTCATTCTCTTCTCCCATCTTCTCCTCCTCCTGCAGCTACACCCTATGGAAGACAATAGTGTCATAACATTCTTTCCAACAGATTTCAGAGATTAGAATTGATTTGGCCAGCCATCCCCTTCCTGTGCTTTCTCTCTCCTCATTCTTTCTGCTCTTCCTCTTCATTAGTGACATTATAATATAGGAGGTTAATTGACCAATCAGCTCTGTACCCTCTCTTCTATGTATGGCATTTTAAAGAATCTCTCCTCAGGTATATAAATGCTATAGAAATAGCTTATTTAGCATCCATAAACTTTTTATTTACATATCTAATTTTTGTCTCTCTCGGACTCCAAGATTCTCACACCCAAATCACCTTTTCTTTCCTTCTTCTTGCTATTCTCCCCTCTCAGCTCTCCTTCACCTCCTCTCTTCTCTGCCTCGCCTGTCTCCTGCTCCTCTCTGGGATTATATCATTAGAGTAATCAATTAAAATGCTGTAAATCATTTCCCAAGTCTACAGCCAAAGATGTGGTCTCTGTGGCAGACTTGACCTAAATAAGTGACCCAGTATAAGCCACTCAGTACATTAGTCCTTTTGTTCATTACTTATATTTAATTCAATGTATGCCACAGATTTTGATATTGAAAATATAACTGCTTCCCATAACTTGTTAAAGGGAAGCGTGAAGCTTTTGTAGCTGGAGCTTTTGGCACCTAGGAAGGTGTAAGAGGCAGTTTTGACACTCGGAAGACCATTGAAGCTTTCATTACAGTAAAGAGGAAGCAACTTCTCTCCCCCTTTCCCTCCTTTTCAGCAGAGTTGGAAGTAACTCAATTTGACATAAGTGGGGTTTGAATTCCTTCCCCCCCCCCGCCCCAACAAGATTTGCATCATTTAATGGCCTCACTGCACCGAGCCTGTGTACCAGCTACTACATTCGCAGTTAACTGGATGTTTCTGCTAAAACACTCAGCAGTAATTAACATTTAAAGTGTCATCATTAGGATTCACCAGGAGAATCTGTGACATCACAACTCTGGACTCCATGAGCTATTTCATGGGGATAGGAGTTGGACTATTGGGAATGAGGTGTGGGAAGAGGGACAAGAGGTCACAGTGATGTGGGTCATGGCAGGAAGAAGCAAGGAGAAGAACTGGCTAAGGGGTTAATCCAGCTAGGACAGGTTAATGAAGCATGGTTAGTTAATGGGCTGGGACTGAATATGGGTATGTCTCCTCTTGAAGCTGGACAGCGTAAATTCCAGCTCACAGAGACATACCCAGGCTAGCTCCGATGAGGTAGCACATTAAAAATAGAGCGTAGCCACGGTGGCAGGAGGGGCTAGCTGGCCCCAGTATGTGCCTAACATCCTCGAGGAGTATGTACTTGGGGCAGTTAGCCCCTTCCACAGCAGCAGCTACACTCTGCTTTTAGTGCACCACCTCTGTCAGCGCTCGTGTAGGTATGTCTCATGGAGCAGGAATTTACACTCTCATCCCAAAGTGTAGACGTATTCTATATGAAAAGCCTAATTTAATGGGGGATTGAACCTGACACCACACAGTGAGGGAATAGGCAATGCTCAGAGGAAAAACTGGATGGAATCACCTGGGAAATAGAAGGAACATGAACAGGACCAAGGACTATAGCTGCAGACAAAGCTATGGGGGAGACAGTAGACAGACACTTTCCCCAAATCCATTTTTGTCAGAAATTCACTGAGACAGACTTGGGGATAGACTTAATTTAATTGTAGAGGTGAAGATAAATAAAGAGCATGCAAGGAGCCTTCCACTATACCAACTGAACTAGGGCCTGTCACAATTACAGGCCTGCTCCTGAGGTATTCCCCAAAGGGGATAGGGAGAGGCAGAGAGGAGGCACCAGCTCCTACCACACTTTGCACCAGGTGTGTAATCCCTCCCTGAATTCTCCAAGCATAGGTCTACACCGCAGTTAAACACCCGCAGCTGGCCCTGACAGCTGACTTGGACTCACAGTGCTTGGGCTAATGGGCTGTTTAAATGCAGTGTAGATGTGCCTTGCAGGGTCCTAGAGCCCGGGCTGCAGCCTGAACCCAAACATCTACAATGCAATTAAACAGACCCTTAGCCCAAGACCCATGAGCCCAAGTCAGCTGGCATGGGTCAGCTGTGAGAGTCTAACTGCAATGAAGACATACCCTAAGGGACAGTCACAGTGTGGATCTGCCCCACCCCTTACTTGGACCAGACTGATCCTGGAGAAATTGCAATGACTGCAAGAGGAAAGAAACCCAGCTTACCCATTTTACTGAGAGTAGAAATTCACTGCTACATATTTCAGAAGTGAGAAAAGTAAAAGAAAGCACCAAAAAACTATTAGGTTTAATATATGATTTGCATACAGTTAGTGAAGCTTAAAACACAAATTGAAAAAAGTTGAATACTTTTCTAGAAAGCTGTTGGCAGGGAGGGGTGTGTGTGTGTGTGTGTGTGTGTGTGTGTGTGTGTGTGTGTGTGTG
>NW_020664417.1:51464516-51488432 GCF_002925995.2 Terrapene triunguis | reverse complement strand
TGTGTGTGTGTGTGTGTGTGTGTGTGTGTGTGTGTGTGTGTGTGTGTATAGAAATCAGTGATATTAACATGCTCTCTAGGACTGCATTGATAAGAAAATCTTTTATCTCTCAGGAGAATGTGGATGACCTAGAAAAGAGTAGTTGACATTCCAATCTGAGGCTTGTTTTGCTATTCCTGAGGGCGTGGGTTGAGAGAGAGGCAGAAATATATATGTATTTGTTCTGAAGTTGATTAGAGCAGATTTCCCTGAGGTCATGATTATTCATAGTCCTGAGACTGACCTAAACCAGATTTTGAAAGGAAACCTACAGTGAAGTGATAATTAAAATATTTTTTAAAAAAAAATTCAAATATAGTGTTTGTAAAAGGTGCTAGATTACAAACCCTGGCAAATGTTTATCCACAGAGTAGTAATCATGATGTAAAAGTGGAATAATTTCTGCTTGCAGGAACTGGCTTATGGTGCCTGTTACTAGGGAGGATCAGGAAGGTTTGGAAATGGAGGGAGGAGGTGACAAGATGCTTATCACTAAAGAAACACACAGAGAGAGAGAGAATGTTGTAATGTCTAGAGTTGAAAATTCCTATCACAGGTGGTGTCTGTTCCATGGATCTTTCCAACCACTAGCCTTCTCCCACCTACCTCATGGACTCTAGGCACTTTCCCGCTTTTTCCCCCCATGACATCTGTAACCCTTTAGCCAGTCCCTGGCTATTGCAGGTCAAAGATAAAGTTAAAGCCCAAATGGTCCTCTGCTTATCCCTAGCACATCACTTTGCAGTTAATCTCTTGCAAAGTTGTGGTGCAGAAATGCATCTTGTGGAATTGTGCTGTGAAGGTTCAAGGATAGAAGCCTGTGACATGTTTTTGATGGTGAGATGCAATCAGTTTGACACTTCCCGGAGAAGATAAAAGTAAGAGTAAACAGTAACAATGCTCAGGAAAAGACATTAAAATAGATGTCCAGCTGCCTACCTGTTCCCATCTTCTATCTTTTTCAATTACATTTGCTAGTACTGCAGAAAAGTCAGCTTTGAAGTAGCTGTAATTCATGCTAAAATTAATTGCAGTATGAATGATGAGCTTGAGAAATATGCTAAGTACATCAACGGTTTGGATTTCTTATTTAGTTATGCAGTACAGCCATGATTCATATAGAAGGGTTATAAATGCAAGCAAATCATCTTCTTTAAGAACAGTGATGGTAGTCAAGAGATAATTTACTAGAAAAGCAGAACTACCCACTGCATAGATTTATGGATAAAAGCTTTTTTTGAAATGGCTATATATGAGAGGATATATTTTATGCCTAACCCACCCCCCACCATGTGGAAACCATTTTTGATCTGTAATTGTATAATAAATTGGGGTATGTGTCTGAGAATGAAAGAATGCACAAGCTTTCATTTTATGTGGAAATATGATATGTTAATTTATATACTGTATTAGGAAAGCCCTACTTGAATTGTGGGATGATTGTCAAATAATTGCAGCTGAGTTGTGGACAAGACATGGAAAATCGCAGAAAAGTAATAATGGACCTTTATTAATTGCTGTAATTTGGAAAAGCTAGAGAAGACCTATTTGTTTAAGAAAAATTTGCTGGAACAATATAAACACTCAAGTATTTTGTTATGCCTGTTAATATTTTTTGATAACCAAACATTTTGCTGCAACTATATTACAGTCATTAATATGCAGGGTTGACAACCTGAGCCCCAGCCACTAACAGCTCGGATAAATGGGGTCTATTGTATTAATGGGGAAAAAGGTGTGTGTTGCAAACCTCAAAATGTATGCAAAATTGTGGCCTGTGCAAAGTAAGCTAATTAAAATCAAAATTGCGCTATATTGTGGGATCTGCAATATCACAAATTAAGTAGGGCCTTATGTATTAGTTATTTTAATTTTTTAGAAGTTAGATCTATAGTTGTGTAGGGTGTGACTTAAACTTGATATGAATATCAATACAGTAAAGTTGCACATTACTGGAGAAACTAACTAAGAAGCTAAGATACTGCTATATGATACCAAATTTCTCTTATCTCGATGATGAAGAACATTGACTGCCATTCCTATACAGTTATGAAGGGGAACAAGGATCCAGTTTGTGTTTGCTACCTATTTTACCCCATCACCCATACCTATGTACTCTCATATTTTCCAGCTTTTTCCCTTATGAGAATCTTGAATTAGTTCTCTTAGGCCAAATCCAACCTCTCTGCTAAAGTAATGGACAGTCCCTTGAGTGCAGAAATAGTGCTGTTTCATTCCAGTTGGGGGGAGGGGTGGTATTCACTGCAACCTCTCTACAGTATGGATCCCTACACAGCAGTCTGAGGAAAGAGGGGTGTGTGTGCGCGCGCGCGCATGCCAGGGGGTGGGTGGGAGGACATAGGTAGGCTCCTTTAAGCAATCTCCAGTCCTCTGCGCCATGGAGAAGTACAACTGGAAACCACCTCAGACATTTGGCAGAAGTTCCCTCCATGGCATGGTTTTTCTTTATGAGTGTAGGGTGGGGACAGGGGGATGATATTTGCCCTCCTGGTATCTTCTGTGAGCTTGCCCAATACCTGGCCACTTGGGTCATGTGCTAGGCTTAAGGCTTAATTATCCTTATTTGGGAGGTAATCATTCCCGTAATAATTTGAGCTGGTGACTGTAAGCCGTTGAATTTACTGCCATAGCACCCCATTATGTCAGGGCATGGCACTGCCGGAAACATCATCTCTTGGGTCACGGTTGACCTTCACTTTGACTCTGGAATGGTATGATTCTGTCTGCGACTCAGCCCTCTGGCTAAGTCCCATTTAGTCCAGATCCCTTCCAGGATGACAGAAATATAATTCAAAATGCAAAACTGGCCCAGCACAGTAGATCCTTCTGTTACCTTTTTGGGCTATTCCTCAGCCCATTCTTTAGGCTCGGTCTCAATAGTCCTTACATCAGGCTTGTATGCTCCTTGAGACTGGCCCTCTGCCTAGTAATCCTATGTTGAGGAGCTAAATCTGTTTCTTTGGACACACTGCTGTTTCCCTGCGCCACTTCCTATCTCTGAGCCTCTTGTGCTGCTTCCCCACAGTCTATGGTTAACACAGCCTCTCCTCTGGTTCCCTGACCGTTGGCTTCTCCTTTGGTCCTCTCAGCTCTTTCTTTCCTTGCTGGAACACCAACCCCAATCTCTATGCCCTGCCCCCTTTCCAGGGCCCACAACAGGCATTAATTCCATTTCTGTGGCCTTCTTCAATCTGCCTTTGCAGACCCTTCCCAGAGAGAGGGACCTCCCTATATCATTTCTCCTGTATGCCCTTTTCTAACTGGGTTCCCTCCCTCTTTGTGTAGTCTTTCCTGACCCTTTCACAGCTGGGGTCACTAGTCATAAATTAAGTATCAGAGGGGTAGCCGTGTTAGTCTGGATCTGTAAAAAGCAACAGCGAGTCTTGTGGCACCTTTAAGACTAACAGATGTATTGGAGCATAAGCTTTCGTGGGTGAATGCCCCCTGATGGGGCCAGCTAGTAACAGCGACCTTGGTATGAAAACTTTGTAACACTGCACCTACTTTTTCCTTCACTGGTAGTTGTGTATGTGACCAATACGAAATGGTTCAGGGCCAAACCCTTTAAACAAGAACAAAGTTTCTGCCAATATATACAAGTACTGACATAGAAAACCCCTAGCTTTACCAGCTTTGGAACATCTCAGAGTCAAATAACCAACTGTTCCTAATGAAGAGGACATCAAAGCTCAAGCTCCAATCCAGCAACGCTCATAAGCATGTGCTTAACTTCAGTAAACTTACAGGGGTGCCCCCTGCAATTTTTCACATAGTATACACATCTGTGTCACTCTCACTTAGATTTAGCATGGCATTTATGTATGTTGTGTCTATGTCTGAGGTGGGAGAAGAGCCAGATTAACCAATCCTAGGCAAACCCTATCACAGGGGTAGGCAACCTATGGCACACGTGCCAAAGGCGGCACGCGAGCTGATTTTCAGTGGCACTCACGCTGCCCGGGTCCTGGCCACCGGTCCGGGGGGCTCTGCATTTTAATTTAATTTTAAATGAAGCTTCTTAAACATTTTAAAAACCTTATTTACTTTACAGACAACAATAGTTTAGTTATATATTAGACTTATAGAAAGAGACCTTCTAAAAACGTTAAAATGTATTACTGGCACGCAAAACCTTAAATTAGAGTGAATAAATGAAGACTCGGCACACCACTTCTGAAAGGTTGCCGACCCCTGCCCTATCATGTCCATCCCCACAGACCCTCTCCCTGCCAGCTCCCCCATATGGACACTCATCGCAGCTCCCTGTGCTTGTAGCAGGCTTTGCTACTGTCACTGAGCAAGTCCTGTGAGCAGCGCACAGAAGACATGGGCTGTTGGAAGCGGAGCGAGGCTGGGCAGGTGGGTGGACGGGGGAGCCCTGGTTCAGGAGCTGGCACCATGGCAATGGTGAGGAGGAGTGCCATCGCAATGCCCCCTCACATTTGTCATTATGGCCCTCTGTCATGACAGGGTGGCGTCAGGGCCAAAATTGAGTGAGTGGTGTTGTGACCTGGTACATGGGTGCCATCATGACAGAGGACTGCAGGGCCAAACCTGAGTAGCCATTGGGGCAGCCACAACTTTTCCTCCTTGCTACTCCTGTTGGGCCAGCTCCCACACCAGTACCTGAACCAGACCAGCAGGAGTTCAGGTTCCCATCCTCTCATGAACCAGGCCTTAGGCACATGCCTAGGTTGTCTATGTCCTAATCCAGCCCTGGGTGGAAGGGCCCCAATTCTGATGACTTGGCACCTTCCACTGTATGTAATGTGCATATGGCTGTGGGTGCCACTATTACCTTGAGTAGATCCATCTCAAATTAAATCAGTGGGACTTCTCTAGGCGATTAACGTTAAGCACATGCATAACGGCTTTGCTGAACTGGGGCCTCAGTCATTTTTACATGCAACTTAAATAAACAAATAATTTGACTTAGTATAGTCTTAAGAAATAAGACTGATAACTTAATTCACATAGACCCCAAACAGTCAAACCTTTAGTCATTATAGATCTGGACTGACCACTTTTAAATTTGTTTAAATTTTCTTCCTATGGAATCTTTCCACACAGGAAAAAGTCTTTAGAATTATGTTAAAGATTAGCTCAATATATTGATCACTGGTGTGTGACCTGCAAACTGTGTATAAATACAAATACATTTATTACCATTTTAGGCAGCTGAAACTTGACTGATGCATAACTTGATGTTCAACAGTCATTTTATGGCTCTTGGTTTGCAGTCTAGACAAAATTGGCAGCCTCTAAAATTTATAGCTGAACACGGTCACAAAAATGTGTCAAAGTAAAATTTGCATAAAGGTTATACTGTAATGGCCTGGCAATCATCCCATTAATGACTGCTTTCTGTTCAGAGCTTGTTTTAAATACTTTTCAGATTGTTTGGAATCCATCAGACTTCAATCCAAACACAACGGTTGTCTGTGGGAAAGCGTTCTTAGCTTCCAAGTGGACAGAGATAATATTTATGATACATGTTTTATGTATGCTACAAGGAAAAAATTACATGGTAATCTAATTATATTAGAAGCTGGATACCCTGCCCTATAAATTCTAGTGATTCAAGTGGTTACTGTGGCAAAATTACAGAAATTATTTTATTTTAGTTTCAACTAATTTTGTAGTCAAGTTATTTTATACTTCTGTAACTTGCTTGCAATATTGGCTGGATAAATTTAGGAAGTAAGCAAACATTTTAATAATATTCAAAATAGAATAAAATGTTTCATTTCATTTTAAAAATATATTATAATATTAAGTTTGCTTTACTTGTAGCTGTTGCCAAATTCTTACTGATGCCTTTAAAATTATAGCTGTTTAATGGTAATATGCAATGCAGCAAATTCTTTGTGGTGAAGCAACAGTACACTTCAATAACAGTTGCACATCTGTGCTAGATACTGCAAAATATAGCTTTGAGACTACACGAGTAACAATTGCCCTCTCAGAGCTTATAACTTGGGATGTCTAATCAACTCTGAATATTGTAAAGGTTCCTGTGTATAACTCAGGCTAATGTTATTGTGAGTTTTGGGCCAAAGGAGAAAAGAACCCGTTCCCTAAGCTTTCCCAACAACTTAGAAAACTAAGTAGGAAAAATGAAAATAAATGATAGAGGTAAAAAAACATAACAAAAAGCAATATCTGAATTGCACACAGTGAACAAATTCTTCCTTATTTGGGCTTCCATTTTTAAAAATAGATGTAGCAATTGTTAGTATTTAGATTTGCCATATTCTTAGCAAACATCACAAAAACTTGTCTCCAATGCCAAGCTCAAAATAGAAAAGATTTAGTCTGAATGGTGTGAAGATTACTTCTATGACCTCATTTTAAATATGCCTCTGCAAATGCCCATTCTTGTGATATGTGCACCTCTGGTGCCATGTGACTCTGCAGAATTAATAGAAATGAAAAACAACATTAATTGGTAAGTAATTTTTCTTTTCCAGGTGTTTTTTGCCATTTCTGTAGAAGAGATCACTGTAGTACAAGATTAATAATCATTACTAAGAACTGGATTCAGCAAGGTAGTTCCAGATTTAAGAACATGAGCAAACCCATTGAAGACAAATGGACTATGCATGCTTAAACTTAAACATTTTGATACTTAATATTGCAGAACTGGTGTCACCCAATGACAACTCAGGATGCTCAATATTTTGTAGTACTTTTATTTTAAAGAACAGTCTCTCTTGGAACCCTCAGAAACTGCAAATGTGACTGGCTGGCAAATACACTATTTTTTCCTTTGTTGGAATGTTCCATCACAATATTAGCATTATGAGTGTTTTCTTGAAACTTCAACCCCCCCCCCAAAAAAAACAAAAAAATTTTTAGAGGTAAGCACGAATTGTGAGAAGTGTATACATCTAATGTGAACATCTAATGTTCCAAAGAGATCCATTGAAATACACAGGTCTGCAGATATCAAATTCCCCTAGCTGACACACAGAGTCCAACAATTCCAGTCTGAGTCTCAGAAAAGGATAAATTCAATTCCCTTTAGCCAAATAAGGACACAGTTATGTTCCAATTCCCAGCTTAAGAGTTTCATCGTCATCCTATGCATACTCTCATATGCTCTCTTGTAGGAGCCTAGCGTCAGTGGAAGAGCATTTGTGGTTTCTTCCTACCCTTCATTGATCTTCACTGTGCTTAAATTTACAGTGCACGATTAACAAGTTTTCATTTGCCATTATTATTATTTGCATTGTGATACTTCGATCGGGGCCCTGTTGTGCTGAACACCATACAAAAACACGAGATAGTTCCTACACCAAAGACCTTACAGTCAGTCTAAATAGACAAATGGTTTGAGAGAGGAAGTGCTAATATCCCCATTTTAGAGATGGGGAATTGAGGTACAAAGAGCTGCAGCAGACCCGGGAATTAAACTTAGATCTCCAAAGTCTCAATCCAGTACTTTCCACCACAATAAAATGTGGTCCCTCTGTCTACAAGTGCTAGTAGATAACACACTATTATCCCACTACATTTAAAATAGAAAATACACCTGACATGTCAGATAGCACTGTCTGGCAATACCTGGAATATATGTTTACTTTCTAATGGTGATCACTGTAAGTGGTCACTGAAAGAAATGTGAATATTAGAGGTAACGTAAATATTAGAGTAGGTCAGAAAAACTTGGACTGAATAGCTTTCCACTGGAAAACACAGTTCTGTTGAAATCAAAATCCTTTATGAAATCTTGCCAGCTTGACTGAAGTTTTGTTTGGGAGAAAAGAAAAAAGTTCCAACAATGTTAAAACATCCTATTTTAATAACTTTTGAAACAAAATGTTCCTTTTCTTCCTTTTGAAACTACTTTTAGTTTCAAAAATTTAAAAATGTTGTATTATAAAATAGTCAACATCAAAATAAATTAATCCAAAACTAATTTTTTGTTCAGAAATTCCTTTTTGTGTAGAATTTTGAAATTTTGGGTTTAGTACCAAATTGGAAAAAAATCCAAATTTTGACATCTAGAAATGCTCCACAAAACAGAATTTCAATTCTCCGGTCAGCTCCAGTGAATATCAATGTCTATGTTAGGTAGTCTCCTGGCTGTGGGACTCAGACAGTTTGGTAGGTTTACTGCCAGACATGAGCACTGAGCATGTGGGACCATTCTGGGAAAATGTTACAGCATTAAGAGTGAATTACAAATATTAAAAGCAATAGGCACAGTAAATAATAAAAGAACTATTCATACACTGAAATTTGTTTCCATAACCCATTCATCCAATAATTGCATATACCCAACAACTTTTATCAAAGTGACATCTGATCCCAAATGATTTGGTAACAGAAATGGAGAAGAATTAATCAAATAAATTGTTCACTGCATACAGTTTGCTTGGGTCTAGTTAAAAAGAAGGAGAATCTTCCTCCAAAGCAGTATTCCAGGCTATAGCTATACTTAAAAAGGAACACTGCTGAAATGACAAGCATTTCAGGTAGACCTGAGACCGAAGAAGAATTCTGTATATTCACCAACAGAATTTGCTCCAATAAAAGATATTACCTCACCTACCTTGTCTCTCAAACATTTTAGGTACTCAGGCACAATACATCAGTTACTCCTCCTAGAGTCAATAGTTATTAAGCTGGTATTTTCTTTAATTGAGTACAGCAAATTAACCAGTACTTCCTCTCACCCTCTCTAATCTTGTCAAGCATACGAATTTAGCACAAATAATAGCCTATATAGTGAGACAGAAACTTCACATTAGAAATGACTTAAGCAAGCCTCAAAAGGTTCAGAGTTCATGTTCAAGTTGGAAAAACAATCAAGAGTTCAAACATTAATCCAAAGTTTATCTGAACTATCTGAACCTGGTCTAAAAGTCTCAGAAAAAACCCTATTCTTGGAAGATTTCCAAATGATCCTGCTTTGGGATAGTCCAGAAATATCATGAGAATAGCTGTCCTCATGGTAACGAACAGTGATTTCCCTCCCCCCCCCCCCCCCGAATTTCCCCAACACCCCTCCCCCCCAGTTTTGTGAACTAGTTACATGCCAATTTAGTGACTGTTTGGAAATTTGAATTGAAACATTAATACACACTTTAAAGCATATACAGTGTATGATAAAATAAGTGTATCTAAAAAAGTATAATAGATTTGAAAAGTATGAACATAGACTAGCTTCCTTATACAGCTATTGTTTTTTATGACAATGTCAGTGCATTCATTTCGGTGATGTTGGCTAAGCTAATAATTTCAAATGATGATTTATAAGCAAAGTCTAAATGAGCTCTCCCTGACAGCTAGTGATGAGCTGGGGCTGGGGGGAAAGGCTTCAGGACCAGATTGTATTTACATTCACACCTAATCTACCTAGGTATCCAGCAAACAGAGCTGTGTTGCCCAAGTGATAGATTTTGGCTGGGGTTGGGTTACAAATCACTTGAATGAGGGGGGGAGATGCAATGTTGTTATTCTTATTGTATGAGTAAAGGCCAGTAGCACTGTACTTAGCCTGTGCTGATTGAGGGCATCAAGAGAGAGGGTGGGGACCTGTCTCTCTCCACTGTTTAAAGACAGAGCTGATTAGGCTCCATAGATAGTCTTTTGTTCTGTTAAGTGACCACTGCAGCTGAAATCACTGATAATCAGGTCTAAGTGCTTAGACCTGCTGTGGGACAGTGTTTCTGTGGAAGAGATGGCCCAGACTGCACTAGCAGCGAGGTTCCCCCACTGCGAGCTCAGCTGAAATCACTGAGAGCTGGTGGAACTTCAAGAGACCAACTCGCAGATGTCACAGTAGCAGGTGGCAGCAGAAGGTGACTGCGCAGGGCCATTGGCAACAGAATGGTGGAGTGAACAGTGGCACAATGAACAGCAGTGGCCAGAGCGAACAGTGAGCAGCTGGAGGAATGAGCAAGGTGCCTTCTTGCCCCCACCTGGGAGGTGAACTCACGTGAAAGCACCTCTGAACTCTGAGTCTCCACTGACCAAGGACAACATCGGTGAGTGGGGTGCAGTGGAGGGAAAAGCGAGGGGCACGTTAAATAAACATTTGTTTGTTGGACTATATTTTAGTGACTTTGCTCCAGAATGCTAGATTTGTGACTGGGAATGGAAACTTATATAAATATGTTTCCTAGTAAGCCAAGATTTTTAAAATGCATTATTTACCAAGGTTGTTATCTCACATCGTTGCTATCTTGAGAGGTCATTATGTTGGGGAGTTTCTGTACTAAACATTTTTATTATTATAATTAATTTTTACATAAGAATGGTCATACTGGGTCAGACCAATGATCCATATAGCCCAGTATCCTGTCTTCCGACAGTGGTCAAGGCCAGGTGTTTCAGAGAGAATGAACAGAACAGGTAACACTGCTCTACAGCCAAAATGTTTCTGAAATAAATGTAGTCAAACTTTACTAATTCTGGGTCACTGAGAACAAAAATGATGCTTAAAATTGTTGATTGGCTCTAGTTTTCAAGATATGCTATTGGGTCAGTATATACGACCCTTGACTTGGGAATGGCGGAGGATAAGTGAGTTATAAAGGGAAGGGATCTCAATTTAAACCAGAAATGACTAAAATACATCTTTGACTGGATCTATGAATAAATCTATGACTGGGTTTGGACAGTACTTGCTTTTTAGGCAAAACAATGAATGATGCCATCTGAATCTGGTATTGCGTCATACATGATATGAATTACATCATGTTATTCCTAGAATTCATGGATGATGCAATCATAACGAAGCTTACATCACTCTGCTGAACAAATTGCCCTATATCAGCTCTAGAAATCATACAGTGTCGTGCTCTCTTATTTGTCAGTGTTTGATTTTGCAAAGGGACACATTTCTGTTTAGCCAAAGTGAGCAGAGATGCCTCGTACTTGTGTGAACAGTGCAGATAACTTCTGCTATGTTTGTGGTGAAGTGACTTTTGCATCACAAAAGCGCAGTATAACCCCTATGGTTAAGAAAGCCTATCACCTTTATTTTGGCTGCAAAATTGGAGATCAGGACAAGAGGTGGGCCCCACACATATGCTGCAACACTTGTGCAACAAATCTTCGCCAGTGGTTGAACAGGAAAAGGAAATCTATGCCTTTTGCAGTGCCAATGATTTGAAGAGAGCCAACAGATCATACCAGCACTTGTTACTTCTGCATGGTGCCTCCAGTTGGGAAAGGTGTGTCAAAGAAGAAAAAGTGGACTGTGCATTATCCAAACATTCCATCAGCTATACGCCCAGTACCCCACGGAGAAGGACTGCCGGTTCCTGATGCACCAGAATCATTCTCACTTGAGTCAGATGAGGAAGAGGAAGAGGATGAAACTTCTGGTCCTGAACCATCAATGTCACAGGACCCACATTTTCTCCCATCCTCCTCCTCTGAACCACACCTCATAACACAAGGTGAACTGAATGACCTTGTCAGGGATTTGGAACTACCCAAGAGTAAGGCAGAGCTGTTGGGCTCCAGACTACAGCAGTGGAATCTCCTGGCAGGTGATGTTAGGGTTTCCATGTTCTGTGACCGTCAAAAGGATCTTGTCCCATTCTTCTTCATGGAAGGTGATCTTGTAGCCTGCAACAACATCGATGGTGTGATGGCAGCCCTCAACATCGTTCACGATCCAGATGAGTGGAGACTGTTCATTGATTCATCGAAGACGAGTCTTAAAGCTGTTTTACTGCATAATGGCAATGTTTTGCCATCAATTCCAGTTGGTCATGCAGTCCATATGAAGGAAACCTATGACAACATGAAACAACTTTTGAGGTGCATAAACTATGACCAACATCAGTGGCAGCTTTGTGGCGATTTGAAGGTTGTTGCTCTCTTGCTTGGTCTGCAGACTGGATACACAAAGTACTGCTGTTTTCTCTGCGAATGGGATAGTCGTGCAAGAGATTCCCACTACATCAAGAAAGATTGGCCACTCCGACAGTCATTGGAGCC
Source organism: Terrapene triunguis (assembly GCF_002925995.2). Lineage (NCBI taxonomy): Eukaryota > Metazoa > Chordata > Testudines > Emydidae > Terrapene > Terrapene triunguis. Next base: position 51,476,411 of record NW_020664417.1, on the reverse strand, counting down.
TGGGAGGAAAAGTGTTCAGCATCCACCACTTGTTGAATCAAGGAAGATTTTGTTACCACCCTTACACATCAAGCTGGGTCTGATGAAGAACTTTGTCAAGGCCATTGACAAAACACAAGCAGCTTTCAAGTACCTTCATGTAAAATTTCCAAGGTTAAGTGAAGCTAAGATAAAGGAAGGTGTCTTTGTTGGTCCTCAGATTCATGAACTTCTTCGAGATGATGCATTTGACCATGCACTGCGTGGCAAGGAAAAGACGGCATGGAAAGCCTTCCAGTTAGTGGCAATAAATTTTCTCGGCAACAACAAGGCAGACAATTACAGGTTGTTGGTGGAAAACCTCCTCAAGGCATACAAAAGCCTTGGTTGCAACATGTCACTAAAGATACATTTTTTGTACTCTCATCTAGATTTTTTTCCACCGAACTGCGGAGCAGTGAGCGATGAGCATGGCGAGCGATTTCACCAGGACATTGCAACAATGGAGAAACGCTCTCAGGGCAAATGGAGCCCATCAATGCTTGCAGACTATTGCTGGACAGTGACAAGAGATGCTCCATTTAATGAATACAAGAGACAAGCCAAGAAGCGCCGAGTAGACACTGAATAGGACTAAACTATGTACATAATAGTTTTTTGCCTTTTGTTTCATAATAAATTTTGTTTATATAACCCTTTTGCTGATTTTTAAAGTGTTACATAAACAGGACAGGTGAAATATTATCATGTAAAGCAACCATAAACACATGAAAAGACCTAGGTTTACAATTTATGATTAAAACTCTACTATCTACACAATATACATAGACATAAAATGTAAAAACTTAACTATCTTAGAAACAGTAGCCAATCAGTTGTTTTAATTGTCATATTTGAATTCAGCACATCAAAATACATAATAAATAGCACATTTTATCTCTGAAGCAGACGACTTCTCAAAAATTGTAGACCAGTGTAATCATCAAGTGATCCATCCCCTGTTGCCCATTCCCAGCTTCTGGCAAACAGGCTAGGGACATTCAGAGCATGGTGTTGCATCCCTCCCCATCCTGGCTAATAGCCACTGATGGACCTATTCTCCAGGAATTTATCTAGTTCTTTTTTTAATCCTGTTATAGTTTTGGTCTTCACAGCATCCCCTGGCAAAGAGTTCCACGGGTTGACTTTATGTTGTGTGAAGAAGTACTTCCTTTTGTTTTTTTAAAACCTGCTGCCTATTAATTTCATTGGGTGACTGCTAGTTCTTGAGTTATGTGAAGGATTAAATAACATTTCCTTATTCACTTTCTTCACAGCAGTCAAGATTTTATACACCTCTACCATATCCCCCGTTAGTTGTCTCTTTTCTAAGCTGAAAATTCCCAGTCATTTTAATCTCTTCTCCTGTTTCATAACCTTAATCATTTTAGTTGCCCATCTCTGTACCTTTTCCAATTCCAATATATCTTTTTTGGGATGGGGTGACCACAGTATTCAAGGTGTGCATATACCATGGATTTATATAGAGGCAGTATGATATTTTCTGTCTTATTATCTATCCCTTTCTTAATGATTCCCAACATTCTGTTTGCTTTTTTGACTGCGGCTGCACATTGAGTGGATGTTTTCAGAGAACTATCCACAATGACTCCAAGATCTCTTTCTTGAGTGTTAACAGCTAATTCAGACTCCATCATTTTGTATATATAGTTGAGATTGTTTTCCAATGTGCATTACTTTGCATTTATCAACATTGAATTTCATCTGCCATTTTGTTGCCCAGTCACCCAATTTTATGAGATCCCTTTGTAACTCTTCGCAGTCTGCCTGGGACTTAACTATCTTGAATAGTTTTGTATCATCTGCAAATTTTGCCACCTCACTGTTTACCCATTTTTCCAGATCATTTATGAATATGTTGAACAGTAATGGTCCCAGTACCGACCCCACAGGGATACCACTATTTATCTCTCTCCATTCTGAAAACTGATAATTTATTCCTATCCTTTGTTTCCCATCTTTTAACCAGTTACTGATCCATGAGAGGACTTCCCTCTTATCCCATGATGGCTTACTTTTCAAAAGTTAATTTAAATTAAATACATTTTTTTTAATTATTTTTTTTTAGAAACCTAGACCTGTTATGTGTTTTGGTGTAACTTGCATTATCCTTATGTTAAATTTGCATTATCCTAACAAAACATTTACTTTATTCATATCTCTTTTATATGTTGCAGGTCAAAGTGAAAATGAAAAGACAAAAAACAATGCAACAATTTTTCCACTCAAAGGCCTCAAAAACTAACCAAGGTGAAGAACACATCAAGAACCAAGAATATATCAACATGTCATCTGAAGGTCAAGTGGTATAATCTACATCCGACCAGTCCGAAGCACAAATACAGCTACCTACTGAAAAAACAGTGTCTCCAAAACCTAAAGGCAGTTTCCGATGTTTGTCGGTCAAAGTGTTCCCATTTATCGAAGTTACAAAAGATGGCTACTGGTGTACCTCTTGCAAAAAAGCTTACGAAGAAGGAAAGCTTCCCAATGCTATAACTGGTAAAAGTGGAGGAGCTTCGTTTGTCAAACCGATCAGCAAAGCCAATGCTGACAAACTACGTGAAAAGGCTGCAAAATACCAGCCCTCTGGAGTGCATCAACATGCAGAAAGCCTTATAAACCCACTTTCAAAGCCAATTTTAGAAGAACTTAATGAGGCTGTTAAGAATGCTGGAGACACAACACAGTTCATGTGAACAAACATGGCTGTGGCATCCTACTTTCTATTTAAACAAGAGATACCATACACTACAAACTGGAGGCTAATTTTAAGTTCATTGTCACTTGTTCATCGGCAAGTTGAACACTGGTTCTGGACAAGACCAGCAAATGCTCACTATCTTTCTCCAAGAAACTCAACTGACTGGCTAGAAGCATGCGGTGCAACAGTGAAAGACTCAACAGTTGAAAAAGTGAAGAACTGTCTCACCACATTCAAAAAATTTGCATACATGGCTGATGAATGCACCGATGCAAATGGGCATCAAGTATTAAGTCATTGTGTACGTTATCTTGATATCAGGGGTAGGCCAGTAGATGCATTTCTAGATGTTCAAGTTATAGAAGACACATTGGCTGCACCTGTGACAACCCACATCTTAGAAGAGTTAAATGCTTGTCAATTGGACCCCAAAGAGATGGCTGCTTGTGCATTTGATGGAGCTGCAAACTTCTCTGGAAGACATGGTGGAATACAAGCTTTGCTCAGAGAAAAGTGTAACCCTAATCTCTCCTATACACACTGCAGAGGCCATCTACTCCAACTAGCACTAGTACGAGCTGCAGAATCTTCAAAAGACATTTAAAAAGCTATAAATTTAATGTCTTCATTATATTCTTTTTTCAGCAAGAATCCAAAAAGACTGAATATCTTGGAAAATATAGAAGATACACTGGGACTGAAGTTCAAATTAGTCCAGCCTGGGAAAACCCGCTGGCTTTCTCATGAGCGATCCTTGGCTGTTGTCTTAAAATTACTCCAGCCGTTATTACTGGCTTTGGAAAGTATCTACCAAGATGGGATGGATCTAAGTAGTGAGGCTGATGGATTACTTTTGCTACTACGTTCAGGGATGACTATTGCCATTCTCTCTCTCGTAAGTCTACTGTTGAAACCACTTGGGTCATTAAACAATGCCATCCAGGCATCTGCTACAACAGTAGTAGATCTTTGTCCAGCAATAGAAGCTACGTTTGGATCAATCAGAGAGCTATCCATTGAAAAAGTACTGGAAGAAGCAAAGACTTCAGTCCAGAAGTTGACTAATGAAGACATTTATATTGAATCCTTAAGTGAAGAAGACAAGAAGTGTTTGTTAAGACAACTGAAAAAGTACATAAACTTGATTCTTAAAAATCTACAACAGCGACTTCTAGATTCTACTCAACCTCTATGTAGCTTTTACAGATGCCTGTCCTATAACAGCTGAGTGGAGTGAGGCACTACCAGCAATGGGGCTGCCATGTGATCAGGACAGAATAGAGAATTTAAACACAGAGTGGAATATCATATGACCAATGAATGAAGATTTGACTTCAACTTCTTTTTTATCACCACTAGTGGCTTGACCTGATCTTTGTGCTCTGTTTCCTGGGATGAAAGAAGTAGGAATTCAGCTCTTGCTACTTCCAGACACAACAGATACAGTTGAGCGTTCTTTTTCATCATTGAATAGAATTTTGTGTTCTGAAAGACGTCGCCTTCTGCCTGATCATGTGAATGAACTAATGAGCATATCTATTGAAGGAATGGAAGTCCCGGACACACGAGAAGCCACCAAAGATGAACGCATTGCATTCAAGAAGTTAATTAACAGAGTTGTGCAAAATTATAACAAGAAACCAAGAAGGATGTAGATGTCATGCTTCATAGAAGGCTTAAGTAGCCAACTTTAATTTGTGTGATGATTTTAAAACATGAGTTAAATCTAATAAAATGGTCATTAAACATTTTCCAGTTTTTACTATGGTGCCCACCTTCACCCTCACAGTCTCACCCCTCATCGGCCCTGACACACACACACCTTTAAATTTGAACACCCTCCCCCCTAATTTCAATTCCTGGGGAAACCACTGGTAATGAAGCAATTGTAGATTGTGGCTGTACAGAGTTTATGAAACTTTAAAACAATGAAACAGTTACACCTCTACCCCGATATAATGCTGTCCTCAGGAGCCAAAAAACTGTACCGCGTTATAGGTGAAACCGTGTTATATCGAACTTGCTTTGATCCGTCGGAGTGCACAGTCCCGCCCCCCCGGAAGCACTGCTTTACCGCGTTATATTCAAATTCCTGTTATAACGGGTCGCCTTATATTGGGATAGAGGTGTATATGTTTCAGAACCTTCTGGAAGCACTAGTTTGAGATGCCAGAGCACTGTTTTTTCAGTGCATTGGTGTTTTTTGTATTTTCTTCTCAACGGGTTACCCATCCCTTCTTCATATCAACACAACCCAGTTTATAGAGCATTATGAGAAGTATTTTGAGGGATGCATAATTATAAATTTCAGAAAATGGCCTGTAGTTACAAGTGCAAATACATTCACATGTACATATAACATTACCACAGCTGAGGATACAGCTTCAGCAACTGCATGTTTAATTGACTATTTTGATGTGTAACAGTTCATTTGGGTGTGTAATTATACTTGGCATTTTCTGAAAATTTGGTCTTAAATTAAATTTTACCATGGCAGCTGAGATTTACCCCAGGGTGTATACTGTCTTGTGTGCTGGATTTCCTCTGGGACTTTTGTACAATCAGAATACGTGTGTGTGTGTGTGTATGTGCATGTGTGAGAGCGAGCACATGCATGCTATCTCCTAGGCCAGACGTGGGCAAACTACGGCCCGTGGGCCACATCCGGCCCGGTCCCTGAGCTCCCGGCCAGGGAGCCTAGTCCCCGGACCCTCCCCCGCTGTCCCCCCTCCCCCACAGCCACGCTGCTGTGTGGGCCATGCTCTGGCCCGCTGCTCCCGCTGGGCAGCGCAGCTGGCTCTGGCCGGGTGTCGCGGCTGCGAGCTCCTGCTGCTGGTAAGGGGACGGGGAGCAGTGGGGTGTGTGTGTGTCCTGGGGGGTAGTCAGGAAGGAGGGGGTGGTTGGATGGGGCGGAGGTCCTGGGGGGGCGGTCAGGGGATGGGGAACAGGGAGGGTTGGGAGTGAGAGTCCCGGGGAGCCAGTCGGGGGGCCTGTCAGGGGGCGGGGATGTGGATGGGGTCGGGAGGGCAGTCAGGGGACAGGGAGAAGGGAGGTTGGATAGGGGACGGGGGTCCCGGGAGGGGGTGGTTAGGGGGCAAGGAACAGGGGGGGTTGGATGGGTCGGGGGTTCTGAGAGGGGCAGTCAGGGGGCGGGAAGTGGGAGGGGGTGGGGGCCAGGCTGTTTGGGGAGGCACAGACTTCCCTACCTGGCCCTCCATACAGTTGTGCAACCCTGATGTGGCCCTCGGGCCAAAACGTTTGCCCACCCCTGTCCTAGACTTTTCCCCACTTCTCTTTCTCTGTTCCCAGTATTCTCTTTTGCTATCAGATTTATGAACAATCCTTCATGCAGCCAGCTTCATTAATCTCTTATAAATAGGATTTCTCTTTTACATTGACATTGCTGCCTAGTGCCTCTTGCCTTTTTTACTTACAATCTACTATGAGCTAAGGTGACCAGATGTCCCGTTTTTATAGGGACAGTCCTGGTTTTTGGGACTTTTTCTTATATAGGTGCCTATTACCCCCCACCTCCTGTCCCGTTTTTTCACAGTTGCTATCTGGTCACCTTACTACGAGTTCCTAGCTTCTTGGACACTTACGGATGTTAATACTCCTTCTTTATGCTCTGTTTGCTGGATCTCAATTATCTGTTACTTTCTAAAAACATAGTATCATTACATTGCTCTGCTCTATGAACCCACTCCTTACTCTCGTACAAAGACATTTCTCTAGCACATAATCTTTCCTATTTGACTCTCATTCTGAGTCAGTTCCCCTCTTAGTTAAAAATAAATAAAAATAGTAGATATAAAATGCTTTCTTCTCTTACTAGGGTTCTGAATGGATCAGCCAGTAATGCACTACGAAAGGGTAAATTAGAATACATAGATGGTTCTCTGGCTAAAGTCCCCCATATATATTGTATCCTTTGGATTCAAAGTTGATCCCATCATTTTTGTCTTGCTCTTCAGCAAGCCAAGATCTGTTCTGTAAGAGAAGCTTACTGCAGTTTCTTCTTTGTTTTCATCTTTATGACTCTCATCCATAATGTTTTGTATTTAGCCTTGTCATTATCCAGTTTCTTTCTTTCAATAATTTAGGGTAAAAGTTTGAAAAGTACCTAAGTAATTTAAGAGTCTAAGTCCCATTTTCAAAAGTGACTTAGGCACTCAGGCCAAAATTAAAAAAAAAAAAAAAATGGTATTAGGCATTGTTCCCCTTAGCATTGCAAGGCTTAAATATCTCAGACAGCTAACTCCCATTTTGAAAAGTGAGTTAGGGCATGCATGATTTTGAAAATCCTACTGAGTGCCTGCCTGCATCTTTAGGTGCCTTTAAAAATCTGGGCCTCATGAGCCTATGTCCCATTTACTTTCTATGAAACAGACTTCTGATATCGAAGTCATTTTTTAAAATGGGACTTAGGCACTTCTGAATGTTTTACCCTTGGTAAATACTTTTTAAATATAGGGTCAGGCTTTCAAACCGAGGCATAACGTGTGCCTACAAAATTGCAAGCACACCTGAAATGCCCTGAATTTTCTTATGCAAAGCTGCATTTATGCCCAAATCAGGTTATTGAACACCAATCTAAATTTCGCTTTGTTATCTTGGAAAAGTCCTTTGAAAATGAAATATGCTATTTAAGTGCTCTGCTAAGTACCAGTTTGTTGGCATCATTACTCCATTTTCATATGCACATGGGGAAAGGGCAGGGATGTGTGGTGATTGGATGCATGTGCACTCGTTTGTGGTCCCCGCTATTGAAAATTTATCCCATAATTCTAGTCTTCCTCCTTTTATGCTTTTTCTGTCTCTTAGATCAATAATACATATGCCAATCTGTGCTGTAGCTATAGTCGTATTCCTGGGGTGAGATTTTCAACGGGCTATAAAAGTTTTTGATTATGTTGGGCATAAATGTAGAATAAAAAAATTATTATTCTATTCTGCATCACTGTTTTTTAAAAGCTTTTTCCATTTGTTAAAATGCCAAACCCTTGGAGCCAGCCTTATTTTGAAGCACTTAATTGAAGAGTAAATGCTACAAAACTGGAGCTGTTGCTATGACAACAAGTAGCCAGTACCTGCTTCTGGTAAGCCACTGCCAGGAAGGTAATAATAATAATTTACACAAACGCATTGTGGTCTCCCATGAAGAATAAATGTTTCCAAACTTTATAGATTTTGTGATGACAATCACATTTTTTTCTCTTGAGACAGAAACCTACATTCTTTTTTTCCTCCATAGTCCAGTTCTGAACAGTCAACTGTAATAAGATCCCCTACTTATGCTCCATTATTGGTCTAATATGGTGGTAATTTGAAGGGCACCTCATTTGTCAGCCTAAGGCAAAAGTTTCTGGAGGCTGCAATTCTACACCCCAATCAGAGATGTGTGTATGCTGGCAAATTTCATTGCTAGTGGTGTATGTTTTAGAGAGAGACTGAAGAAAAAAAATATACAAGACAAAACTGTTCAGTTTAGCCATCTCTTAAACCACCCATAACTTTCTACAGCTCCCGGTATGATCCATTCCATAGACCTGTCTCAGATCTGTCTCTGTTTATAGCAGGTATTGAAGTCTAGTACAGCCTGAGAAGACACGGATTTTACAGCATGGCTAGGGTCAAGAGTTCCATAACTCCACAGGTGATATTCTTTGTTATTCAAAATCTTGTTAACCCACTGTCAATTTACCAAATGTCACATATCTCCCATGAGGTCTAACTGAATTTCTGAGCTTGCCGAGCTCTTATGTTCCACATAAGAGTAGCTTAAGTCTTGCAATGCTACACAAGAGATTATGCAACTGTAACCTGAACTGAAGTTACTGCCCTTCCAACCTTGTAAGTTCCAGAGGGAAGTATCAGAGCTGAGAGTACTGGCCAAAGCAGGTCTTGAAGCATGTCCGCAGGGTCCTCCAACACTGAGAGAACACCTCAAAGTCTGGTCTGCCATTGAACTGAATAACCGAAAGGTTTGGGCATCTCCTCAGATATTTGGATAAGTAGGATGCATTGTGTTCTCAAACCTCTATAAAAATGGGTTCAAACAATTACCATGTTTTTCTTTACCCTGTGCAGACATACAGTGGGACTAGTTAGTCTCACAATGCATATTCAATCATTTATTCTTTTGATATGCAATGCTGCTAATAAACATCGGTCCTACGTTTTGGATGCCCCTACATAATAAACTGCACACTCAACACAACACACGATAAAACTACTCAAATATCATACTAATCAGCTGCCATGCAACTTAAACATTGTATAACTACTGCCATAACAATAAAGGCACCTGTTATTGCTCAACAAACCGCCATCAGAAAACAGGCTAAAAATATGAGCTCTGATGAGTCAAGGGAAGAGGCAATTTCCAGAGTCATGAAGAATGCCATAATGGCAGCTCCTTTCCATTTATAACATGGGGGGTCAAGTTCAAGCATCTTCAATGAGTGAAACTGTGACAGTACACGTCTGTCATAGTCAAAGCAAATTATTAAGATGGAAGTTAATGCTGGTGAAATGTACCTGACTGGCAGTCTTGGAGGCTCAGACGCTGTATTTATTTACAGAGCAGATATAGCACAGGCAACAACGGAACAAGATGCCCCACTCCGTCACCCTAGGGTGCTTCAACCTGGACAAGCAGGGAGCATCTCTGGAAGAGAGAGGGTAGTTCACTTGCCATGCCCATACATTCTTTGGCCTCTCACTTGAGAGTGCGATATCTTATGTCAGTAAGGGCCAGATTTCTAAACATATTTAGTTGTCCATAGAAGCAGATAGGGGCCTAGTGGAATTTTTGAAAGTGCCTAGGTGCCTAAATACCTTTAAAAATCTGGCCCTAAGTGCCTATTATTATTATTATTAGCGATGTGGACATTTATTGGGCACTGGACGGAGACCATCACATTTATTTCATATTGGACAACAAACATCCACAGCTAGTGGTGTGTGTTAGTCCTTAACTGCAGTATTTAGGCTAGGTTGAACTACTGCCCTCGAGAGAAAAGGCCCTATATCACATTACCAATCCCTTAAGTCCCCCAGCCACTGCAAAGCAAACACTTGACTTTTATGGTTGGATTCAGTTTCAAGTCTGTTTTCTTTCCAGTGTTTTGTTCTAGTTATAAAAGTGGTTTTCAGTGTCATCTTAGAAACATGGCACATTTTTATTAGCGATTGTTGTCCCTAGAGATGGCCAATATCATCCTTGTAAAATATTATAAGATTAGATTTAAATGATAAAACCATCAAGGCAGGAACACTGTTAGCAAAGGGACCTGCACATCTAGAGAGAGTGAGAATATTCATACTAGGAAGCAGGAGCAGATCAGACCTCTTCCCTTTAACCAAACCTTTTCAAGGGCAGATTAAAAAAAGTCGCTTGAAGCAGGCTTCCATTGGCTCTCTCCAAAATAACCTCCAAGCTCCCTCGCTCTTTGGAACACAACCCCTTTTCAGTTTCCTCATGCATATGACTTCCGGTTCCTTCCTTCCATGTGGCTGCCACTTCCCCTGAGACATCTTCCATTCTTCTCTCCAACAGCCTCTTGGCTTGCTCCCTCTCTCTAGTTCGCTTGCTTGCCTTCCCACAATTTCTCAACTGTCACCGTGCTCCACTGCAGTATTACTGGGATCTTTAAAGATTCTTGCTTTTTAAAATACCTATTGTAGCAACCACAAGCATACTCATGCTGCACACTGCATTTAAAAGGTATTCAGCATACTCCTATTGCACATAGACTAGTATATGTATATATATGTCAGGTGGAAGCATCTTAATCAGATCACATTGCATTGAAATCCCATTGTAGGCATTACTAATCACACACACTATTATCTTAAAATAATGATATGGTCTCAAACAATATGAATATATACATATGCTGTAAAACTAATCTGTTTAGCTGAATAAATTATATACACACCAAAATTAGCAACTGCATTTGGGAAAAAATGATTATTCAAAGTCTATGGAAATCAGTTCTTGACTGTGTGGCTTATCTGACAACTGACAGCTATTACCACTTGAATGACACATATCCCAGAAGTAATATACTGAACGCAGAATTACTGAGGGCATCATAATAGCACCAGCCAATGCTAATGAATCAATGCAGTGATATCACCCATGGAAATAAAAAAGGCAGCATTTCCAAGTGTTATATACAAACCCTCACATATATAGATAGCTAAATGTGATATTGTAAGGATTTCAGGGGTAACTATGGCAGGTCAGAGAGAAATAAAAAGGAAAGAGTGAACTAACAGAGGTAAGTCACAAATACTGTGACTTTAAATCAATGTAGCAGTCATTACAGAGTTATGAAGTACAGCATTTGACTCTAAAGCAAGACTGGATATGAGAGTTTCTAGAGCCTTTTGTAAAAGCTACATATAGCTTCCAACCATAACAAAATCTTACTGTGTTAATGTTACCAAACAGTGTACACAAGGGAGTGATAGCCACAACAAGATGCTGTGTTGGCATACAGCAGTTTGGACATGCTGGTTCATGCTTCAGAGGTTGTGATTTAGTGAAACAACCACTAAGACACTGAAGATCTTGTCTGATGGTAAAACCACAATTTTATAGAAACCAGATTTCTGAAAAAAGACAAGAGGAGCTTGGGATTATTGTTCATTGAGGATGTTAGCAGATAGATAGGCAGAGAGAAGAACCACCAATATGACATAGGTATTGGATAGAGAGAATAAATGCTTGTTTACACTGTACATTAGTCTGCACTAGGAGGGTGTCATGTGCTACTTGTATTGTGTGGATCCTGCTGGCACTCACTAAAAGTTATGTAATGTGCATTAATGTGGTATGATTTGAAACAGGAGTAAATTAACACACACTAGGGAACCGTTAGTGAACCCCACCAAGACCCACACCAGCCAGCTAATGTGCAGGAGGCTAGAGTGCATTGGAATTCACACCCTTGTACTAATACACTGCATAGACAAGCCCTAAGCAACACAGCCAGCAGAAACAGACTTAGGGCCCAATCCTGCAGTCTGATGATCAGCAAAACCCTCCTATGGAAGTCAACGGGAGTTTTGCTCCTGCTGGGATTGTGGGATCTGGCCCTTAGGCTAGGTCTACACTACGGGGGGGGGGGGGGGGGGGGGGG
>NW_020664417.1:51400410-51464416 GCF_002925995.2 Terrapene triunguis | reverse complement strand
GAGTTTTGGAATTATTCTCTTTTCCCCTGTCTGAAGAGCCAGTGAAGTTTTCTTGTTGCTCTCAGTCTGAAAACGTCAAGAGCTTCCTCTATCTTCATACCAGCAACATTTTTTGTGAGAACTCGCTCATGGGGCTTTGCTGGAACTCAAATAGCTGCTTCCTGTACTTCACAGCACCAGTCATATAGACATTTTAGAATTTCTTTTACAAGTTTGTAACATTTTCCTCCCCATCCCTTTAAAACAAAGGTCCTATACAGCTGCAGACATCACTTATATCTAAACACCACCTCTGATATTTGGTACTAGCAAAGAAAAAAACCCCAAACAACAAACAAACACCACAACAAAAAAGGAAACCCCAGGAGGGAGCTTATTGATTTGGCCATGATAAAAATAAAACAATAGAATGAAAAGTTGTGATCAAAGGCATTAGCGTGTATATATATATATATATATATATATATATACATATATATATATACACACACACACACACATACATACACACTAATGCCTTTGATTTTATATATATATATAAGGAACATACCAAATTCACAAGACAGTAATTTTCAGATCTAAAAATGAGTTTACATCCATGTGGCATGTTTCCAAATTGTTTCGCAGAAGCATTTGCAACACCTGGCATCTACACAACATTCTGAGTGATATTTACCTTACTGCTTCAATAAATCAGCCATGAGATTACATGAGAAAAAGTTGACAAAAACTGAAACCAAACCCCGTAATTTGTGTACATCCTACCTTTCTTTTGCGCAGTTTCACTTGATTGTCTGTAGATTCATGGGTGGACAGATTATCCTTCAAATGTAAACATTGCGTGCCTTCCACTGGACTGATATTTGTAAGGCATTTTTTTTCAGGAACCACTTGAGGTTCTGTGTAACCACTTTCATCCAGTCCATTTTCCATTGACATTATATGGGAACTGAGAGGAGATTGCATAAGGTAGTTGCTGGAGTCTGCTTTTGAGAATGGTTGTCTACCACTGCCAGTATACAGACCAGGAGAAAACTCACCCTGGACCACATTATAGTCAGCCTTTTCATGCCCATCTTTAGGAGCATCACATTTCCTACGCTGTTGTGCAATTACAGCAGTATGAAGCAGCTGTTTCTCAGGCATAATTTCCTTCACATTCAGAGAACTGGAGAGATTTTCTCTTGGGGCATCTATTACTTCATTTAAGCCTTTATAATTACAAAGCTCCAGGGTTTTCCCAATACTGCCACAAATGTCCTCTTCTTCCTTCTCTTCGTTGGGGACTGTGTCATAGTCAGGTTCATCAATATCTCCTATTGTTTCAGAAATGTTAGATTCCCTGTTTGTTTTAATCATTGCTACCATATTTGTTAAGGAGCCTGCTCCTCCTAAACTCTGCTCTTCATCTGTTAGTTTCCTTCCAATAGTGAACTGGTGGTTAACTTTATCCAAACAGAGATTTGAAACATCGTCGTCATCACCATCAGAAATATGGACCAAAGTTTCTGTGCTGGCCTCCAAAGAAAGAAAATGCTCCTCATCCTCATGGTTATCATTTTCATCCACCTCTTTTGAAATGTTGCTAAGCAGCTTTGCAGGGAAGCCAATCAGTTCTCCACCATGACAGCAGTCTGGTAAAGAAACACATTTTTCTTTCCGGTCCACATTCAAAACTTCATCTTTTTCCATACTTTCTTGAAAGTTATCAGCTACAAGTCCATGATGACATGCTGTATTATACTCAACAGAATTAAAAGGCAAGCCCATCCACTGGGTCACATGTTCTTCCCAGCTTCTCTTTCTGATTGCTAGAGACATGTCATAACAGTTCAGCAACAGGCTGCACGGTACATTCTATACAGGACCAGAGGAGATGTCATGACTGCAATGAATTCCAGAAGGAGAGAGAGTTTCATCATTTTAACATCTGTAAGAAATGAGAGAGATTGGGTTATTGATTCAACTCTAAGAAAGACCCAAGAGTAGGAACAGTTGAAACAAAAATGTAAAAGCAAAGATAAGAGCATGGGGTTGGAAGGGAGGAATTTAAAAGGATGTTTTGTGAAATAGCTTTAATAGTTATCATACAAACTTGATGGCAGCTATGATTTAGCATGGCTTACTTTCTGATTACTCTCCAATATCAAGCAAACAGAAATGGTATAAACAAGCTAATGGATAGGCAACTGGCTTCATGGGCCAGATTTTGACAATGAGTCTCTCTTCACTATTTCCGTCATAAGATATCCATTTCCATGGTTACAAAATGTATTAAATCTTGTGACTCCTAGAACACAAAGTAAGTTTGCATTTCTTCTTCATGAAAAGAAACCCATTTAGTGCAGACCTCCAGTTACTGTCTGAAGACTTGGATCTGAAGTTGATGATTATTCAGAATTTCACAAATGTTATAAACCTCTCTTTATTGTGCTGCTAAATTTCAGCCCAATCCTGCAGCCATTTACTCGTTGTCATTCTTATTAATATGAGTAGTTTAATTGGTTCCAATGAGACTAGTTACAGTAGTAAGTATTACATCCAGAAGAGTTTTCAGGATTGGGCCCTTAAAGGGGCAAAAACTTCAATAATCAGGGAAAACTTATTTAACTTTCTGGCATATTTCTCACTTCAAGTAGCTCTAGAATTTGAAGGAAAATGTGGTTTATGAGTGGCCATATACCAGATCAAGCCATAATCTGTCATTGTCATTCACATGAATGAACCCTTAAGTCCCACACTTCAACTGGGCTCTGTGCAGGGAGAGAGATCACCTGTGTGCATCATACTGAAAGATCAGGGCCTTAGTCATTAAAGCGCTCTGCTATTTTAATGAGCATTTGCTTAAATTTTAACTAAGACATCTTTTACAAGTCCCCTAAAGCTCTATTATTTGGATTGTGTCCCTTACCCATGTTGGTGTGTACTTACTCAGTTAAGTGTCCCCACTGAGATCAGTAAGGTTACTCTCACGAGTGCAAGTAAGGGTTCCCCAATTGGTCCTTGTATCTGATATTTTAGATGGCAACATATGTACATTCATTATTCGCTTTGACATTTAAACATATGAACCATTGGGCAAAGGAAATATGTTACAGCTATTTAAATTATGCATATAATACAAGACGGAGCAACGAGTTCTTTATCAAATAATGAAACAAAACGACTGGGCAGTAAAACATTGCAGGTTCAAGGAGCAAACACTTCTACTTTTCACTCCCTACATAAGAACTGTCAGCACTTAGCACGAATCTGCTTATTGATTTCACCAATAAAGAAGATTAACTACCGAGTTTGTTCTGGGTCATTTCAGTCCACTACAGCAAGCTCCGATTGCCCACAAGGCTGTCCTGACAAATCACATGCCTGAAGGTATAAAAGTAGGCTGTTTGAAAGAAATGCAGAATTATGACTGTGCAGATGAGTCTCTGTAAATTATGCCCTGACAAAGTGACTTTTAGAATGGACTTGTGCACACCCTGAGATCTTCAACTTTTTTTTTAGGATGGCAAGCTTCATTTCATGTTTTCCAACTTTGTGGAAGTTTGTACTTAAAAGGAAAATATAGTCATAGGGTAACAGAATTCTGGCACAAGTCAATAGCGTGTGGGAGGCGGAGGAAGATGGAAAGAACATACAGCCAGGCAAGTCCCTCTCCTCCCCTAAAAAATGCACAGCCCCAAAACTATTTTCACAGGCAAAATTTGGTAGTAAGAGGATGATTCTGCTTTGAGAGTCTCTTTTCCTTCTTGTGAAACACTTTTCATGTGAGCATTCCAATGTATTTTAGAAAAAAAAATTAGTGCTACAACATCTGTTTTATTTTCATCAATGCAGGTGGGTAAACTGAAGGTCCAAAAAGGTTATGCAGTTTTCCCGTGGTCACACAGGGAGTTTGTAGCATAATCAAGAAGAGAATCCAGGAGACCTGAGTGTATAGCATCAGGCTATACAATCTCCAAAGGACATTTATACATGTCCTCTTAGGCATTTGTTTGGTTGATAGTCTGAAAAATGCCAGCATTCTAAGGGTTAATGGGTGTGTGTTACTCCCATTGCTGTTAAATGGAGTTACATGTGTGCAGCGAGGGCAGAACAGATCCCTTACTGTTTTTCATTTTTGGATGTGGTGGGTTATATTTCATGGGGGATGAAAAACAAATAAATCTCACTTTAGGAACCCTTCTGTTTTACTTGTGCTATCACAGTCGCGTTGGCTGTCTAATGGATAGCAGACAAAATGATTAAATAAGAGAATATCAAATGTTTTGCTTGAAATTCAAGACAAATAAATATATGACAAGGGCACTTTCATTGTTTCCTAAAATATGAGATTACAGTAACGTGGAGTGTGAAGATTTACCAGACACACACAAATCTAGCTAGAGCACTAAGCTTACTAGTTAGGGAGGCCCTTCCATGCCCTCCCCACAGAGCAGTGACCCGCAGATCAGTGGAAGCCCAGTTGCCCCATCTTCTACCAGAATAGACCTATGGAGCCTGCTAGGAATTCCTTCTCTCTCTAATCTCCTCCGTACTGTATGGGGAGGAGTTATTCTACTCTTATTTCCTACCCTCATCTTCAGAGAGCTCCCCTCCACCCTCGTCTACCTCCTCTCCCACTGGTACTTTCCAAACACTGCACCCCCAACATTTGTGAGGAGGACGACATGATCCCAGCATCTCATTTCCTGTCTGGGCACTATATGGGTCAGAAACCGCCAACCTGTGGCCAGGCCAGGATCTTCCATTCTCTCTTTCCCCCCCGCTTCCCCCCCCCCCCCCCCGTGCTTCCAGAATCAACACATCAAAGGAGAGATTTAGATAGACAGAGCAATACAAGTCAAAGAGTGATTCCCCCACCATCTCAACAATGGAAATCACTTATGTCTTGCTCAGGCTATAGATGGGATACATTTTGTACAATAGGATAGACTGTGGTTTTTTTATTCTACAACACACCAATAAAAGAGTCATATTAGACATGCACACATATAGGAGATCAACCAAAAATATGTATTTTGGTAGTTTTGTTTCACCTTCATTTGTGTGTTGTCCCCACCCAGCAAACAGTATTTAAGAAAGTGAATGGGGCTGGTATTAAGACAAAAGGTTGCTTACAAACAGTTCAACTTAAAACTTAGCTCCCTGCTCAGCTGATTACATTTCTCCCTCTTTCTCTCTCTTGCTTCAAAGAAATACTCTGCCTTTTAAATTTTTTTCAGTTTTTTTGTAAACAAATGTTTCTACGCCTAAATTAATTACTCTCAATTGCATGTACCATAATACAGTACTTTTCTTAATCAGTCATTTCTGATGTACCCGGACTGCCATGTAAACATTTGTGAGAAACTAGAAAATTAATTTGTTACATGCATATTTCTTTATTAAAGCAATATAAAGCAGGCAAATTGCTTTAACTTGCTTCCAATTGTTAACACATCAACTTAGTTGTATTATATTGCTAAACCCAAAAGAAAGAATATAAAACTGTTTTCAATAGTGAACATTATACTATATACCCATAACAGGGGGGCTAACCCCAAAATACTAACATTGTTACCAATAATACCCATTGGTGATATAGAAAACAAAACAACAAAACCCCACAGAATTCTTCAGTGTCCTGGCAATATACCCTCTAGATTGCTGACCAGCACATTGGAACAGAGCAGAGCCTGAATCAGTGAGCCTTTCTGGTTTTAGCTGATCCCAGTGCGTGCTAGGATTGGACTTTGAGGATTAAAATCACTGTTTTCTATAGAACCATGCAATGCAGAAATTAGTGAATATTTTATAGGTGACTATCACATCTGTTCTTCCATTTAAAGAGCTCCCAGTATCCTGGGATACACCAGACACACAGCAATATATATGTTGACTGACCGGTGTTATTTGCAGGTGCAAGCTAAACTGATATAAACCAAGTTTAAACCACCATAAGAGTGTGCACACATAAAATTGCATTGGTTTAACATCACACCTTTAGTTAAACTAGTACAACGTTGTGTATAGACCAGCCCCTACTCTCACCAGAAAGTTATATTAGAAGTTGAAGTTACAATTTTCTTACTCTGTTCCTCTATAAGAAAAGTCATAATTGAGCTATGCATTTTCTTTCATGACAGAAACAAAAATAAAATCTGTCACTTACAGTAAACATGGATCATATAGGACTTTGTTAGAAATTATGGAGTTTTTGTTAACCAAGTTTTTACAGAAAGTTAGTATTTTCTAACAAAAATCAGACAAGAAGGTAATTAATCCATGAGACCATACGCTAATAGAAGCCTTTAACAAACTACCCAAGGCCTCATCCCTTGTGACTTTGTAAGGATTTCCTTTTTCTAGGGGGAATCAGTTTTGTTATCCCACAGGAAGTCATTATGTATCCTCTTTTATACATTTTGACATATATCAGAATACACCCATTATATTTTACTAGCTGTCAGTGAAAAATATAGTACTGTTAAGATTGTTTAAAACTTTTATGCAAAAGATACTTAACATATTACAGAAAGTGAGTCTAAGTATAATCAGGCTGTCCAACAATATTAAAAAAAACTCAGAAATTAGATGTATCAAACTATGAAGTAAGCTTGGCAAATGGTTCATGCAGACAAATCCAAAGTCTTGGAAACCAATACTGTTTGCATAAACTGACCAAGATAGGATTCCAAACTTTCTCAATAAGTCTTGATTCATCTTTAGAAAACAACAAACATTAACGAGTTGCTTAATTTTATAATGATTTGCTCCCCTTCAAAATATACAAAGGGAGCTTGAAATAATAGCTAACTGGTGATCATACAATATTTCTTTTTTTAATTTTTAATCTGATTTATTTCCTGAGTTAGAGAAGCAGCCTCCACACAAGGAGAAGGGTGGGGAACAGACAGGATCCAAAGTCAAAGTGAACTATTTCCACACTCCCCAGGCTTATTTAACATCTCTGTGGGAACGTCTACACTGCAGATAGGAGCGTGCATGAAGTAGTGCGCTAAAATAGCAGTGTACCTGGGGGTAGCACAGGCAATGGCTTGAGCTAGCTGCCCTAGAACTTACCCAGAGGGTCCAGGTGGGTTTGTACTCAAACAGCTAATCAGAGCTGTTGCCTGTGCTACCCCTAGCTACATTATTTTTAGGGTGCTCTCTTGAGCAGAGCTAGCATGTATTTGGCTACCCAAGCTCATCTTTTTGTTGAACTCTTTGTATGATCTAATATTGACAGCTAGTCAATAAAACAGGAAAAAAACCATTAAAATTATACATTTGAAATAATCTGGGCCTCTGGATGTGTGAATGTTCAGCTTTGAACTCCTCATAGATGTTACTTATTTGTGTGACTTTCCAAGTAATAAATTGTCTACCTAAACAGAGTGCCATACATATTATCGAATAGCAGCAGCTATCTTAAATTAGTATTTTTCCTCTAGGGGAAAACAACAAAAACCAACAGTTGGCTTAGTCCTGATGCCACTGAAGTCAGGCACTTTTGCCATTGATTTTCATAGAAGCAGAATCAGGCCCAAGATGAATTTCATGCTGAACTGCAGGTAGTGGGTCTTATTTATCTGAAGGTGTGTCTACACTTTGAGCTGGGGACATGATTCCTAGCTCAAGACAACTTTATCAGAACTAGCATGAGTGAGTGTTGCTGCAGCATCATAGGTGAAATTGACAGGTTAGCCTCCATGAGTATGAGCTCTCTGAGACCACTGGTATGTGCTCGGGTGGCTAGCCCTTCCTGCTACTCATATGGATGTGGCTACACTCTATTTTTAGCATGCTAGCTCAATCAGGGCTAGCTAGCATGGGTATGTTTTCTTGAGCGGAGATTCATCTCACCATCTTTTCCCCCCAGCTCAGAGTGTAGATGTACCCTAAGTATCTATTTAAAACTTCCAAACTCATCTGGGGTACCCAGGATGATCATTCTTAACCTGTGGTGGAGTTAATAGAAAAACTAATCAATGTATTCAGAATGGAAACAAACAAACAAACAAACCCCCCAAACCTGCAGTGTAAAGACCAAGTTTTCTAGCTATAGATGGTTGTCATATTGAAACCAATTTAATTTTGCTTGACTTTATTTCCAACGCTACCAGATTGAAGCTTCCAATAGAAGGGAAGGAGTGAGACAATTTAAAGAAAAAATGCTATAGGCTATGGTCCTGTTCGAGCCACTGCTGACAATGGTTGTCAGCAACAAGTCCCACTGCTGAATCGGTGATGAAAATAGTTTAACTGCTAGTGTAGATGGGACAAAAAACACCATTACAGAAACGTGACAGATTTGATTGAACAAGGTCTCAATTACACATTTATACATAATATAGTGTTGAAAACAGATTTTATCCCATGTACACTAGTCGTTAAACTCTTTTTCAACACCAGTTAAATGGAATTGACTGCTGAATACCACTGTCAGCAATGGCTTTGTTTCCTAGTGGACATGAGGTTTAAGGAGAAAAGGTACAGGCTGCCAGTAAAAGCGTGATAGGAATTCCCATTTGGGTGCAACTGAAAATATCCTGAGAGGAAACTGGGCAAGTGGATCTGGAATATCGCTTAGGATGCAATTGCAACAAGCCATGAGAATGGCAACTGGAACAGGCCTTTTGAAGAGACTAGAGAGCAGTGAAGCTCTTATATTACATACAGATTACTTTGTAGTGGCAATACCATGTAGGAGGACTTGAAGGGAGGTAAAGCTTTCATTCTATGATAAGCTCTAATCAGCTGGACAGACTGCTGACAAATATAAGCAGAGATTGTGCAACTACTGTATTTTAGACATATTTTCTCCAAAGCAGCTGGGTGATAAGTGAGAGATACCAGCTTCATAAAATGCGATTCCATTTTACTTATGTTCTTATACCATGCTCATCACCGTAGTAACTGAGCACCTTCCAATAGCGCTTAACACCTGTCATGTGTGGTTTGTTCTCTCACTCATACTGTTCCCAAGGGGAGAACTGTGTCTGCAGAACTGGTCTGCAGTGGAGGGCTTTGTTTTGGTAGGGTTCTGTTCTTGGGGGGGGGGTGTTTTGCTTTTTAAATTAACACACCACTATGTGTTTATGTTATAGAAAGCAGGTAGAAGTAGTGGAAGGTGGTGAGGTTTATCCATGTCCTTGGATCCAGTGGGAATTAGTTCCACATTTCCAGATTGACCTCCCAGAAATTTTTTTCCATTGCACAGATGAGCTTTTCCTTTATAGTTTCATTGTGCCTAAAGGCAGTGGTTGATAACTTGGTTTCTTACCCCAAAGCTTCAGGAGATCTTTTCAGTATCTTGGGCCCAGGCCAGTCAGCATATTGAAGAAAAGGACCCAAACCTTGAACTTGACTCAACATTCTGTAGGAAGCCAGTGGAGAGAACAGGTCTGATGTTCTTGCAGTAGCCTGTGTTGCTGAGGGGAGTGCCATAGCCTTCTGTAATTGTTGTAGTTTCCTAAGGGCTGATGGCTTTGTGCCTAGGAATACTGCATTGCTGTAGTTCAGGTGGGAGGTGACAAAGGGATGTAATAACTGAGCACATGTCATCTGTTAGGAAGGGACAGAGTTTCATAGCCAACTAAGATGGTAGAAAACTTTGCTCTCCGATGCTTCAGACCTACAAATTGGTCAATTCAACTAAAGAAGACTGCGTCAAACTTTTCAAAAAGTGTTTACTCTCCCTGTGGGTAACTGTACCTTTAAGAAGCTCCTGTTCTGTAATGCAGAGCTTCATGAAGCAGAGCTCTGCCCAGAACCTTTCCTCTGAGGGATCATTGAATGTCACACTGATCACCAGCCTGGCCTCAGTCTTGCTTGGGTTCAGCTTCATCCAGCTGTTCTTCATGCATGAACTGATCTCATCCAAGCATGGGGCCATCTTGGTGGCACTTGTGTGGTCATATGTGGTGAAGGGTAGGTAAAGCTGTGTGTCATCTGTAAATTGCTGGTACTTGAGTCCATGTTGTCTGACTAGTTCATCTGGTGGCAGTCTGTAGATGTTGAAAAGAACCAGAGGGAGAGAACTGATCTCAGTGGGACTCTTCAAGTGAAGGGTCTAGTGGTGGAGGCATAGTTTCCATCAATTCTTTTTAGGTGTGTCCCTTCCAGAAGGACTCAAACCATTCTAGTGCATTCCCTTGGACTCCTGCAACTTCTCTTAGGTGAGGCAGCATTGTCTCATGTTAGACAGTGCCAAATACTTCAGAGAGATTTAGGAGGATGAGAATGGGTTGACTGCAAGGGATCATCATCCATCAGTGCCACTAAAAGCTATTTCCATCCCATAGCCTGGCCTGAATCCAGATTGTGCCAGGGCTAGAACATTAGCTTCAATTAGTTGAGCTTTTCGGCCTTTGACTAGCTTTCTGTGAGCTTGCTCAGGAACAGAAGCTTTAATATGGGGTGGTAGTCGGCCTCTGCCCCAAAGAGCTGACAGTCTAGATAGATAAGACCAGGGGTTCTCAAACTGGGGGTCGGGACCCCTCAGGGGGTTATGAGGCTATTACATGGGGGGTCATGAGTTGTCAGCCTCCACCCCAAATCCCGATTTGCCTCCAGCATTTATAATGGTGTTAAATATATAAAGTGTGTTTTTAATTTATAAGGGGGTCGCACTCAGAAGCTTGCTATGTGAAAGGGGTCGCCAGTAAAAAAAGTTTGAGAACCACTGGATAAGACAGAAAAAGGATGGGACTAGAAACAGAGATGCAAAGAGATAACAGGCACCATATATGAAGTTCAAATCATGATGCAAGTTTTTCCATTGTTCAAACATCTAGTTTGGTCCCCATTTTGATTTTTTTTTAAAAAAGAGATAATAAAATAAGATGACAAACCTTTAGAACAGCAAAAGAGGAAAAAAAAGAACTGGAGACAACAGTACATTAAAGAGATTATTTGAACCAGCTTTTAAAGATACATATTGCCTAAGGCTTTGTTTTTGTGTTTATGTTCAGTGGTTGATGCACAATCTGCCAAATGTAAAACAATAGGCACTTCCAAATTCAACGTAAGAGGTTTTCCTCATTCAAGAAAACATAATTATCATAATATTGGATTATATCTCCTCTACCACAGGATTACACTTCAAATACATAGTTCCTAAAAACATCATCAACAGCAGCAAGTAATGACTGGAGATAAACTAAACTCACAATAATCAACATATAACAAATACATTCACAATTTTATGAGAATTAAGAACCATATTTTCAGAATAGTCACAGCCTTACTATTAATTTACACCTGGAATTTTGCATGCATGTGATGTTGGGGTACAACTTTGGATCATGGTTTTGCATATTGCAAAATGTTTGGATTTGAAAGTGGATCTAACCATTCAACTTATTTGTAAATAACATTTTGCAACTGAAAATCTGAGTTCTACAGCCTCCAGTCATTTGCTCACAGAAAATTGAGGGAGCTAGCAAGTAAAAAATTGTTTTATTGATGTAGAAGCCACGCTATTTGGGAATCCTTTCTCCATCATGGATCAGTATAGAACCCTGTAATGAACACATATTAAAGTACTTTCAAATTGACTGATTGGAAAAGTTGACTAATTAATATCATTGACCCAAACTATACTCTTTAACGTACCCTGCAACAGAACGTACTCTGCCCCCACCTTTCCCCCCCCCCCTCAAATAAAAGGACACAAACTGCAAATCAAAAATAATCATAATTTCTTTGAACCTTTTTTTCCCATTAATACAATGATCATATAA
The DNA here is from genome assembly GCF_002925995.2 of Terrapene triunguis. Taxonomy (NCBI): domain Eukaryota; kingdom Metazoa; phylum Chordata; order Testudines; family Emydidae; genus Terrapene; species Terrapene triunguis. The sequence continues at coordinate 51,452,687 of NW_020664417.1, read as the reverse complement.
GATGGAACCAAGGTGACTAAAATTCAGAGGAGGATATTCTAAAATATACCTTTTAGAGAAAAGAGTAAGTTTTTTAACAAATCAATGCAAATTTTTTTTCAGATAGCATTCCAGAAATGATAGTTTTCACAAAAGTCATGTTAAGAGCAGAAAAAAAAAATACCTTGCAACATTAAACGTAGCATTTCTGACATTTTAAATAAAAAATATAATAACTGAAAATACTGAAAAGTCAAAATGGTGATGATTATTTTATTTGTTTATGTTTATAGAAAGGCTAAGGTCAACACCTAGCTGCATGTTCTAGGAACCTACTATAAATCCCCTGTCCCTTCAGACAATTCTCTCCAATTTTCATATGTTTGGGCGAAAAATAATCCTGGCTTAATGTCCTGAAGGTCAATAGAATTTAGGCCAAAATCTTCTAACTTGTCCATTCATGTGGATCCTTACTGGAGATTAATCAGGCTCCACACAGGTATAGGAGTTCTCCTGCACAGAACAGCTTGCAGGATTGGGGCCTTAGTTTTCCTGTGTGTAGGATGCATCTGTTCTGTTCTCAGATGCACTCTTTGTCACCACTTATGCACGTGCTTAACTTTACGTACAATTAGTCCTACTGTTCCATGTGCGGCTATTCAGGTGCATGAAGTTAAACACATGGGTAAGTGTTTGCAGAATGACCAGATTACATCCTCTCTTTTCTGGTACAGTAGAGACATACAAATTTTTCCAATCTATCTTTTGTTTTAAAGAAATATAGTTGTGTTGGCAACTGGAATTAAATGTATTAATTTCACTTGGATGGTGATACATGAGCAGAGTATTTGTGATTTTTAGCTTTGTTTTGGAACTAAAACTTACAAAGTATAATAGCTAGAAAATGTTAGGGTATAAACATAAATGGAGTAGTGGAGAGATGATTTGTTTTAAGGATTTCTTCCACTTAAGAAAAAGTGGCCAGTTATTAACTTTGCTTCATTTTGCTCATAGAAAACCCTCACAGCTAAAATGACAAAGCTGGCATTCTGGTTTTCAGATGTACAGTTTTGTTTTCTCATGGATGGCACAACGCAGCCCCAGAAGATGCTGAGTGCCTTCTATTATTATTGAAGTAAACAAAATCTTTGCAGAATGTGCTCAGCACCACGCAAGATTGCTCCATCAGAAAGGGCCCATTCTTTTTATCCTTTGCTGGGCTCTCGTCTCTTCATTTGGACTAATGCGTAGAGTTAAGCATGTGTATAAATGCTGGCAGGATCAAAACTGGGGGAGGGGTGCTTGGCTCTGAAGAGAATACAGCATGGAGCATTTTTGCAAAAGCACTAAGACTGAGAATCGCCAGTTATATCAGGTCCCTACTCAGAATCCCGAGGAGTCATATGAAAAGCCTGTCTCCTCATGCTGATTCCTGACCTTCTGTTCTGCATGGCAACAAGCTTCATTGCCATTAGTTTCCCCAATATGGCTATGGCAATGAAGGTCTCTGGGTCACAAAAGGGGAAGATATTGTCAATAGGGCCAGCAATAACTTTCACATTAGTTTCTACCCAAATATCCATGGAATCCTGACAGGATGCTACAATATCTAGCAGCTATTCTCAGTTTGTTCTCCTTGGGACCAACACTTCCCATTATCCACAGAGCAGTAACCCTGCAGGCATTCATACTGAAGGGCATCCTCTGTCTTAGAGGGATGGGGAAGCATGGGATATAAACCATTGCTCCTTTCCATTGTGGTATTTGGGCCCCTTCTGCTCCTTTGCTCCCCTTCATGCCACACTGCAATGAGAAACTTCTGGATCATTATTTTTAAAACAATACTTGGTAAAAACACAGTTAAAACTTTTTTTCAGCTCTCCCCAACATATTTGAAGTGATGACTCATGTTTAGTTACCTAATTGGCCAATAACTGTATAGAATCTTAATGACGCACAGAAGCGACAAAGAATGTCTCATATTACTTCTGTGCAATAGCTGTCATTCTGGATATATTGAGAGACAAAGGGATATTTATGGTTTAGTTTGCCAAATACATTTCCAATGTGCATAATACCGTAATAATTAAATAACCTACTATATATAGAGTAGTGCCAACTATGTTTATGCCATATAAATTAAAGATATGCTAAATTTTCTTCTAAATAGCCCAAAAAAATTCTTGCTACTTTTATTGCTAATATTAAACATTAAGAAAAGATTTTAATGAGATTCAGTTCAGTTTACTATGATCAATATATATTTACTGTTTTTTGCTTTCTTCCTTCTAAAATGCATGAATAGCATTCCACACGACAAAACAGTTATCTAGCTGCATTCGGTTATTTTTAATTCTGCCATCTTGATTGATGAAACCTAGTTAACACCAGATCTGTCAGGAAATATGCCCTAATATTTCACATTTAGAATTTACACTTTTAAGAATATTTATTTTTAAGACATGAACTATAACTAAGGTAGCTCTGGGAAAAACCACTAGAGACAAAACCAGCAGAGGTATAAATGATATTCCTACCTAAAGGTTTGCTTCAGAGAATTAGTACCAAGGAAAAAAGCCTAGTCTTAAATGCCCTTCCTGTTGGCAAATGAGGTTAAAAAAAGAAAAGAAAAGAAAATCATTCACACTTCTAGTTTTCCTATTTTATGGCCATTAAAAAAAATGCAAACGAAACCATGCAACAATTTATAATTGAATGTAAAAAATCAGGTTTAGCATATCATTCTGACTTTTTATAGACAGAAATATAATACACATGCAGATTTTGTTTTAGATTTGTCAAAGTTTGATAAATGTAGTTGGCACACAGTCTACCGCTTATTGTGATTTTTTTTTTATCACCTCCAGTTTTATTCTTGATATCGTAAACGTAGACTGCTCCACTGCAGGATACTGACATTCAGTTTAACCAGTTACAGAAAATGTCTTGATTTTTCAAATCAGCTTTATTTATTTATCTAAACACAAAGTATAAAAGATTCCAAGACTGCCTTACCTATATGAAGAGAAGGTGGAAATCACAGACATTACCTTGCTAAAAACTTTGGCCACAAAAAAAACCAAAAACCCCCCAAAAATCACTCAGTCCCAGTTAGTTTCTGATAGCATAAAAGTTCAGATTTCGTTGCTGAGATCACTGCTCTATTCTAAGCAGTTATGCTCAATGTGTGATTCTAACAAAAACACCCTCTGCAGCTGGAGGGAGCCTTAACTAAGCAGAATTCTGTCAAGCTTTTCCCAGTGACTTCTGTCTACTAAATTCAGACTGATGTTTTGTGAAAGGGGCCTCAACAACCAGGCCCAGATTGCCTGAAAAGTATTTCCTGCCTTTGAATAGTATGCATATGTGAAAGAAGGACTGCATGGGGGGGCAGGGGGTAGGGAAATAAAAAGACGACAAGACTGAACATTTCAAGTCATTTGAGTTAGCCAACTACTGAGACAACTCTGTCAAACTATTAAAAGATTTATGATGCACTTAGAGAATTTAGAAGTATTTTCCATTTCACAATGGTTTATAAAAAATATTTTCTATAACTGAAACATACGTATGTGACTCCACAATTGTCCCTAAACTTAGGAGAACATCTTTGAATGTTTCAGATCTTTGGGATTCAGAGCAAGAAATGGGCAAAAAGCAGGCTGGCTTTTACAAAGCTTCTAGTGCAATTTTGACTGTTAAAACCACAGAATTACATAGATAAAAATCTATACATGTAAACTGCAAACACATTTCTACCAATTAAATTAGCTTGAATCACGAGAAATGAATGACTGTCAATAAAGTTCAAAAGTAGTTATAGCACAAGCAATGGCATATTCCGCTTTACCTCTACTGGGAATCCTCCAGAGTCACACAAATCCAGCTCTGCAAAAGCACAAGGACAGACTCCATCTTGATCATATTAGAATTTTGCTGACATAAAACACTTGTAACTATTTCTTTCCAGTTTGACAGGGTGCCTGAATCACATCTCTAGAGAAACCCACAGCATCTACAGCCTTCGTTCTATACAAATTTTGTGAAACTATCATCTGTTTATCTTTCCTGCTTTCTTCTGCGTCCTCTGAATGATTTCCTCTTAGTTGCTCCAGCCTGGGAACTTGGATTACCATTTGGTTTTGATTAAAACCAGACAGACAGCTCTGTAGAAGTTTGAGAGCAAGCTAATGGAAATCACTAGTATGGCTTTAATTAATGTATCAATTAATAATAAATGTTAACTATTCGTATAACAAATGCTACACGCACACACAGACACACACACAGACACACACACACACACACACACAAATAGTGCTCCAAGACCGCAAGGGTAATTTTTATGTGAAATAGTGCAAAATTTCCCACACCTTTCTGCCATATATTTTAACCTGGTAACAAGAATCATAGAGAGATGCCGCCCTTATAGGATGCCAACAGCAGGATAGAGCCAAGTTAAGTGGTTTCCTTTTGTTTAGTAAAAAAGAAAGAAGTGTCGCTGCTGACTTTAATTATCTTTTTATGCAGAGGCCACACAGTTTGCCTTTGTTGATTCATTTATGGTCTATTCAAATCTATTTTATAGTTATTTCTTAGATTAAATGAGTAGTACTATTACTGATAAGATTAACTGGAACTTTGGGTCTTTTTTTGTGAAGCTAAGCAAGGAGATAGAGGAGGAAACATGGCAATAACTTCAAAGTTACATCGTGAAACTTAATACATCATAAAATGTAGTGCCTGAACAATTAGGGTAACTTGCCTTCTTAGCTCTTATCTTGTGGACCTCCCAACATTTAGAGTAAGATATTTATTCACAGGGTGATGGGCAGCCTTTGCACTGAATCGTTTCTCCATGAGAATTAAAGGTCTATAGAACTTCTGCACTGGTGAGGGTGAATCTCCAACAGCATGTTGGTTTGGCCAGAGGTGGTGGATCAAATAGGTAAGGTTGAACTCAGCTACCAGTTAATATGGACACATCAGGAACTAGTTTATTGCATCTTATATTCTCAGCACATGGAAGACTTTGGGCTAAATTTTAAAAATGTGATCTTCATTTATGCGCATGTAATTTTATATGTGGATTTTCTAGTCCCAAAATTCTGATATTAGGGTTTAAAATTGGTCTAGCAAAGTTACTCATGCAGAAATGGGGTTGAGGACCCTTCTAAAGTATGTTGCTGTCAATGGATGAGTCAAGAGCAATGTACAACCCTAAATGGAATAACTAATCAGCCTTCTCAGGTACCCAAAGATAGATGTCTTAGAAGTATATACAATAAAAAATAATACACAGATGTGTAACCAATAGGGAATGATCTTGTGGCACATAGTTTTAGCTACCTTAATCTAAACTGGTGATCCAAATGGAAACTTGTAGCTCTAAATCACAGGGTATTGTGGTCATACACAGCCTTTTTTGAAGGAGTTTCAGTCTATAATTCAAACAATGGCTCAAAATGAGCCAAACAGATCTATGCAGAGACTAGAATCTTTGTGTTAAATTCCATGATTTTGAGACTTCTTTCATTATGAATCCAAAGGAAGACAAGGAATTAAGACATTTCTCTTGAAATAAAATTTCTGAAAAAAAAAAATTTGTTTCAATTTTATTAGAGCATAAGCTTTCGTGCGCTACAACCCACTTCTTCGGATACATCCCACGAAAGCCCACGAAAGCTTATGCTCTAATAAATTTGTTAGTCTCTAAGGTGCCACAAGTACTCCTGTTCTTTTTGCGGATACAGACTAACACGGCTGCTACTCTGAAACCTGTTTCAATTTTGATTTTTTTCTCCTTATAATTGTGATAGGTTATACTTCTCTGATGCCCCCTTGAAGTGAGAAAAGGCACCTCTCTTGACTCAGATATCCTTCCTTGGATGATGAGGCTACTTTAGATCAGAGACAGAGTTTGGGGTACAGCTCTCTGGCTATACTTCTTATGAACTCTGCTCCCTTTCAGGGCTGTAAAATAGTCCAGAATGAAGAAAAGGCAAAATATTTCCACATCACACAAAGAGAACCAGGTCTCTGTGGCCTCATGCAGGGTAAAGGTCAATAGTCCCTGGAAGCAGATCTGGGCTCCTTATTTCCTGTGTGTCCAAACAATGAAGGCTGAGATCCAGAGCTCAAAAAAAGTCCTTTACTTCTTCAAATGGCCCGGTTGACTGGTGCTTTCAGGCAGTTTCCCCAGCGAACAGCCCCTGTTCTCTGCGGCTAGGAAGCTCTATCTCTGCTTGCTCCAGAGTGCTCCCAGACTAGGCCAGGATTCTTCGTTTTAAGGGCCTGCCCTTCTCCAGGCTCAGAGGTGTTGCAAGTTGGGATTGATTGTGCCCAGAGGAGTTCCTTAACCCCTCCTTGATTTATGCGGGGAGCCCCCCCCAGTAATATAAGAAATTTGAAACTGAAAAGCAAATTTTGAAATGAAAAATCAAAATGTTCTGTTCCAAATATATATATATATATATTATATAAAGAAACAGAACTTTTCAACGTTAACATCTTTCCTCCCCACCGCACAGTTTTTTTCTGAAACAAAATTTCATGAAAATCAACCCATTCCCGAGGAAAGTTCTGGTTTCAAAGAAACTGCATTTTCCAACAGATAAATGTTCCAATGGAATATTTTGAACCTGCTTTAGAGACAAACACACGGTAGAATTTTGTTTCTCACTGTTTACTGTACTGTTTTGTACTGGTTTGTATCTTTATATTTTAAACTTATGGACCAGGACTATAGCATGTTTACTTATTGTTCAATGCTGTGTACCTATATGTATACACACTATAAAATAACAAGAAGAAAGGAGACAACATGATAATTTTTGTGGTAATTCTGAGGCAAAAGCAAATGTGTAGAAATATATTTTAACCACAACACGTCTTGGTTCCACAGTACCTCGACGAAATACCAAAAAACAAAAATTGGTAACACATTCATAACATTGCAAATGCAAAGTGTTCTGGCTGTACATGGGTATACCATTTTTAACAGTGATAAATTTAATCCTGCTTCAGTACCTTTCAGAATTCCACCCTACTACTCAGCCAAGAAGTCAAACTCAAAAGTTAAGAAGCACTCCTGAGCCATAATATAATATAACGTGTATCAAAAAATAGTTGGCAAAAGGCATTTTTTCCCCAAACCTGGCTCTTAGACTTAAAATTGAGTTATTCAAGGTTTTAGCTCCCTGACTCTAATGGTAAGGTAAGGTAAGCTCCCTGACTCTAATGATGAGCACATGGAAAAATCCTCATATACACCACTTATAACACTTAGACAACATTGTTAACCTACCTGCTCTACTGTTGACCTGCAAAGAGAAGAAAAAGGTTGCAAAAATTTGATAGATAAAAAGTATGTTTTCATCAACTATACTGTGAAATCTGCTGGAAGACCAATTTGAACAAACATGATGTGCAAAATAACTATCGGTGTAGCTTTTTGAAATGTTCTAGTTGGTTTCACAGACAGCTGCAGTGGCACAGGAGCCAACAAACAGAGCTGTAAACAGAGGAGTTTGAGTGGGAGTTCTGTTAGAGGAGAAGGCATTTGTAGAGGCTGGTAGGGGCAGTGTGCTGGGAGAGAAGCTGAGCCCTGATTAAGGGGCGGGGCTTCTCCAATTAGGGGTCCTATAAAGGTAGCCAGCCAATCAGGCAGTGGCACAGACAGCTGCAGCGATACAGGAGCCAGCAAACAGAGCTGTAAACAGGGGAGTTTTAGGGGGAAGACTAGGAGAACCAGGCAGAGGAACAGACAGGCTAGTGAAGGGAGTGTGTGGTGTTCTGTTGCTCATTGGGGGTTTGTGTTGCTGTGGATGGTGGTGTTTTGGTTTGGTTTGGTTTGTGTTTCCTGGACTAACAGGACTTAGGTGGGAAGGATATGACAGATACAGAGGCAGCAGTGCTAGTGATCCAAGCAGTGGAAGACACAATGAAGATGACTGGATGTGGAAGCTGTAGTATGTACATGATCCTGGAGGGGGTACCTGAAAAGAGTTTTGTCTGCATGAAGTGTCACCTGATAGAGCTGATGGAAGAAAAGATCTGAGGATTGGAGATGCAGGTGGAAACTCTGGTTGAGTTTAGAAGGGGGTTTGAGCAGATCATGGAGCAAAGACATGAGGAGGCTGAAGGGAAAACCTCAGACTTGCCGATGGTAGCAGGACCAAAGAACTCTGATGGGAGACTGCTAGGTGAGGAAAGTGGACAGTGGAATCATGTGACTAAGAGAACCAGGCCGAGGAAAAGACGGGCTAGTGAAGGAGAAATAGAGCAAAGGAACAGGTTTGCGGAGTTGGAAATGAAGAAGAGACACAGCAGATGGTCACTGAAGGTGGGAGGGCAAGGAAGAAGAGACGAGCAGCTAGTTCTATAGGAAGAAGAGAAGAGTAAATGGAGATAACAACACCAAATATGAGCCCCAGGAGGATACGGGATGGGTTGCGGAGGATTGCCAGGGAGAATAGGAATCGAGAGGACTTGCAGCCAGAGGGAAGAGGGGATAGACCAGAAAATAGCACCATCACCATGAAAAGGCAGATCTACATAATTGGGGACTCCTTACTGAGAAGAATAGGCAGGCCTGTAACCAGAGCTGATCCAGAGAACAGAAGGGTGTGATGTCTGCTGGGTGCTAAGATACAGGATGTGGACCTGAGGCTGAAGGGGATCCTAACGGGAGCGGGAAAGAATCCACTGATTGTCCTTCATGTGGGAACAAATGATACAGCTAGACTGTAGCTGGAACGTATCAAGGGAGACTATGCCAGGCTGGGGAAGACGCTCAAGGAAATCGAGGCTCAGGTGATCTTCAGTGGGATTCTGCCTGTTCCTAGAGAAGGGCAACAAAGGTGGGACAAGATTATGATGATCAACAGATGGCTCAGCAGTGGTCCTTTAAGGAGGGCTTTGGGATGTATGGCCGCTGGGAGGCATTCATGGACAGAGGACTGTTCTCTCGGGACGGACTTCACCTGAGTAAGGAGGGAAATAGACTTCTAGGATGGAGGCTGGCACAACTGATTAAGAGAGATTTAAACTAGGAATTTGGGGGAGATGGTTGGGAGATGTCCAGGTAATCTCCATGACTGATTTTAACATTGAGAGGGAAGAAAACGAAGTAAGAAAGGATACAGCTGTGGGTAGGAAAATGGACATAAGGAGGAAGGGTAGTGTAGATACCAGTCTAATATGTGATATTGGTGGTACAATGTCTGTGCCTAATTGGGTAGAGAATGTGAGCAAAGCCAAACAGCAAAAATTAAGATGTTTGTACACCGATGCGAGGAGCCTAGATAACAAAATGGAGGAACTAGAGTTACTGGTGTAGGAAGTGAAACCAGATATTATAGGGATAACAGAAACATGGTGGAATAGTAGTCAGTAGACTGGAGTACAGGTATTGAAGGGTATGTGCTGTTTAGGAAAGACAGAAATAAAGGCAAAGGTGGTGGAGTAGCATTGTATATCAATGATGAGGTAGACTTTAAAGAAATAAGAAGTGATGGAATGGATAAGACAGAGTCAGTCTGGGCAAAAATCACATTGTGGAAGAAAGCTACTAGAGCTTCCCCTGGGATAGTGCTTGAGGTGTGCTATAGACCACCAGGATCGGATATGGATAGAGACCTCTTTAATGTTTTTAATGAAGTAAATACTAATAGGATTTGTGTGATCATGGGAGACTTTAACTTCCCAGATATAGACTGGAGGACAAGTGCTAGTAATAATGATAGGGCTCAGATTTTCCTGGATGCGATAACTGATGGATTCCTTCACCAAGTAGTTGCTGAACCAACAAGAGGGGATGCCATTTTAGAATTGGTTTTGGTGAGTAGTGAAGACCTCATAGAAGAAATGGTTGTAATGGACAACCCTGGTTTGAGCGATTGTAAGAGTGTGGACTCACCCCTGCGGCGCCTCCTGCTGGTCGTCCATGGGAATTAGCTCTGCCAGCCTTGGAGAGCCCTCTGCAGGCCGGTGATCCGCCTTGCCACTTGGCCCCCGTGTCCCTCCTGGAGGGCTGCCCCCTGGGGGCTTTATCTGGGGGCTGCCCCCTGGCAGTAACCCCTTTCTCTTTGGGTCTCCCCTCCCCAGGGAACCCCACCCACCCACTAACCCCACCTCGCCTCATTGTAAGGCTACTGCCAGTCGTCATCCAGCCCCACTCCCTGGGGCAAACTGCAGTATAAGCCACTCATCATAGGCAAGGTTGGGCCTGGACCTGCTGTCCCTCTCTGGAAGCCAGTGCCTCTCTGGGGCCTTGGACAAGGCCCTGCAGCCTGGGGAGTTGCCAGCCTGGAGCTCCCCAGCCCCTCTGGCCTTTCCCCAGCCCTGCCTCACTCTAGGCACCCTGAGATTCCCAGCAGCCAGGCCCTTCTCTCTCTGAAGGCAGAGAGAGACTGTTTGGGCTTCTGGCTTGCAGCCTCTTATAGGGACCAGCTGGGCCTGATTGGGGCGTGGGCCCAGCTGTTACTGCCTTCCCCAATCAGCCCAGGGTTTCCTTCCCAGCCTCAGCCATCTCCCAAGGTTGGCTTTAACCCTTTCTGGGCCGGAGCGGGTAACCACCCCGCTACAGCGATCATGAGCTAATTCAGTTCAAACTAAATGGAAGGATAAACAAAAATAGATCTGTGACTAGGGTTTTTGATTTCAAAAGGGCTAACTTTAAAAAATTAAGGAAATTAGTTAGGGAACTGGATTGGACTGATGAACTTGTGGATCTAAAGCCGGAGGAGGCCTGGAATTACTTCAAGTCAAAGTTGTAGAAACTATCAGAAGCCTGCATCCCAAGAAAGGGGAAAAAATTCATAGGCAGGTGTTGTAGACCAAGCAGGATGAGCAAACATCTCAGAGAGGTGATTAAGAAAAAGCAGAAAACCTACAAGGAGTGGAAGATGGGAGGGATCAGCAAGGAAAGCTACCTTATTCAGGTCAGAACATGTAGGGATAAAGTGAGAAAGGCCAAAAGCCATGTAGAATTGGATCTTGCAAAGGGAATTAAAACCATTAGTCAAAGAGCCATATAAATAAGAAGAAAACAAAGAAAGAAGAAGTGGGACCGCTAAACACTGAGGATGGAGTGGAGGTTAAGGATAATCTAGGTATGGCCCAATATCTAAACAAATATTTTGCCTCAGTCTTTAATGAGGCTAATGAGGAGCTTAGTGATAATAGCAGAATGACAAATGGGAATGAGGATATGGAGGTAGATATTACCACATCCGAGATAGAAGCCAAACTTGAACAGCTTAATGGGACTAAATCGGGAGGCCAGATAATCTTCATCCGAGAATATTAAAGGAACTGGCACATGAAATTGCAAGTCCATTAGCAAGAATTTTTAATGAATCTGTAAACTCAGGGGTTGTACCATATGACTGGAGAATTGCTAACATAGTTGCTATTTTTAAGAAAGGGGAAAAAAGTGATCCAGGTAACTACAGGCTTGTTAGTTTGACATCTGTAGTATGCAAGGTCTTGGAAAAAAATTTGAAGGAGAAAGTAGTTAAGGACATAGAGGTCAATGGTAATTGGGACAAAATACAACATGGTTTTACAAAAGGTAAATCGTGCTAAACCAACCTGATCTCCTTTTTTGAGAAGGTAACAGATGTTTTAGACAAAGGAAACACAGTGGATCTAACTTACCTCGATTTCAGTAAGGTATTTGATATGGTTCCACATGGGGAATTATTATCTAAATGGGAAAAGATGGGGATCAACATGAAAATTGAGAGGTGGATAAGGAACTGGTTAAAGGGGAGACTACAATGGGTAATACTGAAATATGAACTGTCAGGCTGGAGGGAGGTTACTAGTGGAGTTCCTCAGGGATCGGTTTTGGGACCAATCTTATTTAATCTTTTTATTACTGACCTTGGCACAAAAAGTGGGAATGTGCTAATAAAGTTTGCAGATGACACAAAGCTGGGAGGTATTGCCAATACAGAGAAGGACCGGGATATTATACAGGAAAATCTGGATGACCTTGTAAACTGAAGTAATAGTAATAGGATGAAATGTAATAGTGAAAAGTGCAAGGTCATGCATTTAGGGATTAATAACAAGAATTTTTGTTATTAGCTGGGGACGGATCAGTTGGAAGTAACTGAGGAGGAGAAGGACCTCGGAGTATTGGTTGATCAAAGGATGACTATGAGCCGCCAATGTGATATGGCCGTGAAAAAAGCTAATGCGGTCTTGGGATGCATCAGGTGAGGTATTTCCAGTAGAGATAACGAGGTGTTAGTACCATTATACAAGGCACTGGTGAGACTTAAAGTGTAAGTCTCTGACTCTAAAAATCATTTTGGATCAGAGATTTCAGAACTGTGGCCTATGGAAACCCAGCAGATCACATGGGACTTGCCTTCCTGCTGTGTCCAGATGGTTCATTGCACTAAAGACAGTTAAACATATACTAAAGTATTTTCCTAATACATTAACTCCTCGCTTATCCTTGTAGTTATGTTCCTGAAAAATGTGACTTTAAGCAAAATGATGTTAAAGTGCATCCAATTTCCCCATAAGAATTCATGTAAATGGCGGGGTTAGGTTCCAGGGAAATTTTTTTCACCAGACAAAAGACTACACACACACACACACACACACACACACACACACACACACACACAGTATAAGTTTTAAACAATTTAATACTATACACAGCAATGATGATTGTGAAGCTTGGTTGAGGTGGTGGAGTCAGAGGGTGGGACATTTCCCAGGGAATGTCTTACTGCTAAATGATGAACTAGCACTCGGCTGAGCCCTCAACGGTTAACACATTGTTGTTAATGTAGCCTCACACTCTACAAGGCAGCACAAATGGAGAGAGGGGAGACAGCATGGCAGGCAGAGACATAGACAGAGAGAGAGAGATGTGCATTGCCCCTTTAAGTACACTGACCTCACTCTAAGTACATTGCCTTTTTAAGTAGATCAGCAAGTTGCAACAGAAGCTGCTGCCAGAAAGCTCCCTCTGTCCAGAGCCCTGTTGTGTGTCCCCCTCGCTCTATAGAGATGGGGTAAAGGGGGGGCAGGAGCAGGAGGGAGGGGGACACCCTGACATTAGCCCCCCCCACACACACAGCAAGCAGGAGGCTCCTGGGAGCAGCTCCAAGGCAGAGGGCAGGAGCAGCACATGGCAGTGGGGGGAGGGACAGCTGAACTGCCGGCAATTGGTAGCCTGCTGGGCGGCTGCCGCACAGGGGACTTTGGGGAGTGGGGAGCTGATGGGGGGGCTGCCGGTCCACCCTGGTTCCAAGCCCCCACCAGCTAGCTGCAATGGGCTGCTCTTCCTGCAAGCAGTGGACAAAGCAAGCGGCTGCCAAACAATGTTATAAGGGAGCATTGCACAACTTTAAACAAGCATGTTCTCTAATTGATCATTAATGTAGTAATGAAACAGTGTTAACCGGGATGACTTTAAGTGAGGAATTACTGTATTACTTTTGCATGTAAGCAATTACAGAAGTTGCCACATGGATGGCACAGATCTAAAATGGACAAGAAGTGGTCCACAAGAATCATGCTGTAAAGATGTGTTCTGCTGAAATAGTTTGACGACCCCAGCTTTAGAATGTAAACAATTGGGAGTCATAATTTAACAGAACTCGCTGCATATGGACACTTGCAAAAAGCCCCAAACCCAAGAAGGACAGAGACAGAAGGATGTCTGCCCAGTTCCTGGCTACCTGAAAAAACTCAGGGAAAGTCTGCCTTTTCGGAGCTCCATGATAGGAGTCAAGAGCATTCTAGGGATATGTAAACTGTGTTCTTGTAGTTTTGTCCCCATATCCATCAGTAATCCCTACATACCTTCCCACACAGATTATTTTTGATTCTAGGAGAATTGGAGGGGGCTGTTGCTGGCCAGAATATGGGACTATATAAAAAGTGTTTTGGCATTTTATGTGCCCACCCATTTTGGGGAACTTTTCTAGCTTGACCCAAGATTTTGCCCCATTTTTGATTGGAACACATATAATAGTCTTCTTTAGTTAAAAAAAAGAGTGATCCATACCTTGTGGTCCAGTCCTAGCTTCTGCTTTTGTAGGTTTAGGTACACCTGGAACATGGGGATGCGTCCCTGACAATCTTGGCTAATAGCTTATCTAATTATTAGAACTTATCTAATTATTTTTTGAACCCAGTCATACTTTTGGCCTTCACAATAACCTATGGAAATCATCTCATTGCCTCACTGTGATTGGTTGTTTGAGATAAGAGAACTATCAATCTAGTGACAGTAGAGAAATTATGAACAATAGTAGTTTTTCATATTTTATCAAAATACATAATGGTGTTCCTGATCTTGTTGGCATTGGAGTAAGGTGCCCACATCATGACCACGACCACAACTGGCATACTTGTTGGTACTCTTAGCTGAGAGACCAAGGATGAATAGTCAAAGAATGAATTACCCTCTCTCCTCTAGAAGCTGTCTCTCTAGGTCACAGTTGAGGCACATTGGCCTTTCTGATGTTCCCTCCAGGCTTAAGTAGTGCACCTGTACCAATCAGGGACTCCAGCAGTACTGCCAATCAAGCCCTTTGTGGGTGGCACACCCTGTAGTATGTGGCCCCACAAGACTCACAGCCCGTTGATCACTACTCTGCCAGAGCTGTTGGGTGGTGGCATAGAAGTGGCAGTTGCTCAGGCATCAGAAGACCCAGGCTCTAGCCATATGGAGCCTCACAGACATTTTCAGAACTTCCAGTCCAGTGTCCTTCATGATCATTAGACTTTCGTGATTTATTTTGAGACTTTAAAAAAAAAATACAGTTTGCGTGTTACTTGAGACCAAATCCAAAATATACCAGATGCAAACAAAAAAATTACAACAGGAAATAACGGAAAGGAGGCTGAAATATAGGAAGGATATATTATGTCCAGGGGATCATAATGGACGATGTTATCAAATAACTGTTCAAAACTATGTATAAGAAAATATCTATGTTTAATTTTCAATGTTATTACAATATGCTGCTATTTCACAAGATAATGGCTCATGGAGAGATTGTTGTCACAAAAAGACTGTCGGTGGGGGAAGTTAGCAATTTCTATCAACCAAGACACACAGTAAATGGAATTCTGTTACTGGCATTAGTAAAACTTGCTCCGCTCCACTCCACTCTGTACTATATAGAGGGATATATATTCAAAATACTGTCTCCTTGTTGAACAAGCTAGGATTTAGATGCCCAACTCTATTTACGTAAGTGCAAAGCTTATACAAAGTCTATTACATATAATTCTACATGCTGTTCTGCACAACTAGCTCTGTACCACTCAAATATATCTGGCTCAAAAGGGCAGAGGTAGGCCATGTAAATGAAGCCTTTAACATTTATGCAAGGAAGCTCAGTTCTGGTCAGGTAACTTTCAAAAAAGAAACTTAGTACAAAAATGTTAAATTTGTTATTATTGTTTGTTCATGACTAGCCATCCTTTATATGCATAATGTTAATCATGTTAAATATATATATAAATCTTAGACAGCATTTTAGAAGAGAATAAAATGTGGCTGGAATGCCACAACATCACTCATGTTAGCTGTTGCATTTATTCCTGGGGTGTTGAAATAAAAGAAGAAAGATTATAGAAAGCTCAGAAGGGAACGTGCTGACTGATAGGAACACAGTAGCTACTCCATCTTGGACCCCTCTGAGAAGCAAGGAAGTTTTATATGAACACACCACAGAAATAATATTTTGGCTCACTGTTAGAAGATATGAGGTGTCAAACACAAGAGTAACAGATATTTAGGGCAAAATAACATTGTGTATAACCTCCCAAACAATAGGCTTACTGAATTCAACGATAATATTTCAAGAGAACCAGTAACCCTGTTTGATATCCAGCAGCAACAGTAAAAACCACATGATATTCATAACACATTATTATATCAGTCCAGAACCTAGGAGAATGAGCGCACCTACAGTGGACAATTGGCTCAGCCTTTGAATTATAAACATGCCTAGATAGAAATATCATTTCCCCTCTTACAAATGAAATAGAGATATGATTGCAAATGTCATACTTTGGGTATTTTAGCAATATATCCACAATAAAATTGTCGTCTTCTTCTTTCATATTTATGACTAATTAATTTTCAAAATATGCACTACAGCTGGTTGAGCATTTTTTTTACAAAATGCTTTTTCGGGCAGAAAATGCCAATTTGTCAAAACCAAAACTCTGAGGAAATGGATCAGTTTTGACTAAACTTTTACTGGGAAGGTTTTTGAGGTCCAGGATGGAATTTCTGGTCAAAATGAGATAAAGAGACCACAACCCAGAATAGGTAATAGCCCAGTGGTCGAGGTATAAGTTCCTGCACTGCTTGCAGTGCCTCCCACATCCCAAATGAGTACCCTAACTAGGGCTGGCAGTAAACAAGAATTCTGTTTTGAGAAAAATTTCAAGGTTCAGCATTTGGTTCCACTTTGATATAAAGTGATACCAATACTTTTCAAATTTTTCATAAAAGTGCAAGAGAGGGTGTGCCCCATAATAGCCAATAGCCCAGTGATGGCAAAGTAACATGGAATTTTACCTGTTTGTTGTAAGACAAGCATGCATGGAAAGAATTTCTATACATCTTAAGAAGGGTTACCATATCTTAGTCAAGACAGAAGTGTTGCCTAGGAATCAGACTTACTACACAAATGTCTGTAACATGCAGCTCCAGACCACAGGAGACATATGTCACTCACATTGAAACTCATCAGCACAATCCAGCTGCTTTGTCAATGCATTAAAACACAGGACATTGCATTTGAGATTAAAATTTAAATGTATTATTTTATGTTTCACTGCACTGTTATGAATATTCAGCTTTAATATATTTCTAGCGAGTTTTGTGTTTGATCTGATTTTTATGGCAAAATTTGGTATACTGGAAACTATTGTTTTCTTATCTACACTATTAACTGACAAAGTCACATTTTAGCATTAAACACTGAAACTAAATTCCATTGTCCATACTCAGTTTTTACTCAGGCTTTATTCCGGCAGACTTCCAATGTTGAATTTGTTGAGTAATAACATTGTTTTACTGAAGATGGCTGATTATAATACAACAGAAATCTAATGTGTTAACTCAATTTTAACTAATACACCTCTACCTCAATATAACGCTGTCCTCGGGAGCCAAACAGTCTTACCGTGTTATAGGTGAAACCGCGTTATATTGAACTTGCTTTGATCTGCCGGAGTGCGCAGTCCCGCCCCCCCCCCCCCCCCCGTAGCACTGCTTTACCGCATTATATCCGAATTTGTGTTATATCGGGTCACGTTATATCGAGGTAGAGGTGTATTAGTGAAAAAATAGCTAGATCTGTGGCCTGAGCTTGAACAATGAGCTTGTTCTCATTCTTGGTTTCTTACAGCATACACCACTGGGAAAACAATGTGTATGCACGAAGAACTGAATGAATTAAGCAAGAGGAGAACTTGAAATCTTTCCCTTCATTTCTCATGATCAGCAAAAGAATATAGCCATCTGCATTTTATAGAATGTGTCAGAGGATTCAGAAATATCTTTTGTTCCAAGCCCACCATATTTTTGGACTGCACACTAGACACATATATAGTTAAAGCAGAGGAACACACATAATGATTTGACAGCTTACAGAATGTAAAATCCATCTATTTTGCTGTATCTAAGTATACTCACATTGTTGCAAGTAGAGCTGACCAGAGGACAACAATTTAATTTCATGGCAACTTTCAAGGTTCCAAAATTTGTTTTCATTCCTCATTGGAATGATAATATGTGTATCCATGTGTTCTATAGCTTGAGTACCTTTACTTACAGAAGTAGTCCCCCTGAGGTCAATACTTAAATGCTTAAAGTTATGCATGGGCTTAAAAGCCTTCCTGAATTGGGACCTTGGTGATCATTTTATGATGATTGTCATAAAGCTATCAAACTGCAAGAAAGGCAAAGACTACCCCTCTCCCTTTTAAGATAAACATTTTAGTTAAACAGAAGATGAACTCTGAAATCCAAATCATCTCATAAGAGGTGGGAGACAGGCCAAGCATAATACACCACAGATGGATTAACATTCATTAGAAGAATGAAGTGACTTCCAAGAACATACACATTGTGTACAAAATTGCTGTACTTTAAAATATATATATATATATATATATATATATATTAAAGGATCAAAGACTCTGATCTGAGTGATCTATAGAGGGCCCTCTTTATGAAATGTACAATACTATTCACAGAATGAGTATATAAGTTTCTCTTATATTGTTAATTTGTTTTCAAAAGCTCACTCATACCTTAATAGATGCTAAATACCAAAGGGACATGCTTACACTGAATTTATGTGCAATTTAATATTACAAAAAGAGTTCTAGTAGAAACTTGGTTTTCTTTAGTAATGTATTATGCAGGTTTCCTAGAAAGTCCCTCTAATGTATTTTAATATTTGGAAACATTTTTTAAACTCTAAAGGAGGATTTACTACAATGAACTAGACTCAACATATAGACACATATATTTTTTAATTTTTAAAAAAAATTCTATTAATTGGTGAATAGCACAAGGTTGTGCTATAAGTATGATTAAACTCTTTCAGAAAGGCATTCAGATGTCCCCTTTTAAGGAGGATGTCTTTTTCATCCTTGGATTTCTAAGGTGTAAATTTCTTCTCCTGCGTTGAGCTCTGAAACAAACTAGTGGCATGATCCCATGCAATGCATTTTACACCAATTCCCATTGCCCAAGCTCCCATTGAAAAAAATCTGCATCCCACATGATCAGGCCCTTAAGGAAATACCATGGTACTGAAGCTCTGTGGGGCAAAAAAGATCCACTGGGTTGGTATTGTTAGATAATAATACAAACCAGAATTAAAGCTAGACCATGTGTAAATGAGAACTGACAGAGGAATAACTGGTTCCAATCTCATTGGAATATTGTATTCCAGTTTTTGGCCCTGCTTCCATCTATTATTAATTCATCAATGTTCCTGTCATAACTTGGCAAGAAACTCAGAAATGTTGTATATCGTTGAACTCTTACATTTCCTGTTGTAAAGACTTTACATCTCCCACACTGGAGATGTCTTTGGAGTTCTACATCAAGTCATCTGTGAAATCACAAAGAACTTGTGACCCCTTGCTTTGGACTCTTTTTCTAATTCTAAGCAAATGTAAAGCATGCTGGTTATTTGTAAATAATCTTCTCTACAGTTTTCTAGCACGGTGTATGGATATTGTGTTAGCAATATAACATGATTAAATTAAAAGTGCACTGATCATATGGATTCAGGCAAATGATTGGTTTCCTAGAGAGCTGAGGTCCAGATTCAGCAAGATACTTAGGAATGTGACAAACATTAAGCAGATGAGTAGTCCCATTGAAGTTTGACTGTTATTCAGTCATGCCTATTTCTCCAACAAATTTCACCTTTTTTTATGCTCTGCAAGCAGATACCTGTTTCCTCACAGTTAGAATTCCTTTATATGAATGTTCACGGAAAGAAATCAAAGTCAATGTATTTAAACATTCATGGAAGTTTTTGGCTATGACATGAAACGAAGTAGCTCCACTAAACTGAAGGGAGCCACTTCAATTTACTCCAGTTGATTATCTGGCCCATGGATCCAAGGCATTGCAACAGAACATCTTGTACATAGCATCCCACACTGGGCTCAGATCTATGGAATAAATCCAGCTACTCTATATGAAATAGATAACACTAAGTTGAAGGCTGAAACTTTGAGTTGCCTTATTTTTGTTGTTTTAAGAGCAAGAGAGATAGAGACAGACACACACAAAAGAAATTTCTGTCCAAAATGTAACCTCTAATGTTAATGCCAACCTTTAAAGTCCATGTTTTTCTGGCTTTTGCCTCAGTATATTTTTCTTGTTGCTACCAGTTATCAGCCCTGCAGAGTTTAAAATTCAAAATCTGCATCCCAACTAAAGAGAAACTACAAAAAGGAACATAGAACTTTATACTGATATGTGGTGATAAGTTTGTCAGTGGAATTATTATTAGGAGAGAACTATAAGTTGTCTGGCATAGAAAAGGATTTTACAAGCCTATGGGGAAAGGGAAGAGAGTCTTTTACATTTGGGATATGAATTGAAACCCAGCCCAGGCTGGTAGTGACTGAAAGTTGTCACCATCAAATGTTTGTGTGAGGATTTCAGTCCCATTTTCAGAAGACAAGAGTCTACATCAAATCACCATTACTGACCCTAGAGAGAAGCTAAGGTTGAAGGGGCATGAACACAGAACTATATATCACCCTATGCACAGATCCTCAACAGGAAGGGCCAAGAAACTGCAGCTACAACCTTAAATGTTCTCCCCCACCCGCAATAAGGCCTAGAATTCTTGCACTGCCACTGCCTGTGCTGTACCGGTCTACAGCATTGCCAGTGCCACCCACATGCCTCAATAGGTGGAGAACTTGATGGGGCCGGGGATGATTGAGAAATCCCCAGTAGAAAGGGGGAAGAGAACACACACTGAGGGAGGGATCTCTACCACTCAATGGCCAGCTGGGAGAGGAAGGGAGCTGATGAGTGTGGGGGACCACTCTTATTATTTAAACCCTAGCCTAGTCCATGTGGAGCCTCTTTTTGCTCCACTTCAGCAGCAGCGAGAAATATGTTTTAGGTTGCCAGGCCCAGGATTTCTTACTTTTGTTTGTTTGTTTGTTCTTCAGGATTCTTTTCAGATTTCTGGATCTAGGATGCCGGACTAAAGAGGATTAGAGATGTTTCTGCACCCAAGAGAAGCAGCACCTGCAGGATAGGTAGGAACTCTTGGACTTCCCCTCCCCCCTCCACCCATGTGTTGAGTGGTGCATCCCAGTTGAGGGATCTGTGTGCCAACGTGGGGAGGGGGGTCGCAACCCAGTTCTCCAACATGGTGTCACAACCTGCTGGAGGAGAAGAAGCGTTGCAGGGGGGGGCTAGATGTGGCTCCCTCTCAGAGATGTAAAACTCCAAGCTGGGGGGAAGCTGCTGGGACCAGGTAGGGTGCTGCTGCCACTCCTCTCCCCCAGGCTTGCGGGTCAGGGACACATTGGGTGGCTGCAGCAGCTGCAGGAGCGTCTGGATCCCTGGGTTCTACTGCCAGAGCAAAAAAGTTGCAGTGTTGTTAATCAATATTCTGTAGCAACCCTCCTTTGATTAATTACTGTTTGTACAATGCCCCAAAGGCTGCTAGATGCATTACAGAACTAATAAAAAGAAGAACCAGCAATCTAAGGGTCTAGTCCTGAAAACGCCTGTGGATGTAGTGGCTCCTTCTATGACCAATTCCATTGACTTAATGGAATTACGCACAGTAGTAAGCACTACTCCCATTGGGCCCTAATATATCCTGGGATGATGAATGAGGACAACAAACAATAAGGAGGATGAGGTGAGGAAGAACAAATATTACAGTAATAAGATGATATGGCTATACAATTACAGGAAGTGCATATCTTGATGATTGTCAAAGGCATTTTTGTTTTGGCAAATTAACACATCTAGTTGGCAACATGGAAGAAGTGAGTTTTAAGGTGAGATTTAAACGCGGACTAAATTCACATGATTTTTCTTTTTTAAAGAATTAAGAGGAAAGGAACAATCACTATTAACAGCTTGCAGGCTTCTAAGAGAGACTGGTTATTTATAGCGCCGTAGTTTTATGTTACAGCTCAAAAATGAATATAATAAAACAGGTGGTGGAACTTTAAACTGCATTCTGTTTATATTACCCCCTTTCTATAGTTCACAAGCTGGGAATGATCCAGCTGTGATGGTCTATTGACTTTTTCCCCAGCGGTCATTCCAAAGCAACTGGAAAAGCACAGAGAAGGATGATGCATTTTAGAGATTCAGGCAGCGCACCCTAAATATAAAGCACAGGTTCACCACTGTTTTTTATTCCAACACAAAGGATGAACTGTCCAGTTAGATCAAGTCATGTGGAAAATGGTCAGTGAGCTCTTTATAAGTGGGCAGCTTGTGAAATCCAGTATCTTTCAATTTGTCTAAAGAATACTACACAGAAATGAAATAGAACTGTAACTTGCTCTTGTGGATGCATATATTATATAGTTGTCTAAAGGATAAATTTGTCCTCTTAAAAATATGAAGACTTTCCTGTTGAACATACAGCACAATTTGCACTATTACCCATCTCCTCAAATAAGAGAACTATTTTAGAGAACACTTTTTATATCTAAGACAAACTTTTTTCTCTGTTTTATCAGGTTATCTGTTATCTTCTACACTGAGTTTTGATCCCAAGATGCTGTACTAGCCTGACATTTGTTGATGTCATCAGTTTCTGTAGTACGCAGTATAGAATCACAAAGCATTATCCTTCTTGCATTTGGTAGAAACAGCAATGTAAAACCAGGGGCGGCGAGTTATATGGGCCCAAGCTCCAGGAATATTCAGGGCCCAGGCAGGGCCGGCTCTGGCTTTTTTGCCGCCCCAGGCAAAAAAGCCTCCGGCCACCCCCCCCCCTCGGGGGCAGGAGGGCGGCCGGAGCCCTGGGAGGAGGGAGGCGAGCCCCGGCGGGGGTTCGGCTCTCCCCCTGGCGGCCAGAGCACCGAGGGCAGGGCGGCGAGCCCGGCTGTGGCCCCGCTCTCCCCGGTGGCCGGAGCGCCCCGCCGCCCCCCTCCAGGTGCCGCCCCAAGCACAAGCTTGGTGGACTGGTGCCTGGAGCCGGCCCTGGGCCCAGGAGCCCGGCTCCACCAATGTTCAGGGCCGGGTCTCTCCCCCCGCTCCACCTGCTGCCCCCGCGCGCCTCCTGTGACATTGTGCAGTGTATATGGTTTTATAAAAACATGATAATAAGTGAATATAATGTAACTGGAATAGTTTTATAAAAACATGATAAGTGAATATAATGTAACTGGAATATGCTTCATGCAAAAGGTCTCTTGTAAGGTATCATTACAAAGCTTATAATCTACTGAGTGTGATCATCCTATTTGTATAAATGTACCACTTTTGTACCTAAAACTAGAAATATGAAATATAACTCTGAGGGCCTATTGTAATTATGCAAAGTGTGGGTCATTAATGGTGGTTTGGAATCTTGATGACTCCCATTGTCTGCAGATGGCTGTGTTTCCCTGTGAGTCTTCCTGTATATGTGTGTGCTGGCAAGTGGGTAATGAAATCTTGCAGTGACATGTGATCATGTCACCTGAACTGGAATCCATCTTTAACCTGGTGCTTTTCCAGTGAGGGGGGAGGGTGGAAACCCAGAGGGACAAAGGGTCCCGCCTTATGCAAAAGATATATAAAGGGGTGGAACAGAACAAAGATGAGAGAGAGCCATCATGAAGAATCCCCTAGCTACCATCTAAGCTGGAACAAGAGCTGTACCAGGGGAAAGAATTGTGCCCAGGCCTGGAAGGTGTCCAGTCTGAGGAAAAAACTTACTGAAGCATCTCTAAGGGTGAGATTATCTGTATTTAGTTTGCTTAGACATAGATTTGCGCATTTTATTTTATTTTGTTTGGTGACTTACTTTGTTCTGTCTGTTATTGCTTGAAACCACTTAAATCCTACTTTCTGTATTTAATAAAATCACCTTTTCCCTTATTAATTAACTCAGAGTATGTATTAATACCTGGGGGAGCAAACAACTGTGCATATCTCTCTATCAGTGTTATAGAGGGCGAACAATTTGAGTTTACCCTGCATAAGCTTTATACAGGGTAAAACGGATTTATTTGGGTTTAGACCCCATGGGGAGTTGGGCATCTGAGTGGTGCTAAAGACAAGCACACTTCTGTGAGCTGTTTGCAGGTAAACCTGCAGCTTTGGGGCAAGTAATTCAGACCTTGGGTCTTTGTTGGAGCAGACGGGAGTGTCTGGCTCAGCAAGACAGGGTGCTGGAGTCTTGAGCTGGCAGGGAAAACAGGAGCAGAGGTAGTTTTGGTACATTAGGTGGCAGCTCCCAAGGGGGTTTCTGTGATCCAACCATCACACTTCCCCTGGAGTGTGCTCCGGGCCCGTGGGCCCCCGGCCACCACCACTGGCAGCGCACCGGGGCTAAGGCAGCTTCCTGCCCGGCCTCGTTCTGCACTGCTCCCAGAAGTGGCCGGCACGTCCCTGTGGCTCCAGGGGGGTGGGGGCAAAAGAGTGTCTCCGCGTGCTGCCCCTGCCCCAAGCGCTGACTCCACAGCGCCAATGGGAGCTGCGGGGGCAGTGCCTGTGGGCAGCAGCACACGGATACTCCCCAGCTCCTCTGCCTAGGACCCGCTGCCAGAGGGGTGTGCGGGTCACTTTCAGGAGCCGCCTGAGGAAAGCGCTGCCCACACCCAACCCCCTGCCCCAGCCCAGAGTCCACATCTAAACTCCTTCCCAGAGCCGACACCCGCCCCCGCTCCTATACCCCAACCCCCTACCCTAGCGCAGAGCCCGCACCCCCCCACCCAAACTCCCTCCCAGAGCCTGCCCCCTGCACCCTCTCCTGCGCCCCAACCCACTGCCCCAGCCCAGAGTCTGCACCCCTCCCGCACCCAAACTCCCTCCCAGAGCCTTAAGCAGGTGTGGGGGGCTGGACTTGGACCCATTCTGGGCACCTCCAAAAATTATACAAACCTGATTCCCCTGTATAGAATATTCTTCCAGTATCTTCAAAAGTAGTTATGTATGTGCAAAATGTCTTTGATTTTCTACTCTACAATAGTAGATTTGATTTGCAAAATTAAATAGTTGTGGACCTTTTGGCAAGTTGAAAGAGTTAGAAAAGTTTCATTTTGGGTTGACCCAAAGGTTAATTTTGTGCATTTTAAACCCTTTTTAAAATAAAGTCAAAGGAAATGAAGGATGAGATTCACAAAAACAAGGAGGAGGAGGAGGAGCTCTCCCCAGTAGGTCAGTGGTTAGGGTACTCACCTGATATGTGGGAGACCAGGTCGAATGCCTACTCTGGAGCAAGGACTTCACTGCAGGTTGTTTTCATCCCAGGGGAGTTCCCTGACAACTGGGCTTTAGAGTCACTTTCTCTTGCTCTGACCTAGTGACTATTCAAGTACTGTATTTTATACAAAGCATCAACAGGAGAGTGAAAAACCCCATCCTGGAATACCAAACAGCATACTGATTAGAGCTCTCACCTAGGAGGGGGTAGATCAGGCTTCAAGCCTGTACTCCAGAATGTGGATTTGAACCTAGGTCTTTTACTTACCAAGCAGGCCCCTAACCACTGGGATGTGGGGGGTGCCACTTCTCATAGGTTTTAGGACTCTAACCCTCCATCTCCTCCAGTTTTGTGACTAGCACTTGCCTCCCTTTATGAATAGAGCCTGAAAAGTCAAAGTTTAGCTTTGATAGTAAAAAAACGAATCATTTCAACATTTCAAATATATTTTGTTGTTGTTTTGACCAACACTATATACCAAAATTGAATTTAATCTGCAGTGTGTGTTTGTTGAAAAAGATATTTTGGCTGAAAAAACTTGCCCAGCTGTATAGATCATTTTTTTCTTGGTTAAAGAGGAGAAACCACTTAGTGCTTTGAATAAACTCAGACACCCAAAACAGCAGGAAGGTAACTGGGACTGCCTGAGGCAGATTCTCATCTGGATTAAGTCATTATAGCTCCAATGACTTCAGCTGTGCTATGCTGATTTACACCCGCTGAATATCTGGCCCCCTAACTTTAAAAAGTACTTTCAGGCTATCTAATCCTTATGCATTGCACACTGACCCCAGGAGCCAATGGATAGCACTGGGCAAGGAAATCAATAAATTGCGCCCTCCCTTGTTACTTTATTAAACACTCTACTTGAGAAGTGATTATTTATATGGCCATCCCCTTAAACAAGGTACAATAAAGATCTAACAAAAATTAGAAAAGTTCACTGAATACAAGAGAAGACATGGGTACAGTAAATAGAAATTTGGGCCTTTTCACAAGTATTAATTGATGCTACATCCAAAGATGAGTTATTATTACATAAATAAATAAGCTTGTGAAGCCGATACTTACTGTATTTACTTTGGAAATATGCTTCATTTTCACTAAAAACACAGGCAGCAATGCTGCTCTTAAGAAGAGAAAATACAAAAGGTAAAAATCCAAACCAAACCATTTTGGATTTCTTTGGTGGCTTTGATTCAAAGGGCTCTGAATCAAATATATATTTAAGAAAAAGGGTGGGGGGGGGGAAGTGATCTGGGAAACTAAAGACCGGTTTGTTCGACCTCAGTTGTACTTAGAACAAATTTTCAAAGGGAGAGTAATTAAAGACATGACAGTAAACTGTAGTTAGAATAAAATACAATGTGGTTTTACAAAAAGTAGATCGTGCCTTACCAACCTGATCTCATTCTTTAACATAACCAGTTTTTTTAGACAAAGGAAATGCAATAGATCTAATCTACCTGGATTTCAGTAAAGCATTTGATACAGTCCCATTTGAGAAATTAATTACATTGGAAAAGGTAGGGATTACTATGAAAATTGAAAGGCGGGTAAGGAACTGGCTGCCAGACTGGAGGGAGGTTACTAGTGGCATTCCTCAAGGATCAGTTTGGGGCCCAATCTCATTTAACATTTTCATTAAATGACCTTGGCACAAAAAATACGAGCATGCTAATGAAGTTTGCAGATGACACAAAGTAGGGAGCAATTGCCAATACGAGGAGGAACAGAATATCATGCAAGAAGATTTGGGTGACCTTGAAAACTGGAGTAACAGAAATGGGATGAAATGTAATAGTGCAGAGTGCAAGGTCATGCTCTTAGGGACTAACAGCAAGAGTTTGTGCTACAAGCTGGGGACTTACCAGTTGGAAGTGAAAAGAGGAGAAAGACATGGGTGTATGGGTTGATTACAAGTTGACTATGACCCACCAATTTGAGGTGACCGTGAAAAAGGCTAATGCAGTCCTATGATGTGTTAGGTGAGGTATTTCTAGCAGAAATAGGGAAATGTTACCACCATTATACAAGGCACTCATGAGATCTCACTTGGAATAGTGTGTGCAATTCTGGTCTCCCATGTTTAAGGAAGATGGATTCAAACTGGAACAGGTGCAGAAAAGGGCTACTGGGATGATAAGAGGAATGGAAACCTTACCTTATGAAAGGAGACTCAAACTTGGTTAGCCTAGCCAAACAAAAGCTGAAGGGAAATATGATTGTTCTCTGTAAATATGTCAGATGGATGAACACCATGGAAGGAAAGGAGTTATTTAAATTAAGGGCCAGTGTTGGCACAAGAATGAATGGATAAAAATTGGCCATCAACAAGTTTAGGCTTGAAATTAGATGAAGATTTCTAAACATCAGAGGAGTGAAGTTCTGGAACAGCCTTGCCAGGGAGGTAGTGGAGGGGGGAACCTAACTTGTTTCAAGACTGAGCTAGATAAATTTATAGAGGGGATGGTATGATGAGGTTGTCTACAATGGCATATGGTCTATCCACGACTGTATTTGCAAATATCTCCAATGGCTGGAGATAGAACACTAGATGGGGAGGTCTCTGAGTTACTACAGAGAATTCTTTCCCTGCTGTCTGGCTAGTGAGTCTCACCCACATGCTCAGAGTCCAACTAATCACCATATTTGGAGTTGGGAAGGAGTTATCCCCTAGGTCAGATTGGCAGAGACCTGGGGAGGTGGGAGAGGGGGAACGGCTGCCTTTTTCTGCAGCATTGGCCATGGGTTACTTGCTGGTTTGAACTACAGTAAAAGGTAGATTCTCTTTAACTTGAAGTCTTTAAATCAAGATTTGAGGACTTCAGTAACTCAGCCTGAGGTTATGGGCCTATAGCAGGAATCTGTGAGTGAGGTTCTGTGTCCTGAGATGTGCAATTCAGACTAGCTTGACACCAGAAGGGATCATTGTTATAATGTCTATGTGTCTAAATTCTGCCTTTACTGACTCGATGGCAAAAAACTCTCATTGACTTCAATGGGGTAGACTTAAGTTTCAACCTGCGTGACTGCCCTTGAGTTGGGTTGAAATAAATCTATTATTTTGTTTAAATACACCAAAATGAGTGGTTCTAGACCAGTCTTTAGCTGATCATGTTATATTTGGCATACATGATAATTTCATGCTTACCCTAAAGAGAAGAAAATACTCCTACACACAATATTTATTGTGTACTTTTAATTTTAGCAACATTTTTGAATGCATATTTTTATAATCTTGAGTTTAGTCGCAAATGGAGAGCTGATTTCAGCAAGAAACTATAAATAGAACAGGCAGTCTAGTTAATGCCTATGCTGTTCCACTGATGATCTTATAGCTCCCTGAAGGGACCACCCATCAAAAGGGTAGTTCTGTTTCAGTGGTGCTCATTTGTGTCACTCATGTGAATTAGGTTTAATGGTTTGCTAATGTGATTGGCGATTAAGTACAGAAGTAAAGTTAGAATGCCAATGCCATTTCACCCCAGGGGTGAGGAGTGCCTGATTTGGCTCACACCACGGATCTAAAGATACAGGTCCTTAATAATATGACATTTCCTTGTCACAGCTGATCATGCTGCTCTTTAAAATTATACTAAATTACATAATATTCATGGTTTTAGGTCTAAGACTTTATTGAAAAATAAAAATGAAAATGACAAATAGGTATGAATTGTGCCTAGAACAATAGACACTGATTCTTTATAGGGGGGCCTCTAATTTTATTGTTTATTATTTCTATTGCAGTAGCACCTGCATTGCAAATGTTAAGTCTTCCTCACTTTTGCCTCCCCCCGCCCCACTAAGGGGACTGGGGAGAGAAGTAAAAAGTAACAAAAGGATTCCATTAGTTGCAATGCTGAAAACTTCAGGTATATCAGTGCATCCACTATATTCTAACTGAACCTGACAGTTATCTCTGTTTCACTGTCTTTGGAAAGTGACACATAAGGCAATGAGGTTATAGCTGCAGTGACGGGAGAAGCAGCAGAAAGCCTATACATATGCATAATTACCTATCTATATTCTTTCTATCTAACTTTCAAAGTTAATGAGAGCTTGGGTTCTGACAAAAGGTAAATGTGCCCAAAAGGGATCTTTGCATGGGACTGGAGGCCTATAGGGTAGTTATATGGTAGGTGTGGGGGTAGGAAATTTTTTTTATTGAACATGGCCACAAGATCGCTGTACTTGGCCAGAGTCAAGGAACTAGTATTTCCCGAAGCTAATGTAGTACCAAGCAGGGAGGACGGTTTCCCAGGGGTGGATTCTGTCTTCTTCCCACTGGATCTTACTAGGCACTGCAGCTGGCTAAACCCGGCGTTGAACCATATTTCCTGCACCACCCCGGAAATGGTCAGGTTGTCAAAAGAGAGCCAGGGGAGGCCCAATATGACCCAAAAGTGTGATGAAAGAATCAGGTTGAACTACATATTTTCCTGGTGGTCCCCAATCTCAACTTGGAGGGGTGCTAAATTGCATCTCCTTTTAACTTCATCCTTCATGGCACCATTGGCATTGATCAAATTTCCTATGTACACATGATTTTATTTGTTCTATGACTTCCCTGCTGCTGTATTTTAACACTGTCACTTTTCTAAGTTGCAATCACTTGGTCTTGCAATTATTGTAAGTCAGCTACATCAGTTTTCCAAGATAATGAAGAGTGCTATAATTAATTCAAACATGTCCGCCAGTTGTAAGATATCTACATAAACTAAAGAGCTTAACTCTAGATCACCCAATGTCATGCCCTCTAACTTGTCTACGATTCTTAATGTCCAATTTAAAAATGTGATGAAAAGTGACAGACATTCCACGTCCACTTGACTTGAACCAGTCACTTAATTCTCCTCCAATTCTTATGGCTCTACAGGAGTCTTCATGTCATCTTTTGTAAGTGCAATTATCCTATCCGGAACTCTATGATTTTACTACTTTCCATAACACTTCCCTCCAAAGTGAATCAAATGCTTTTGTGAAGTCAATGAAAATAGCAAACTATTTTAATCCCTATTCTCCCTTCCCCTTCTCTCCCCCATCAACTGTTAGAGAGTGAATATCTGATCAATACAACTTCAGCCTGGTCTGAAGTCACACTGTTTATTGCCTGCTACTTCCTCTAAAGCTGGCCTTAATCTGTTGACAATTACTTTCATCATGATTTTTCTGGTACCAGTAATAAGCATCTACTTCTCTCTAATTATTCAGATCAGCAGGATCGCCTTTCTTCAGGATAACTAGTGCCTGTAGCTAGTCATCTGATACCTCTTCTTGCTCCCATAATATATGTGTTCCATACTTATTGCTAGGGAAATGAGAGACACTGAAGAGAAACTCAAGCTCACCAAACTTTAGAGAAGACTGAGGGAAGTCAGTGACCGTTCCCCACTGCATACAGTTCTGCTACCCTCAAACTTTAAAAGCCCTGGGAACAGTTTTTACCTTCAGTTCTCTTCTTGGGGTTGTCCTGAAGGTCTGCTATATCCCTCCTCCAGATGCCTTTAGGGGACAGCGGGGTGGTCCCACCCACCTGTCAGATCCTCAGGGGAAGCCAGGCTGGCTGTCCCACTCCTCCACCTACTGTCTTTGGAGACTGTCAGTGTAAGATGGCTCCCCAAGAAGTAATATCTTTAGAAAGGCAGGCAGACTGCTGACTAGAGGACAAGCAACAGTGGGTCTGGGAAACACTCTTCCAGCAATAGTGCTGCCACTTTAAATGCCATTTAGTGTATTTTGGGGCTGATACTTCCCAGAATGCATTATAGTAAAATTTTACCTTTTTCTGGGATGTATCAGCCCCACAATAAGACAAGTGGCACTTCAGCATCAGCAACTGGACCAGAAAAGAATTTCCACTATGGCTAAATGGGCATGGTGGAATACCCATTCCCTTAATTTCCCATGCATGTAATGTGCAAGCTGGCTTATCTTGGCCTCCTGAGGAGACAAGGGAAGGAGAAAGGCCAGACAGCCATTCCCTTACAAATATTAGGAAGGGATTTGTAGGTCACTAGCCCCTAAGAATACAACTTTAGTTCAGGGGTGAGGAATCACAGGGACACTTGAAGAGCCCAGGTTGTGTGATGTGAAGGAAGGTCCCTTGGTCTGCTCTGGGGAAGGGATAAGTGTGGCAAGAGGAACAATTACAGACCAGTTTTTCCTCACACACTGTTGCTTGAGGCTAACTTGGAAATTTTAGATTTACGTGCTCCGAGAACTCCAAACAAACCTCTGTGCGGCTGTAGAGGGTTTCACACTCACCACAGGTGCTGGGAATTAGTTCTTGTCCCATCTGGTGATCCCTGCTGTTGGTAACTCATGCTGCGACACCCTCTCATTCACCAGGATGCTCCTGCCAGGTCACTAGATAGACCCCACCCCCCTTCTGGGGTAACAAAGTTCCACCAGACATGCTGTCCATATGTCATCTCAGGCAGTCTTCCGTTCCAATTCTTGGTCCTGTGCCACTTTGCCAGTGGCTGGTAGGGAACCTGGGCCCACCCTCTACTCTGGGTTCCAGCCCAGGGATCCTATGACTAGCAATCCAGATCTGCTCAATCTCAGCTCCAGTTGCTGGTTTCCTGGGCTCTTTCCTACCCCACCTATCAACTTACCTCCAGAGTTTCCTCCACTCCCCATGGCTACTTCACCCCTCTAGAGTCTCTTGTAAGATTTCTTAGTCCAGGGTAGGGCCCTGGGGTTTACTCTCTTCCTTGTCCCTGGCCAACTCCCTTTCTCTCTACAATGTGATATCACACCTCATCCCTGCAGCCTGTTCCTGATCTTACTTTCTTTATCAATCCCTGGTTCCCTGCCTGGTGCAGCATATATGGTTAACGGGGCCTTTCTGGCTCACATTAACCCACCCAGGATTTGTGTGCCCCATCACAGGGCCAAAACTTCGGGCAAAGTTAGACTGCAGGTTTATAGTGCTCAGATGACAAATGAGATCCAAAAAAATGCATACTAATGAAAAAAATCCAGATTTCAGAAATGGAGCTCCAAATCAAACAAAAAGAACAAAGAAATATGCTACAGTGTTCTGAAGTAGTTGTCCATAACAGTATAGTTTCATTAATGCTATCACTGCTAGAGCTGGTCAGCAAACTGAGAATTTTTCTGGCTTTCTTCTTTTTTTGGTGAGAAAAAAACTTTTCTAGATTTTGTAAGTGCTTCAAATACTGTTTTCCAAATGACAAAAATTGGAAAACATTCAGAAATTGGTAAATTTCAATTTCATTTAATCAATTTTTATTTTTTTTCTTCCCAAAAAGTGTATTTAGAAAGTGAAATATTTAATCAAAAACAAAATTTTTCCATGGAATCATAAAATCATAGACTTTAAGGTCAGAAGGGACCATTATGATCATCTAGTCTGACTTCCTGCACAACACAGGCCATAGAATCTCACCCATCCACTCCTGCAACAAACCCCTAACCTATGTCTGAGCCATTTAAGTCCTCAAATCATAGTTTAAAGACTTCAAGGTGCAGAGAATCCTCCAGCAAATGACCCTTGCCCCACGCTGCAGAGGAAGGCAAAAAAACCCCAGGGCCTCTTCCAGTCTGCCCTGGAGAAAAATTCCTTCCTGACCCCAAATATGGTGATCAGCTAAACCCTGAGCATGTGGGCAAGACTCACCAGCCAGACACCCAGGAAACAATTCTCTGTAGTAACTCAGATCCCACCCCATCTAACATCCCATCACAGGCCATTGGGCATATTTACCACAAATAGTCAAAGATCAATTAATTGCCAAAATTAGGCTATCCCATCATACCATTCCCTCCATAAACTTATGAAGCTTAGTCTTGAAGCCAGATATGTCTTTTGCCCCCACTGCTCCCCTTGGAAGGCTGTTCACTCCTCCGATGGTTAGAAACTTTCATCTAATTTCAAGTCTAAACTTCCTGATGGCCAGTTTGTATCCATTTGTTCTTGTGTCCACATTGGTACTGAGCTTAAATAATTCCTCTCCCTCCCTGGTATTTATTCCTCTGATATATTTATAGACAGCAATCATATCTCCCCTCAGCCTTCTTTTGGTTAGGCTAAACAAGCCAAGCTCTTTGAGTCTCCTTTCATAAGACAGTTTTTCCATTCCTTGGATCATCCTGGTAGCCCTTCTCTGTCCCTGTTCCAGTTTGAATTTATCCTTCTTAAACACTGGAGACCAAAACTGCACACAGTATTCCAGATGAGGTCTCACCAGTGCCTTGTATAACGGTACTAACACCTCCTAATCCTATTGGAAATACCTAGCCTGATGCATACCAAGACCACATTAGCTTTTTTCATGGCCATATCACATTGGCGGCTCATAGTCATCCTGTGATCAACCAATACTCCGAGGTCCTTCTCCTCCTCTGTTACTTCCAACTGATGCGTCCCCAGCTTATAACAAAAATTCTTGTTATTAATCCCTAAATGCATGACCTTGCACTTTTCACTATTAAATTACATCCCATAATTATTACTCCAAATCTTCCTGTATGACATCCCAGTCCTTCTCTGTATTGGCAATACCTCCCAGCTTTGCGTCATCCACAAACTTCATAAGCACATTCCCACTTTTTGTGCCAAGGTCAGTAATAAAAAGATTAAATAAGATTGGTTCCAAACCGATCTCTGAGGAGCTCCATTAGTAACCTCCCTCCAGCTTGACAGTTCACCTTTCAGTATGACCCTTTGTAGTCTCCCCTTTAACCAGTTCCTTATCCACCTCTCAATTTTCATATTGATCCCCATCTTTTCCAATTTAGCTAATAATTCCCCATGTGGAACCGTATCAAATGCCTTACTGAAATCGAGGTAAATTAGATCCACTGCATTTCCTTTGTCTAAAAGATCTGTTACCTTCTCAAAGGAGGAGATCAGGTTGGTTTGGCACAATCTACCTTTTGTAAAACCATATTGTATTTTGTCCCAATTACCATTGACCTCAATGTCCTTTACTACTTTCTCTGTCAACATTTTTTCCAAGACCTTGCATACTACAGATGTGAAACTAATAGGCCTGTAGTTATCCGGATCACCTTTTTTCCCTTTCTTAAAAATGGCAACTATTTTAGCAATTCTCCAATCATATGGTACATCCCCTGAGTTTACAGATTCATTAAAAATTCTTGCTAATGGACTTGCAATTTCATGTGCCAGTTCCTTTAATATTCTCGGATGAAGATTATCTGGGCCCCCTGATTTAGTCCCATTAGGTTGTTCGAGTTTGGCTTCTACCTCAGATGTAGTAATATCTTCTTCCATATCCTCATTCCCATTTGTCATCCTGCCATTATCACTAAGCTCCTCATTAGCCTCATTAAAGACTGAGGCAAAGTATTTGTTTAGATATTGGGCCATGCCTAGGTTATCCTTAACCTCCACTCCATTCTGAGTGTTTAGCGGTGCCACTTCTTCTTTCTTTGTTTTCTTCTTATTTATATGGCTCTAGAATCTTTTACTATTGGTTTTAATTCCCTTTGCAAGGTCCAATTCTACATGGCTTTTGACCTTTCTCACTTTATCCCTACATGTTCTGACCTCAATAAGGTAGCTTTCCTTGCTGATCCCTCCCATCTTCCACTCCTTGTAGGCTTTCTGCTTTTTCTTAATCACCTCTCTGAGATGCTTGCTCATCCAGCTTGGTCTACAACACCTGCCTATGAATTTTTTCCCCTTTCTTGGGATGCAGGCTTCTGATAGTTTCTACAACTTTGACTTGAAGTAATTCCAGGCCTCCTCCGCCTTTAGATCCACAAGTTCTTCAGTCCAATCCACTTCCCTAACTAATTTCCTTAATTTTTTTAAGTTAGCCCTTTTGAAATAAAAAACCCTAGTCACCGATCTATTTTTGTTTATCCTTCCATTTAGTTTGAACTGAATTAGCTCATGATCGCTCAAACCAAGGTTGTCCCCTAAAACCATTTCTTCGATGAGGTCTTCACTACTCACCAAAGCCAAATCTAAAATGGCATCCCCTCTTGTTGGTTCAGCAACTACTTGGTGAAGGAATCCATCAGCTATCACATCCAGGAAAATCTGAGTCCTATTATTATTACTAGCACTTGTCCTCCAGTCTATATCTGGGAAGTTAAAGTCTCCCATGATCACACAATTCCCATTAGTATTTACTTCATTAAAAACATTAAAGAGATCTCTATCCATATCCAGATCAGATCCCGGTGGTCTATAGCACACCTCAAGCACTATCCCAGGGGAAGCTCTAGTAGCTTTCTTCCACAATGTGATTTTTGCCCAGACTGACTCTGTCTTATCCATTCCATCACTTCTTATTTCTTTAAAGTCTACCTCATCATTGATATACAATGCTACTTCACCACCTTGCCTTTATTTCTGTCTTTCCTAAACAGCACATACCCTTCAATACCTGTACTCCAGACATGACTACTATTCCACCATGTTTCTGTTATCCCTATAATATCTGGTTTCACTTTCTGCACCAGTAACTGCACCAGTAACTCTAGTTCCTCCATTTTGTTACCTAGGCTCCTCGCATCGGTGTACAAACATCGTAATTTTTGCTGTTTCACATTCTTTACCCGATTAGGCACATTCTACCGCCAATATCACCTATTAGACTGTTATCGACATTACCCTTCCTCCTTATGTCCATTCTTCTATCCACGGCTGTATCCTCCTTACTTCGTTTTCTTCCCTCTCAATGTTAAAATCCGGCATGGAGATTACCTGGACATCTCCCAACCATCTCCTCCAAATTCCTAGTTTAAATCTCTCTTAATCAGTTGTGCCAGCCTCCATCCTAGAAGTCTATTTCCCTCCCTATTCAGGTGAAGTCCATCCCAAGAGAACAGTCCCCTGTCTGTCAAGGGCCAAGGAGGTCTGAGTGTCCCATTTATAAGCTCTGTTCCTGAAACAAGACCACAATGAGATAAATTATGGTCTCAGTGTAGCCAAGAGCCAGTTTGGTTTATTGTGTCAAGATACATGGATTGAGTGGGTGATTATGGAAAAACGTTAAGCTTTCACACAGGAACAAAAATCCAGTTCACCCTCACCCAGTTTTATTACAAGTAACACAGACAGAGCCACTTTTAATTAAATTCAGGGGAAAGACACATATTGACATCAGTTGGAGATGTATCATGCCCTACATTCTTAAAGTCTTCCATCTTGTACAATTAACATACATTTCGGTATACAAGGTGTTTAATCTAGGCACAATGTGCCTGTTCACAATTATAAAGGAGTAATGTTGTAATACAACAGATCCAGTTCTGTCCTTGGACACATACTTCAGGATTCCTAATGACTAAAATGGAAACTGTATGCAACAATCCAGAACTAACTGTACAGCAGGTATTAAAGTAAATGTGAGGTAAGCAGCCAAGGTCAGATTTACACTTTATGCGCCCCTAGGCACAGCATCTTCAAGGCCCCCCTCCAATCCCCTCTGCCTACAGCTGACCTTCGTGTTTTCTGTAAAAAAGGAAACAAAAAGAAATAGAAACACAGCCTCCCCAGGAAGGCATGATACCCTCCGCCACGCACTGCGCTCCCAACCCAGGGCTCAGCCCACCCAGGCGAGGAGCAAGGGGGGGACTGTACCTCTTCCCATGGACAGCGGTCCCTAGTTGTCTTCTGTCCCTCCCGCAGCCACGCTCTGGCTCTGCCCATGCAAGTGAATGGGGCGCTGGCCACGCCCTTCCCTCTCCCTCCCTAGCACAGGGTGGAGGCAGAGGGGCGGCTGAGATTGGGAAGGGCTGGGACATGCCCAGCACCCTCAGCAGCTGCCCCGCCCAGCCGTGGCTCACAGTGCCTCCAGGCGGGCTAATTCATATGCTCACCCTGCTCCAGCCCTACAGGCTGGGTGGCCACCAACCTGTGCCAGGAGCCCAGCCACCCACAGGGGAGCTGTATGTATTAACTTTTAACCCACTTTTAATTTTTAGGTGCCCCTAGAACATCGGTGTCCCTAGGCACATGCCTAATGTGCCTTATGGAAATCCGGCCCAGTAAGCAGCTTAGTATCTGCACAACACAATGAAAAGTTCACCCCTACAGATATATGTTATTTTGCTTTAAAAAATATATGTTTTTAATTCATCATCAAAGCAACTAAATACTTATAATGGCTACAAAAGAGAAAAACAAAACAGAGTTCATTTCAATCACACAAAGCTTCACATAATAATAGGGCCAAAATCTACCCTCAAACTCTCTTGAACTCTAAGATGGTGTATTGAAGTAATGAACAGAATTTGGCCCTGTGTGTCTGTAAAGCCTACTGGATATAAATGCACAGCTGAAAGAGAAAAGTTAAACTTAGGACATAGAACAAAGGTTGCCATTGTGTGGCTTCTATTACATGATGTATGGAGTTTTAACTGAGACTAAGTTTGGTCAGTGAAATATAAAGGAAGTGCCTCACTGTCTATCCAAGTTCATACGGCTTAGCTTTACACCACATGGCAGTGCATAGTATAGACCACGTGGCTAAAAGAATGAGCTATTCACTCAGGTCTCATAATCTTGCTCTATTTTGGCCCCCTGGGTCAACAGCTTCCAAGTGAAGCATAGAGTGCTCTGAGGAAACAGCCTTACATTCCTCAGTGATATAGTTTGTTATTGGAAAATTCCATTTAAATCAGCAGATAAAAGAATCTAGCCAATGAGTTCATATAGCATAGCAGTAATCAAAAAGAGTTTGGAACTTTTGGACATTTCAATTAATGTTTAAGACTTATTCAAAGCAACATCAATCTACATTTAAGAAGATTGGCGTACAAGTAATTACTATTCACCTTTCCTATCTTTCAGCTGTATTCTCACCTATGTTGAACCTTTGGTGATAAGATCATCTTCCCTCTTCACTTTGACCAATAAAAGAATGAGGTGAGCTATGGATTTTAATTTTAGGTATATTTTTAAAAAGGGAGGACAGGGAAAAATTAAAAACATGCTTATATGAAAGTACATGAGATGAATTCATACAAATACAGAATCCTGTAAAGGGAAGTTCTGTATTACAATGCCAGACCTCAGGTTCTCAAAAATAGTTTTATTCACCAACAATAAATTTGTTTATTTATTTTATGCACAGCCTTATTTCAGTACCCAGCAGCTATTATTTCTGTGCTCCCAAAGCAAAACACATACTATATGAAACAGCATTGGTTTGGCTCCAGGAGTTGCTGTAATTTTAAGACCATTTGTACCAAAATTTGTAGACAATTACTCTTTGTTCCAAAACCCAGCACTGACAAACTCACAACTGACTTCATTATTTCAATGCTTAGTGCTGCAGGACTCAACTTTGTGAGTGCCTTGCCACCCAGTGGAATCTGCAACCCCGAGTCAGGCACTCAGGCTCCCTATACAAAGCATGGGGAGAGTTAGGTGTCTAAGAATAGGTTCTACAAAATCCAGCATGCTGAGTGTTGAACCACCTATGTTAGCCAATTGAAAAATGCCAAGCAGAGGGATATGACCTAAGCCCCATCCCTCAAATGGACTTAAGCACCTAAACAGAGGTGGTGCTAGCCCATTGGGGGCCCTAAGCAGGAATGTTTTTTGGGGCCCCCAACATATAATAAAAAGCAAATAGGGGCCCACTTGAGCTGCTCAGGACCCTAAGCAATTGCTTAGACTGCTTATGCATAGCGCTGGCTCTGCACCTAAGTCCAGGTCACAGGAAAGCACCTATCTGCACTTGGGATTCACAGCCATGAACCCGCTCCTGGAGTTAGCTGCCTAAGGCCTTTCTCACAGAAAACACCATAGGAAGTAGAGCACCCACTCTCTGTTATGAGTTTTAGTTCAGTGGTTAGAACACTCACCCTGGTTATGGGAGACCTGGGTTCAATTCTCCCCTCTGCCTGTGTGCATACTGTACTGTATTTAGCATGCTGCTATCATTGGCCTCAACAAATCGAGTCAGCAGGTTGGTGAGCATTTGGGAGTCCTCCTGTTCTCCTCCCCCTTTGGGATGATATGAATCCCTGTGGATGCATGGCAGGAGAAGTCCTGATATGCTTGTGTGTGCAGGGACTGAGATGGTTCCTGGCGCTAGTGAGGCACCCACGGGATTGTGCAGAGGCAGGCTCTTTGCACCCTTTCCACTTGTGCAAAGGTCAAGAGCAACCATAAAATGTACAATATTGGATCATATGAAAAATGGTCATCTTTATTTCCCTCCAGTAACTCCCATTTTATACAGAATTACAAACATTTACTACTGTATGGTGCTGATTTGGGCTCCAGTTCTCCAAAGAATTATGCACATGGGCTTGGATTGGGCCTTTGTCTTTTATTCCTTCTAATCTGATTGTAAACAAAATTAAATCCAACACCACAGTCAGAAAATAGAAAGAACGTACCCTAAAACACAACAACCAGCCATTTTTAGGAAACTTGTATTTCTAGTTGCAAAGAAAACCTTCAAAGCCTGTACTAAAAATAGATTGATGCAGTGTTTAAATGGGAACAACTCACTTTCATCTCGATGGACTGTTAATCTGTAAACCTAATGATGAAAATATGAATGATGGTCATTATAACAAAACCAACCAGCTAAGGTGTGTCTGTCCCACAATCCCAAGCTGTCTCCTTACACCTGCAGGATGCTAAAAGAGCTACTACCCAACTGTCAAAACCTCCAACTTCCCTCATGACAATTGAAATAGAGTTTTACATTGTCAATATAAAAGTGCAGAGGCAAATTGTAAACTGAAAATGAACGGGGCCATGACTAAAATATAAAAATATTTTTGTAACAGTCTTTCAGATCACCAGCTGGTAATTAGGAAGAGATTGCGGTGAAAGCAAAGCTTGGCTTTCTGCCAAGAAATCATGAAGATGCTACAGATCTTTCACTGTACGGCTTCCATCCTGCCATTGGACATCACTGGGACTCCATGGGAACACTGAGGGTTGCTCACGCAGATTTGATTGGAGGAGCAGAGCTTATGTTCATTTAATTTTTGAGATGAGCAGAAAGATTTATCTGAACTATAAATCTTAAAAAGGAACTTGTTTGCACACATGCCCTGACAATTACCACTATAAGCACATGAATCCAGGTCAGTTTAAGTGGCCATGGACATAGTGGGACAGTTCAACATGTTTTCACATGTAATGCAAAACTAGAGAATTTGGTGGTTTCCACATTAACCTGCTCTGCACAGCCAGGCCCCATAATGGAAACAAAACAACCCCTCCCCGCCAGATTTAAGTTTTGCCCCATGAGCCAGAGTGAAATGTGTCATGTTAGTAGAGGGGAAAAGAGGCTGAAAATCAAGAGTTAAATTTGGCATTCCCACCCATTTGTTGGCTAACCCTCTCACAAGTTTGCACAAACAGCATTTAGATATGCACTAGCCAAAAAGCAAAGGAATATAGGAATATAGTTTCCATACCAATCAAGCCTGTGGTCTGTTTAGTATGGTATCTGGTCTCTGATCACAGCCAACAGGTTTCAGATGAAGAGTCAGGAAACCTCATTGAGGGCAATTATGAAATAACCTACCCAGTAAGGGAAACCCCTCCCCCCCAAACTCTGGCACTTGGTGGTTAGATGTTGAAGAGAAAAAAGGATGCATGGACCATTATATTAGGAGAAAATCAACCGGAATATTTTTACTTTGCTGATGTTATCTTAAGGAGGTGTTTTATAAGACATACTTTTATTCACCTCTATGAACATTTTTACTGAAGTAAAATGTTGATTTTTTGTTGAAGTTAAGATCATATACAGCTTCTCATCTTGAAGGGCTTCCGCTCCCCGTATTGGAGAATAAATATTCTATTCATACCTTGCTGATGCTTTCTTCCTCTTTTCATTCTTGGTATTTTCATTGGCAATCTTTGGTTCTCATTTGGTATTTTCAAACAGAGTATGCTTCTCCAGATTTTGCTTACTAAGACATTTTTCTCTCTCTCTCTCAGATTTCCTACTTTTCTTACTCTGACTGCCATGATTGTTCAGCACTTCACAGCTGCTACGGCTTCTAAAAATGGCAAGATTGACAATGATAAAGACTGTTTTCACAGCTCTTTTCAGCCCTATATATTTAATGTAAGCCAAAAGAACAGTAACAATAGGCTTTTAGTTTGCCCCATACTGAAAAAAGTAAAACTCCACACCTAATTGTTCTTCACACAGGACTCACCTCATAGCATTGTGTCCTAAATAAATAAATGAATCACATCAGGAAAAGTGTCATTGTCTCCAAATATATTTGTCATTTTCTACTAAATATTTTCCAAATGACCACAGTAAAACATAGTTATAAACTAGGAGTAAACATATAGGGACAACATCTAGAGTCCTTATAGTCAGTCCTTACACAGACAACTCCCAGTAGAGCTGGTGGGAGTTTTGCCTTCACACAGACTGAAGAACAAACTCTTATTTGGCATAACACAATTGAGTTACTTCACATTTACACTAATGTGAGATCAGAATCAAGCCCAAAGACTTCAAGATTTGGCCTATTATATTTTACGAACAGGATAAGATGAACAGGATAAATTAAATGTTGCAAGCAATTTGTGAGGTGAACTACCTGGGTAACTCAGTGGTATATACCTTTTTGAACAGACCTATATATGTGTAGTTTTATGCAGAAAAAAGAATTAACCCTTACAAGAAATTAGATTTGTCGCTTACAGAAAATACCTATAGTACATGAGCACTGAAGAGTATTTGACAAAAAATAATCCCTGTTGAGTTTACAAATTAGAGTCGCTAAAGAACACAGGGATTAAGAGATTCTGGTGTAGAAAAATGGCATGAGGTGGCAGTGGTAGAAGGATACTGAGAGAGCAGTTAACTATGGGGTGCGGTAGGAGGGAAGAAGAGGAAGGGGGCTAGGGAAAGACATAAGAACAGAAACTTACTAAAGCGCTAAACTGAGAAGGTTCATGAAGGCAAGAAAAAGGCACATATACTTGTCATGGAAGGAAAGGGGAAGCAAGTGAGAGGATTTGAAGAGTAGGGCTGGATGCTGCTGAAGAGGCAGGGAAGGGAATAATTTTTGTAGCTGTATTTTGAATGGATTTAAAATTATAGCTGCTGTCTGTGGAAATGACAGGCCATATACATAAAAGACTATGTCTTTATGAACATAGCACTGCTTTAATAAAAATGGAACACTGTATGCTGGGACATGTAGAATTAAATCTAGACCCGTGACTTCACTAGAGTTGCACCTACTTACAGTATATCCAAATTTGACGTAAAGCCCCTGGAGGCCACATTTCCATATTAAAGTTAAGGGCAGCATGGGAATGACCCATCTCCTCAGGAATACCAAAAGAGAAAACTGGGGGAAATATAATAGGAGTAAAATATATTTACCAGCTGGAAGACAGGGAGACACAACCAGTTACCAAATGGCCACCTTAGAATAGCAGCTGTGGGTTTCTGCTAAATGTAAAGGAGTAGCACTAGAAAGGCCTGCTGGAAAAAAATTTCTATAAGAGGGCAATTTTGCATTGAAGAGAGTTAGTAGGGTCCATGAAGTCACAAAGGAAGGTGCTTTGGGGAAAAAGCTGCCTCCACCTATTGCAAATTCCCCTGATGCTGTCTCTGCCTACCTTGTATAATTCCATGGCTACATTCAGCTGGAGAGCCACACTTTTTCCACTTTATTCTAGATTTTTAGTTTAGATGGAGAGTGATTGTTTAGTCTTTTAAAGGGCGTGGGTTCACTTTAACAAGAACTAAAGAAGAGAGATTAAAAACAGCTGGACTTCTCCTCTTCCCCCCAAGGTCCCCTTCCCCCCGCCCCCCGCCATCTGGAATGTTTTTTGGAAAGCATATACATTCTCCAAACAAAAACTTCTATTGGAAGAAAATGATAAATGTGGCAAAGACATGCATTATGTGCTTTTGTCTGAAAGTTTTAACTCGAGTGCTTGAATTTTTAAACGGTAAATCTAGATCTTTCAAAGGTGTAAGTGAAACATGAATACATCAAACTTCTTTGGGAAATTATGGCATTTTGATGTTCTTTCAAAACACTTTGGTCCAGACAACTGCATTGATGGCTGTTTCTCCTATAATACTTATTTGTGGGAAAGTAAGCCCAGCAAAAAATAAAAACAGCAAAAATAATTTATAGTCTCATGCTGCAATGCATTTTCATGATGAGTAGAAATTACTAGCATGAGAAGTCTCATTCATTGAGCTTCAGGTAAAGATTGGCCAACTAGGTGCTGTATTTTTGGGTTTTTCTTCTTAAATTTATTTTAAGGAAAGGACAGATACATTTATATGTATGAAATTCTACAGTGGTTTGAACGTTTAGCTGCGATTATTTTTACAAAGTGAACATGTTTTGCACTCAAAAACTGGCAGTAACTATATGCTTATCAGGAATGTTTGCCTTTCTAACCGGAGATCAAGAGCTAAATTTTACTTTTAGTTGCACTGGTTGTACATTGACGTCAATGAATCCAGATCTGCCTAGATTTTCTGAAAGACATTAAACAGGTTATTTGGGTAACCCCTCAGTTTATTCATCTGTCAAATGGGGATGGTGTTTTTTCCTTATTTCTTTTCCTTCCCCCATGGCATTTTTAAAGAAGAGTCAAAGTAGTCTGGTTTACTTGCTTAGAGTATATAAAACGGCTAGAGTGTGGCATTTAACCACAGCTGCAAGAAATGCAGAGCTACACCAACCTAGGAGCAACTCAGAGAAGATTATAGAAATTATTTTAGAACATTTTACTAGTTGCCCCAAAAAGCCACAAATGAGAAAGAAGGCCATATTGATTAAAAACTACCTGATTTAGAGGGAAAGTGAATTTATATATAAATTATATATAACAAATAGAAGAAAGGGGAAGTTGATAGTAATGAATAAAATTCAGAAGTTAGGAATTGTAGAAAATTGATAAGGGAAGCAAAGGGAATACAAGGAGAAGTCTATGGCCAGAAGAGTTAAGGACTCTAAGAAGCAGTATTTTAAAAATATAAAGTAACAAAAAGAATCCTGACAATGGTATTGGTCCATTACTAGATGGAAATGATAGAATAATCAATAATAATGCAGAAAAGGCAGAAGTGTTTAATAAATATTTCTGTCCTTTATTTGGGGGAAAGAACAGATCATAGGATGATAAGTTGAATCCCAGATTTTTGAAAAAAAAAAAAGCTGTGTGAGGAGTTCACTGGACAGTTAAGGTTGATTTTCAATAAGCCTTGGAGCACTGGGGAAGTCCCAGACGACTAAAAAAAGCTTAGGTACTAGTTTTTAAAAAGGGTAAATGGGATGACCTAGGTAATCATAGGCATGCATGCTTGACATTGATCCTGGGCAAGATAATGGAGCAGCTGATACAGGGCACAATTAATAAAGAACTAAAGGAGGGCAGTGTAATTAATGCAAATCAACATTTGAATGATCCTGT
The DNA here is from genome assembly GCF_002925995.2 of Terrapene triunguis. NCBI lineage: Eukaryota > Metazoa > Chordata > Testudines > Emydidae > Terrapene > Terrapene triunguis. Next base: position 51,408,374 of record NW_020664417.1, on the reverse strand, counting down.
CTCTTCCCCCTCCAGCAGTGGTAGTTTATTCAATTAACTTCCTTTCCCCAGCTGGCAGCATCTCTTTAGCTTCTTCCCATTTGGCAGCTGCAGCTGGCTTGGTAGAAGGCCCAGCAGGTCACATTTTCTACCATGGTTGGGCTTTCATATTACTTACCCAGAAGAATTCCCAACATATGCACATGACCAGAATAGCTATAGTGCTTCAGAGGCACATTGCAAGTTCTGCAGCATGACTAAAAGTTAAACCCCAGGGCAGTGCCAAGTTTAAAAGACAGTATAAATTCTACTACTCATAAAACCTTCAAAGTAAACTGTAGTGACTCTCCTTTCTGACACTTTGAATTTTGGTGATACAATCAGATCTGGATAGGGGGCAAGGTCTGGACAGACTCACCTATTCCTTATTGATTCTCTGGTTTAGGTTACATCTACACTAAGGCCTGGTCTACACTATGAGATTAGGTCGAATTTAGCAGCGTTAAATCGAATTAACCCTGCACCTGTCCACATAACGAAGCCATTTACTTCGAAATAAAGGGCTCTTAAAATCGATTTCTGTAATCCTTCCCGACGAGGGGAGTAGCGTCGAAATTGCCATTTCGAATTAGGGTTAGTGTGGCCACAATTCGATGGTATTGGCCTCCGGGAGCTATCCCACAGTGCATCATTGTGACCTCTATGGACATAGGGTGACCAGACGTCCCGATTTTATCAGGACTGTCCCGATATTTGCTTCTTTGTCCCACGTCCCGACCAATGTTTGGTCGGGACACTGGACAAAAAAGAAATTTTGCCCTCCGCTCTGGCGCTCGCGCCCCCCCCCACCCCGGCTCCGCCCCCTCCTTCCCCCATTGGCTCCCTCCCCAAATCCCCGCCCTGGCCCCGCCTCTTCCCCAACCACGCAGCATTCTTCCTCCCTCCCAGGCTTGCAGCATGGCGGCGCAAGCCTGGAGGGAGGGGGTGGCGGTGGTGCCTGGATCCTGGAGCTGGTGAGTCAGCTCCGGCACCCGGGCACCGGGCGGGCAAAGGGGGGCTGGCAAGGGAGGGAGACGGGGGGCTCAGCTGTGAACCCCCCCGCCGCGCCAGAGGGCTTCTGCCCAGGCTGCTGCACCCGGGGCCGGGAGCGCAGCCTGGAGGCTGCTCCAGCCCTGCAGCCCGCGGGGCAACGCGGTGGGTCCGGTCGGGGGCAGCGCGGAGCGGGCAGGGGCCAGGTGGGCGGCGCGTGGGCGTGGGCCGAATCCCTGCTGCTGCCAGGGAGCCCCACGCCTCTCCCTCCCGCTCGCGACTGTGGCTCCTTCCCGGCAGGACGCGCCCCCCGGCCTGCCCCGCGCACATGCGGCGCGCGTCCAGCTGCTCCTTCCCGGCAGGAGGGAGACTAGGCGCGGGGGATGCGCGCCGCATGTGGCCGGGGCAGTGGGAGGCGCATCCCGCCGGGAAGGAGCCACAGCCGCGAGCGGGAGGGAGAGGCGCGGGGCTCCCTGGCAGCAGCGGGGATTCGGCCCCTGCCGCCCACCCGGCTCCTGCGCGCTCCGCACTGCCCCCGCCCGGACCCACCACGCCCCGCATATGCCCGTGGCGGGCCGGGGGGCGGGCAGCGTAGGGCCGGGGCCTGATAATGCCCCAGGCCCCTTTAAAACTCTTTTTTTTTTGCTCCACCCCCTCCTTTTTTTTGCTCCGCCCCCATCCCGATATTTTATACTACTAATCTGGTCACCCTATCTGGACAGCACTCTGAACTTGGATGCACTGGCCAGGTAGACAGGAAAAGCCCCGTGAACTTTTGCATTTCATTTCCTGTTTGCCCAGCGTGGAGAGCACAGTTGACCATGCAGAGCTCATCAGCACAGGTAACCATGCAGTCCGAGAATCGAAAAAGAGCACCAGCATGGACTGTATGGGAGGTACTGGATCTGATCGCTATATGGGGAGAAGATTCCATGCTAGCAGAATTACGTTCCAAAAGACGAAATGCCAAAACATTTGAAAAAGTCTCCAAGGGCATGATGGAGAGAGGCCACAATAGGGACTCACTACAGTGCCGCGTGAAAGTTAAGGTGCTCAGACAAGCCTATCAAAAAACAAAGGAGGCAAACGGTCGCTCCAGGTCAGAGCCGCAGACATGCCGCTTCTACGCTGAGCAGCATGCAATTCTAGGGGGGGCCGCCACCACTACCCCACTTCTGACCATGGATTCCGAGGAGGGGGTAATCTCAGCCATGCCTGAGGATTCTGCGGACGGGGAAGATGATGATGATGAGGAGGAGGACGACAAGCTTGCGGAGAGTACACAGCACTCCGTTCTCCCCAACAGCCAAGATCTTTTTCTCAGCTTGACTGAAGTTCCCTCCCTATATCTACCCAATAGCTTCATCAACGACTTAGATATTGGCATAGAAAGTACGCTTATTAAATTTGCAGATGATACCAAATTGGGAGGGATTGCAACTGCTTTGGAGAATAGGGTCAAAATTTAAAATGATCTGGACAAATTGGAGAAATGGTCTAAGGTAAACAAGATGAAGTTTAATAAAGACAAATGCAAAGTACTTCATTTAGGAAGGAACAATCAGTTTCATACATACAGAATGGGAAGAGACTGTCTAGGAAGGAGTATGGCAGAAAGGGATCTAGGTGTTATAGTGGACCACAAGCTAAATATGAGTCAACTGTGTGATGCTGTTGCAAAAAAAGCAAACGTGATTCTGGGATGCATTAATAGGTGTGTTGTGAGCAAGACACGAGAAGTCATTCTTCTGCTCTACACTGCGCTGGTTAGGGCTCAACTGGAGTATTGTGTCCAGTTCTGGGAACCGCATTTCAAGAAAGATGTGGAGAAATTGGAGAGGGTCCAGAGAAGAGCAAAAAGAATGATTAAAGGTCTAGAGAACATGACCTATGAAGGAAGGCTGAAAGAATTGGGTTTGTTTAGTTTGGAAAAGAGAAGACAGAGAGGGGACATGATAGCAGTCTTCAGGTATCTAAAAGGGTGTCATAAGGAGGTGGGAGAAAACTTGTTCATCTTAGCCTCTAAGGATAGAACAAGAAGTAATGGGCTTAAACTGCAGCAAGGGTGGTTTAGGTTGGACATTAGGAAAAAGTTCCTATAAATTGCCTAGGGAGGTTGTGGAATCTCCATCTCTGGAGATATTTAAGAGTAGGTTAGATAAATGTCTATCAGGGATGGTCTAGACAGTATTTGGTCCTGCCATGAGGGCAGGGGACTGGACTCGATGACCTCTCGAGGTCCCTTCCAGTCCTAGAGTCTATGAATCTATGAATCCCAACCCTCCCAAGGCGTTATCCCAGAAAATGAGGCCATGGAAGGGACCTCTGGTGAGTGTACCTTTGTAAATATAGAACATGGTTTAAAAGCAAGCGTTTTTTAATGATTAATTTACCCTGAGGACTTGGGATTCATTTGCGGCCAGTACAGCTACTGGAAAAGTCTGTTAACATGTCTGGGGATGGAGCGGAAATCCTCCAGGGACATATCCATGAAGCTCTCCTGGAGGTACTCCAAAAGCCTTTCCAGAAGGTTTCTGGGCAGTGCAGCCTTATTCCGTCCTCCATGGTAGGAAACTTGACCATGCCATGCTAGTAGCAAGTAATCTCGTATCATTGCATGACAAAGCCTGGCAGCGTATGGTCCCGGTGTTTGCTGGCATTCAAGCAACATCCGTTCTTTATCTCGCTGTGTTATCCTCAGGAGAATGATATCGTTCATGGTAACCTAGTTGAAATATGGGAATTTAATTAAGTGGACAGAGGTGGCCGTTCCTACTGGGCTGTTTCCCTGTGTCTGAAAAGAAATCCTTCCCTGCAGTTAGCCAAGCGGGGGCGGGGGGGATTATTAGCGCTGAACTTTTCGCGTTTGGCTAGCAGGGATCTTCCTTGATACCAGCCATGCGGTGGCGGGGAGGGGTAAAGCGATCATCCCAGAGAATTGGATGGGGAGGGGTTAGTTTGGTTTCTGCAGGGATCTTCCCTGATACCAGCCACGTGGTGGGGGGAGGGATAAAGCGATCATCCCAGAGAATTAGATGTGGGGGGGGGGGGTTAGTTTGGTTTCTGCTGCTGCATGTTAACAGGAAAACCGCAGCACTCAATGGGGAAAGTATGTGGGAAAGGAGGGCTCTGCTTTTAGGAAGGCTGCAGAAGCCGAAAGAGAATGGTTTACCATGGCCGCACGCAAGCCAAATTCTGTTGCCCGGACCTGCGTCTGTGATCTCTAACACCAAAGCCGCAGGCACTCAATATTAAGATGCAAAATGCGACCTTGTACCGAAATCATATGTGCTATGTAATGTGAATAGTGTTGTTCACCGTGAAAGAGTATAAGCATTGTTCTGTAAAATGTATCTTTTTAAATATTTCTCTCCCTTTTTTCCCTCCCTCCTGCAGCTGCAAATTTTTCAAGCCTCCCTCCTCCGTCCCGAAGGCTATCTCAGATAAGGCGGCGAAAAAAAAAGGACGCGAGACTAAATGTTCTCTGAAATCATGGAATCGACCCGCAATGAAAGAGCTCATCTGAATGAGTGGAAGGACACGGTATTAAAGTACAGGAAAGATGCCAGTGAACGTGAGGCCATGAGGGACGCTCTAGATGAGAGGTGGCAGGCTGCAACGCTGGGGCTGCTGCGTGATCAAACGGACATGCTCCGGCGTCTGGTGGAGCTTCAGGAATGGCAGCAGGATCCCAGAGTGCCACTGCAGCCCCTGTATAACCGCCCTCCCCCTCACCAGGTTCCATAGCCTCCTCACCCAGACGTGTAAGAACGCGGGGGGGAAGGCTCCGTGCACCCGCCCACTCCACCCCAGTGGACAGCCCAAGCAAAAGGCTGTAATTATTTTGAACTTTTTAGTGGCCTTTTCCTTCTCTCCTATCCTCCTCCCAAACCTCACCTGGGCTACCTTGTCAGTTCTCTCCCTATGTTTATAATCAATTAATAAAGAATACATGATTTTTAAACGATAGTGACTTTATTTCCTTTGAAAGCAAGCTGTGATCGAAGGGGGGAGGGTGGTTTGCTTACAGGGAATGAGTCAATCAAGGGGGCAGGTTTTCAACAAACAGAACTTTCACACTGGCCAGTCATGAAACTGGTTTTCAAAGCTTCTCTGATGCGCAGCTCTTCCTGGTGTGCTCTTCTAATCGCCCTGGTGTCTGGCTGCGCATAATCAGCAGCCAGGCGATTTGCCTCAGCCTCCCACCCCGCCATAAAGGTCTCCCCCTTACTCTCACAAAGATTGTGGAGCACACAGCAAGCAGCAATAACAATGGGAATATTGGTTTGGCTGAGGTCTGAGCGAGTCAGTAACGTGCGCCAGTGACCCTTTAAACGTCCAAATGTACATTCTACCACCATTCTGCACTTGCTCAGCCTGTAGTTGAACAGCTCCTGACTACTGTCCAGACTGCCTGTGTATGGCTTCATGAGCCATGGCATTAAGGGGTAGGCTGGGTCCCCAAGGATAACTATAGGCATTTCAACATCCCCAATGGTTATTTTCTGGTCTGGGAAGTAAATCCCTTGCTGCAGCCGTTTAAACAGAGTAGTGTTCCTGAAGACGCGAGCGTCATGAACCCTTCCCGGCCAGCCCACGTTGATGTTGGTGAAACGTCCCTTGCGATCCACCAGTGCTTGCAGCACCATTGAAAAGTACCCCTTGCAGTTTATGTACTGGCTGCCCTGGTGCTCCGGTGCCAAGATAGGGATATGGGTTACCATTTATCGCCCCACCACAGTTAGGGAATCCCATTGCAGCAAAGCCATCCACTATGACCTGCACATTTCCCAGAGTCACTACCTTTGGTAGCAGCAGCTCAGTGATTGCTTTGGCTACTTGCATCACAGCAGCCCCCACAGTAGATTTGCCCACTCCAAATTGATTCCCGACTGACCGGTAGCTGTCTGGCATTGCAAGCTTCCACAGAGCTATCGCCACTCACTTCTCAACTGTGAGGACTGCTCTCATCTTGGTATTCTGGCGCTTCAGGGCAGGGGAAAGCAAGTCACAAAGTTCCATGAAAGTGCCCTTACACATGCGAAAGTTTCGCAGCCACTGGGAATCGTCCCACACCTGCAACACAATCCAGTCCCACCAGTCTGTGCTTGTTTCCCGGGCCCAGAATCTGCGTTCCACGGCTATAACCTGCCCCATTAACAGCATGATCTCCAAAGCGCCAGGGTCCGCAGTTTGATAGAATTCTGTGTCCATGTCCTCATCACTCTCGTCGCCGCGCTGCCATAGTCGACTCCTCCTCGCCTGGTTTTGCAGGTTCTGGTTCAGCATAAACTGCACGATACCGCGCGAGGTGTTTACAATATTCATGACTGCTGTCTTGAGCTGAGCGGGTTCCATGCTTGCCATGGTATGGCATCTGCACTGTTCACCCAGGAAAAAAGGCACGAAACGATGGTCTGCCATTGCTTTCCTGGAGGGAGGAGGAGGATGTACCCAGAACCACCCGCGACAATGTTTTTGGCCTGGGATCTCAACCCAGAATTCCAATGGGCGGAGGAGACTGCAGGAACTATGGGATAGCTACCCACAGTGCAACACTCCGGAAGTTGACACTAACCTCGGTACATGGACGCACACCGCCGAATTAATGTGCTTACACTCGACTTTATACAATCGGTTGCCAAAAATCGAATTCTGTAAATTCGGATTAATCCCGTAGTGTAGACATACCCTAAGGTAGGGAGGTGTTTTCCAGCTTGATAAAACATACTCACACTCTCTCTCATCTGAGCTAGGATGCTAAAAATAGTAGCGTAGCGGCAAGCTATATCACGGGCAAGATGCTCTGACTACATACCCATGAGGTTCTGATGGGTTTGTACTCTGGGCGGCTAGCCCATGCTGCTGTAACTACCCTACCATTTTTTAGCATGCTAGCTAAGATGAGAACTAGTGCTAGTACGTTTATGTGAGCTAAGAAGAACATCCCTGCCTTGTAGTGTAGATGTAGCCTCTATCTTTTCTTGGTCTTTTCACAATTTAGTCTATGTTGCAGGAAGGGAAGATACAGAGTAAGCCCAAGCTGTAGACCTGTATTATCATTTTTTCCTCATGCTATCAAGCAGTTTATTGCAATAGACACAATGGGCTAACTTCACCCTGCAGTAACTCCATTTGTATTAATTTCATTATCATTGAGAGTTTCAGGGTATAAATGTGTGTGTTCTAAGCTCAGAAATATTTATTTATACAAAAACGTACAACCTACCTATTCTACTAGAATTCTCATACTAAGCCTAATTGCTGTATATTGCAAAGACAGCAAATAACATGTGCTTCCTACAGTATATAAACCCACACTGTGATAGTATTCTTGGGGCTTCTGATATCACATGATGCATGTGATATTCCACACTAAGGGAGGAGTTCAGTGTTTCCTGTACCTTTATATTAATCGCTTACATTTTGGCACAGTGATGCTGCAAAGAGGATGTGAATGGGTAGTAAGCATCATCATAGCATCTACAAAATGTGTATTCTTATCATTCTGTTAAAAATACAGAGTGCAGCAATGACACTGCAACATATAAAATTATCTGCTTTAAACATGCTATCATACCATAGCCTGCATTGTGCTCTATCCCTGAAAATAAATTCTTATAACATTTTAGTGAAATCTTACAATTCTTATTCAAAAATAAAGCTAAACAAAACCCAAGATGTTTAGTCATAGCACAGTATTTATATATACATAATTTCCTAGTTGGTCAGATGATTGGAGTTTTACAGTACTGGTTTTGAAGAGTGGAGAACAACTGAGTTTCCTTTTTAAAGAATTTATGGTAAGACATTTTGGAAATGATTCAGTCCTAATAAGGTAATTTCAGAAGAGAGATTCGCCTATCATAAAGTTTGAAGATGTATAGCAGCTATTTTATTAAGTCCCCCTGTCAAGGCTGTATCCCTACTTTGAACTTTAGGGTACAAATGTAGGG
>NW_020664417.1:51263444-51400400 GCF_002925995.2 Terrapene triunguis | reverse complement strand
CATAAATTGATTGTTAGTGAAACACTAATACTCATACTCACAAATGGTGGGAATGTTTTTTCAGACCTTTCTGCCTGTAAAAGTAGACTGTTAAATAAGGAATCCAAATACACAGGACTCAAAATCAGAAAATGTATAAGGTACCAGTTTTAGAAACTAGTAAAATTTTCATAAGTAATCCAGCAACTCACATGACACATCTAAGATCCAGTCTTTCACTGCTGTATATGGTAGAGAGAATTGAAAATGCAGGTACCATTGGAAAACCAGGGCTATACTCTTCTTAATGAAAAGTGTTTGCAGCCCTTCAAGTCTCTTTCTGACACACATCAAAAAGCTGTCACTGGCCCAGGATGGAATCTGACCTACCTGGAGTCTCCTGCATGGGTACATTTTAGGGAAAATTCCTCATTGTGAGACGGAAGCAGCATTTCCATGGTGGGGCAATTACAGCAGCTGTTTGAAGTTGCTCAGGAGTTTGGTTGATAGAATAGCTCTTACTGGGCAGATGGCAAGTGAAGTAGTCAAATTAATGATACATTTATCACTATTCTCACTCAATATATAAAAAGGTATGTGTGCACGTGTGTGTGTGTGTGTGTGTGTGTAATAACACACACACACACACACACACACAATATGGGATAAATCCAGACTCAGCCTTAGAAGGGCCTGAGACATCAGGTTTTAATGTTCTGACATTTTGGGATCTAGAAAAGTTTTTAGAACATTTGTAGTTTTTCTTAGAGGAAGCACTGAGATCTGTATATTCAAACTCTTTCTCCACTCTTTGCATTTGTGTAGTCTTTTTCACCAGAATGCAAAGTGGATGTAAAACACAACCTTTCTGATGGGTAGCATTTCACACTCCACTCTGCATAGGCATAAGTTACTATACATGGTGCAAGGCAAAGGAGGAACGTTGCTACAGTGGGGATTTTTTGCAATGTTTTAGGAATGCTAAACATCGCTAAGATATTTTTCCTGCAGCAGGTGTGAAGTTACAGAACGCATGATGCAGTGGTATAAAGGATTTATGAACACTCATTTGAGAACCTGAATCACTCACTCATGACTAAGTTTTATATATAAATATCTGTACAATATTTCAAGCTGTGAAACCCTCTGAGAGTGTTAACTATGGGTTCAATCCATTTCCCCAGTGAAGGCAGTGGGAGTTTTGCTATTGACTTCAATGGGAGTAGAAACAGGCCCTGTAATCCATCCTAAATGAGCTCTATGTGGACACAAAGATCCATCTGTGTATTTGAAATCTATTGTAATAGTTACCATGCATAGGATTGTACAGCGTGAAATACTGTTTTGATACACATATACCCATTCCTGAATTCTCAGGTCATATCTCTCCTGTCTTGATAATGGCAGAAATTCCATGGTCAGTGTGAGTAGTCCTGTTTTCCATATTTCTACAAATAAAATTAAGTTTATATGCCACAGACCATGATAAATTTCATGGGATGGGTTTTTGACATGTTGCTACCATAAAATAAAACCACCAGCAAAAAAGGATCCTATCAAAAACATGTATTTTTTTTGTCTATCGTAAGTGAGCATCCTTGTTGATTTCAGCGGTCAGTGATATGATTTAAATGGTATGTTGGTAACTAGTTTTCCCTAAAAGGCTCACATACTTGCACAGGAATAAACAAACACGCACAACCAAACCAGAGAAAGACTTAATGGTAAATATGTATCATTTATACTTTGCCAAAATGGTTTTGAGGTTTATTACACTACAGTATCTCAAGGAAGATTTTTTAAATAGAGCTACAGCAAATATTTGTCTGTATGCTCACAGAAAAGTTAAACATATCTAAATATAACTATTTCAGTAAAGCTTTCCAAGGAGAAGTAGTGTCCAAAAATACTGAATGATGAGCTCATTCACACTTAGACATAAATGTTTTTTTTTAAAAAATGAGCTATGGAAGTCCACAAAGAGAACATAAAATGAGAACAGCATGAGCAATACTCCCTCCCCCGACCATAAATAAATACAAATCTGTATGTAAGTGACTAGTATCGAGTCCATTATTTTTGTCATGTACAAAACAATAAGAACTGTCGTTGAAATTTAAGGCATTCTTCTGAGGCGTTGTGGTCTGAAAGTCAGTTGCACTATGACAGACTATTTATGGCTTATTAAAATCAAATCTCAGGCTGACTGGGTCAGTATTCTCTATGTTCAGCATGGGGGAAGTACAGCACTTCCCAGTGGAAGTTACCTACCAAATAAAGCTATGTGATAGCCCTTCTTCTCTATGTCTCACAACTAAAAGAGCGGGACAGGTTCTCTGCTTCCTTAATTTTATGACCAGTTGTTATACAAGGCCAAGATCTTCAAATCCCCTGGGATTTAGGCACCTAAACACCTTTGAGAATCTGGGCTTTTGTTACCAGGCCGGTATTCACAAACTGGAGGGAGTTCAGTGATAAAGAGCAAAAATAGTAACGGAGGCTGCTAAGGAAAAAATAATTGGGTTAAATATGTATATTTTGATGAAGTGACAACTAAAGAAGAGACATTAAATAAAAGCTGAAGGCTGTCAAAACCAAAAGAGGAGAGTAATGATTTAGCATAACGTAAAAGAGGGGGGACTATCTGTGAATAATATTAAATTAAGACAAATAAAATATATACTTACAAAGTCAGGACATTTTTTGACATTTAGATCTACATTATTATGCAACAGCCTTGTGTCAGGATCAGCTGGCACAGGCCTTGATGCCCATGCACAATCCCACTGCTGTCATCAGAACTTTATATAAGGATACAGAAGTATATGCTAGTTGATTCCAATACAGGAGCAGAAACCTAGTGAAGTGGCAGAACACTCATGGCTTGACCAATTCAAAACTAGACTGCATAAAGCAATAATAAATTTAGACTGAGAACAATCCTGCACTAGCATCAAACTGGAGCAGATGACCTGCAAGACCCTTTTTGTCCATGGATTTTAGAATTTCTCTTTCCACCCTGAAAGATTTTAACCCCTTCACTGTTCAGGTGGCTATGTATGGTGTTGGTGGGGAAGAGGAGAAGAGAGACACGCGGCATATAGCCTGTCACAAAATTAACATTCCACCATAACCTAAATTTTGCATAACAGGAAAGCAATAGAATGATCTTTCAGTATCGTGAAATAAGTATTATTCCTCCTGGTAGCTTTCAACATAGAATATAAATAAGAAAGACCACAAGGCATGGAGGAGTAGGTTCCAGCCTAAAAAGGATTAAAACCAACCAAGAAAGTTACATCAGCTTTGCAGTATAAAACTGGAAATATTTTGGGGACAGTTGTGCAACTTGCATGGTTTTTATGCATCAGATAATACACAATATAACATAAAACCCTTTGAATCCCCAGCCCAGCCTACAAATTCTCTGAAAAGCAGCATTAAAGCACAGGAAACACATTCCTAATTTCAATACAAATATTTCCTCTGCTTTAATGTATCACCAAAATGGGTCATTCTCAACTTCCTACACTGTTGTATGGATATAGATGTGTCCACAACTGTAATACCCCAAGTGCTCTATGGAAAACTGTACCCAGAACATAAGAACACAGCACAGTAAAACACTATTTTAAAAGCCCTGCTTTCTCCTTAACTATATTTCCTTAGCTTATTACACCAATCACCTTGAGCATAAATCTGTCTTCTTCCCCATCTGTTCTTTCTTCAAAAGCAACTTCCCATTGTCCTTGACTGCAGCTCCTATATACCGTTCTCTATCAATCTTAATTGAAAACAGCAATGCATTAATATGCTTTCTCTCCCCAAGCAAGTTCTTAACCCTTTAGATCCAGTACAGTACTACATCAGTGATGCTACACATGCTGCAATTACTTTAGCTCCATAAGGTCTATAGTAGCTCTTATTGATTTTATTTGTACAATGCAGGAAGAAGCTGGGAATCAGACATGGATGCTGTTCAGCAATAAAACATTCTTAAGCCAATTAAGCCATTCGGTTCTTTAGGAGATGCTCTTTTGCTAGATAGCACCTCAGTAACAATCACCATAATAGTTATGGTAGCTCAGAATGATTTAAGTCTCCTAATGACTTTATTAACTAGAAAAATTTACCAAGCTTGTAAGTGTGAGGCCCCAATAGCAGCAACTGTGAACACTTCTATTATATTCAAGTTTAAGTTTGACACTTAGCTTTGTTTTACACCAGTATCCTACTATAATGGTTTGGGGAGATGATAAGAGACAGAAGGAAAAGACTGCATTGGCAAATGTGATGCAGATAAACTCACATCCAATGTCCTGGACACTGCAGGAAGACAAGTAACCAGGAATGTGGTTTAACTAGGCTGCAACTTTAACATCTGGAAACTTTGTATCATCTCCTCATCTGGTGCAGGTCATCCTTCAATTGTAATCTGTTCTACCTAGCGGAGGGCTGCCATCAGCCCCCACCCAATTAACCTGGTCCAACACCATTGCTGAGACCCTATCCCCCTCCTCTCATACTTGAGTGAAGGGAGTAGGGAAGTGAGGGTTGTTGCCATGCTGAGTCATTCATTAGCCCCAACCCCATTTCTACTCTGCCCCCCATTTTCTTTTGAAGATGCTTTCTCCCAATCTGCTTCTAATTCTGGTTTATCAGGGAACCAGACCCTCTATTGAACATAGTCTGCACTGGGCCCCTGCTACCAAGAGGCCCCAGCAGTTTTCTTGGCTGCCTCCCCTCACCCCTGCCAGAATCCTAGATTGTTAACCATTTGGGCTCTGACTCAAGTTTGAACCCTAGCCTCATTCCATCCACACACAAATCAGTCTGACTCAGGTCAGCAAGCACTGCTGCAGGGGTGGGTCCAAGCCCAAGTCCTGCTGTGACCCAAATCCAAGCCCTGTCATTTTGCAATGTGGACACAAGCCACAGATCCAAGTCAGAAGATCTGCGTAGTGCAGTATGGACATGTTAGCACAGCTGTGAGACCCAGGTCCAGCAATTGTAAATCCAGGTACACAATGAAGTATGGACACTCAAGCACAGACTTGGAAAAATCAAGTCCACAGGCCTGGTTCCACAGACCTGGGTTTACACTATAAACCTGCCCTTACAGGCTGAGCACTCTCATGAGCATCCATGGGCTTGGCCTGTGCAAATAACATTACCCTTGTAATAAAACACAGGAGATGAAGTCTTAAGAGGGTATTGGGAGGTATAGCCAGAAAGCGGCTTTATCTGAAAGCTAGCTACTATTATTCAAGCCCTCACCATGTCTACAGCAGGGGGATAGAAGAATAAGAGATCATTATTCTAGGTCTTTCCCATTGTAGGCATGGCTTGACATAAGTAATTGGACATGGGTGAGGCCTCATTTCTTGCGACACAGGATTAAGGAGGTAAATGGCTCAGCAGTCTGGAAACAGTCTTGCTAACTAAGATAGGGGGAACACCCAGGGGACCATTTACAATAGACGAGATAAACCTGGAATGTAAAATGAGGTAAAGAGTAAGCTGGGCATGGGCAGTGTGTGGACAGGGCATACTGTACAGGAATTGGTTCCTTCAAAGTGACCAAGCCAATCCCAAAACGTGTGTTGCCATGTAGAGTAAATGCACTGTATTATGTAAATGTATATAAAGGAAGCGATTTTCTGTGTAACTTTGGATGTGTGCTATGCCTGATACCCATGGCCTATTTGTGAGTGTGATCAACTCAGTGTAGCTTTGTTGTATGATAAATAAAGGAACCTGAGTAACAAGATTGGAGTTCTTGGGAAATTGAGTGGAAAAGATCTTGGGGAACCCCAACACCAATCATTCTGCTAACTTTGTCATAAGGAGGTAGTAGTTCAAGAAATATTCCCAAGGAACATTTTTGGGCACACGCTTCAGAACACAGGCTTGTAGAGATCCACTATCCAGAAAGCCCCTCCAACTTAAAAAACAAAAACCCAAAACAAAACAAACCCCTTACCTCTCACTATGCAATGTAAACTCTGTTTGGCTTTGACATTTAGAATCATTCTATCAAATCTATCCCTTAGTATATCTTTAGTCCCACTGAATACCCTTCCCAAACCATGATTTCCATTGTCATGATAATCCCACAGGGGGTACCCATAGCACTTTGAGGTCAGCGGCAGATGAGGCTTTTGCCATACTCCCATACTAGTTCTGTTCCTATAGGGGAGGACCCGACTGACCCTCTCCTCTAACCCTCTCTTCTAATGGAGTGTCACCTCCCCTGGGGTCCAGGGCAAATGTGTGCTCTATGAGGTTTTTAAAACACCTCTGCTTTTGTAGTTGTGTAAGTCTGAATATTTCCCCTCAATGAAAGCCCAGGATAATTGCTTGCTAAAATCAGGTCTCCAGCTTGATGGCTGAGGAACTTATAAATCAGTCAGCACAAAGGAGTGACACCACATGAGCCAAAACCATCCTTTTTAACCTTATTTCACGATCAGCCTGGTCCTACTTCATTCCCACATGCATTGCAGCCATCAATTTAAGTTCCTTCAAATGGTCTCATGCAAGAGCCCTAAATGTATTGTGTGCCTAACAGACTAATTTGCTATATTTTGACAAGACCAACTCTCCCTCCAAATATCTGTCCGACAGCATGCCTGCATATATCTGATAGGTGGCACAACCGCTTTCCCAGATTGAAGTTACTCTGTTAGTCTCCGTGCCCTTCTTATGTCTCTCTGGCCTGTCTTCCATCTTGTCTTCCTTATGTAATAATGAGATTAATTCTCTATATTGCCCTTAAATATGACCTCTAGTGGCTTTGAGCAGGTGCATCATGATTAGAGCAGTCACTCCTGTTTAATACTGCCGTGCTGACTAGAATTGTCATCTGTGGGGGAATCACCACACAATACACCTCACCACACACATACACATGCAGAAGGAGCTGGCTCAATAGCCTTATCCCCTATACCTGCATTTCCTTGCTGAGCTAGATTCAAAGGTGTTTGACCTATAACATTCTGCCTGCTACTGGACCCACTGCCATGGGTCCAGTAGCACAATTGTGCACTCATTCATGGCACGCTGGGGGGCCAACACCTAGATCCCAATGCAGGAGGGTTGCTTTTCTTATCCATAATATTGGGCACTAGGACCCATGAAATCCACAATCTCATCATAGTCTGTCAGCCCAGTTACAGGAATGGCAGCATTTGGACCCAGTACTACAGGCTGCTACTAGCACCTGAAGAATCCAGGGAAAAAGAAAACTCCTCCAACACCTGATCCTTGGGTAGAGGAGCTCATAAGCCCCGTCAAGGGAAAGTCTTACAGGCACCATAGCTTCTGGGCCGACCCAAAGCTCCCTGAGAAAAAACTTTCTGCCCTGTCCTCCCCTCCCCTCCAAGTCACTGATTTCATCCCCTTAAAGGGGCCAAGGGTTTTCTTCTCCTGCTGGCCCAGAAAAAGCCTTCCCACCTGTGAGGCTGCAGGGGAGCAGTGTATAAAGGCAATGCATGCTTTTCTAAAATTTGATATTATTCAGAGACCCTCTGAAGTTGACAGAGAATTTAAATTCAAGGAACCCACCACCATGCTCTCAATTATGAACAGGGATTGAAATTTCCTATCATATTAGGGGCTGCAGAGAATATGTAGGAAAATTGGGGTCTTTTACAACTCAATACAGTGTAATGCATGAGGGACACATAAGGGAATGGATTTTATATAGGCTGTGAGGAAAAATAGGGGTCTAGCCATGCATATGTAATCCAGTACCCTTCACAAGAGCTGTTCAGAGTTGTGACTCCTATTCCAGTTCAGGCACTGCAATGGTAGTTAAAAGAGGGGTTGCAGAGAGACTGAAACAACCACCAGTTATACTGAAACAACAACTCAATTACTGTTATAACACTGTAAAATATCAATATGATGACAGGAAATCTTTTATACAAAATTGTGTGTTGACAATTTGAAACTGACAGACTCACAGGGCAAACTACAACTCGTAGTGTACCACAAAACCCATGAATTCATGGCTATCGGTTTAGATTCCTGCTTCTAATCTTTAGTGGCCTTTTCTGATGCTACAAAACTTTGGTTTTAGACTATTTGAGCATTTTAAAATTACATTAAAAAAAGGTCCAAATGCTTCCAAAGCAGCTGTAGGAACTTTGTGTTCAGCTGGAGGAAATCCAAGATGGCTTCTGCAAGGAGCATCTGCAGGTGTTTGCAAACTCTTCCATGGGACCTTTAATTCCTCCATTATTTTAAAGGAATGGCAGTGTACTCTGTCATTAGAGCTTGCTATTTCCTTTGAGAGTATTTTAATTAAATGTCATTTAAATACATTGTTTCTACAAATACTATTTTATATATTGATATTTACATATGTTTACAGATAGATTGCCGCTGTAGATGAGTGGCTGCCTCACAGTACCCCCTGTTGGCCTCAGGGCAGCCCTATCCACAGCCCCTTACCTCAGTTATCCTTCTCAGATTTTCAAATAAACTCCATACTGAGTTTTTTTCCAGAACAGTCCTCCTTAGGGTCTGATTTATTAAGTTGAAAACTAAACACAAAAGTCTTCCCTCCAGCTGCATAGAGCTGAAACTCCCATGGTCTGGTCACAGTCCTTCCTGCCTTAGCAGGCTACTCCACACCCTTCCTAGCTGAAACTAGTCCCCTGGTCTCAGAGTCTTCCCTGCAAGAGCCTCTCTTGCTCTGCATTGTACCATTACAGCCTTCTGGGCTTCCCCACTACTGTGGGTACTTTCTTTTCTTTATAGGAAATTGCCTGATTCCCCTCAGGTGGGGCTCATCCTGCAATCACGGTTGGCTTAGCCCCAGGTTCTCCAGCCCAAGGGCAAGCCACCCTGTTACAGTCTCTATAAAGGGTAATCCATTGCTACAACTTGTCTATAGCATCCAAAAAGGATTCATTTTCCTAAGCTTGTGTCGTTCTTTAAAAATGACTCATAAAAACCATTTAGCTTTAAAAAGTCAGTATTAGATGTATTCTTAAACCACAACTTTGGATAAGTCTGTGACAACATCCTCCAGCAATTTATAACTTCCCTCAACTCATGCATTACATCAGCTCTAGGCTATTCCTAAGGGGAATTTAAACTTTAACTAATGACCAGAGAAAGAACTGTACTCATTTTCTCCTAATCACATATTTTTGCTCACTTTCTAAATGCCAATATTTTGCACGATAAACTCTTTTTCACTCACAATGAAAGCGGAGCATTAAAACTAGAGCTTCTATGGAGCCTTTTTCTCACAACAAGGAAGGGTTCAAAAAGTTTCTACAGAGACACAGTCCTTTTATATTACAGAAATATTTGAGATTCGGACAAGAACATAAGAATTATGCTTATACTTTCAATAGCATATTTGACAGTTAGAAATGACATAATGAAAAAACAGAAGGCCAAATCCTAAATGGTACACTGAATGCTATGGGAGTTGTAAGTGCTAAGTATCCTTTAGAATTTGTCCCTAACTGCACAGAATTAGTTCACAGTTATTCTACATATTTACTCATGGTGCAGAAAAACTACTCTTACACATTCATAAATTTATCCTTTCTCTATACTGATTCACTATGGAAAATTGATGCAACCAGGCAGTCTGATAATGTAGGTATTATTTGTTCACATGTTAATGCAATAATCACTGAAAAATATCATTTTTAGGCATATAGTTTTCTCACATATACATACAGAAGTTAATACATTTATTTGGGCATAAGCTTTCGTGAGCTATAGCACACTTCATCAGATGCATGGAGTGAAAAATACAGTAGGTAGGTATAAATATACAGCACATGAAAAGATGGGAGTTGCCTTACTAAGTGGGGGGGTCAGTGCTAATGAGGCCAATTCAATGAGGGTAGATGTGGCCCATTCTCAACAGTTGACAAGAAGTTGTGAGTATCAGAGGGAAAATTACTTTTTGTAGTGACCCAGCCACTTCCAGTCTTTATTCAGGCCTAATTTGATGGTGTCAAGTTTGCAAATTAATTCCAGTTCTGCAGTTTGTCATTGAAGTCTGTTTTTGAAGGTTTTTTGGTTGAGGAATGGACCAGTCCACACAAGAGATCCACTTCCTGGACACTACAGTGCAAATAAGCGATGGTCATAACATAAACATAAACACCACCCTAAACTGGAAACCTACTGACCGCTATACTTACCTACATGCCTCCAGCTTTCATCCAGATCACATCACATGATACATTGTCTACAGCCAAGCCCTAAAATACAAGCGCATTTGCTCCAATCCCTCAGACAGAGACAAACACCTACAGGATCTCTATCAAGCGTTCTTAAAACTACAATACCCACCTGGTGAAATGAAGAAACAGACTGACAGAGCCAGAAGGGTATCCAGAAGTCAACTACAGAACAGGCCCAACAAAGAAAGTAACAGAATGCCACTAGCCATCACCTACAGCCCCCAACTAAAACCTCTCCAGCCCATCATCAGGGATCTACAACCTATCTTGGAGGACGATCCCTCACTCTCACAGACCTTGGGACACAGGCCAGTCCTCGTTTACAGACAGCCCCCCAACCTGAAGCAAATACTCACCAGCAACTACACAGCACGCAACAGAAACACTAACCCCGGAACCAATCCCTGCAACAAACCCTGTTGCATAACTCTGTGCCGGAATTTTGCATTTGTCCAGTTCAGGTGGCCTCCACAAAAAGCAATTTTGTAATTACTTTTTAGTACTAAATATACTAACTTCTGATGCTTTTGATCAGAAACAGTTTTAAACAGTTGAGGAAACAACAGCACGGGACAAGTAATGGATTGGCAACATCCATTAATACCTGTAGTGACTCTACCTTTGTTTTCAAGTAATATCAACTACAGAAACTCAATAGGGCCCTCATCAATTTATCATTTGCTTGGTATCCCTTAAATTAATTAACATTCTCTCTATTACTGTGTTGGCTTTGACTATAGGTTTCCAAATTCATGTTTATCAGGCCAATGAATCCTAGTCCTGGCCTTAAAAGAATTTTTAGCAAAGCAGATCACAACAAAGACACACAAAACAAGGAATGAGCATGATACAATATTGTAACCTCTTTCGGCCAACAACCTTACCTGTTTACCTGCTATAAGTGTCGAGCACACTTTTGGAACTTGTTAAATAATAAATGATACATAAAGTTTGCCTGGGGGAATATTAATATTAGGAATTAAGGCACAGAAGCTTATCTGTATTCATAGCACACCCTAAACTACATGGTATTAAGAAAAGTGACATAAGATGGCTAATTGGATGGTTCTCACAAGATACTGTGCTTACATTTGCTGCAGACAAACAGACATGACAGAGCTTGTATCTTGCAGTCTCCTGGAATGAGAATGAGAAGATGCCTCTGCTTCCTTTAAATTGACAGAAATCTTTATCGGTGCTTTGAGTACAGGAAGAATGGGTAAAACCCTTCTAAAACCGTACTGACTTTGTTTACTAGTTCTGCTATTTTATTTTTAACATATTCACTCTTCTCTCAGCCCCTCCGTAGTTTCCTTTTCTCCCTTCCATCTGAAAAGTTAATATAGAAAAAAATGTTATTTTCTTGTTTTATAAGAAAAATAACTATAGAAGCTTATCCCAGTTTTTGTTTTACTATATTCTATTGCATTTTATCTGACATTTTTACAAGCTCTGTCTTTCCCTTTGTAAGGGCTTGTCTTCAGTACAGAGCTACAGGGGTGCAGCTGCACTGATATATGGGGGGGAGGGATAGCTCAGTGGTTTGAGCATTGGCCTGCTAAACCCAGGGTTGTGAGTTCAATCCTTGAGGGGGCCACTTAGGGATCTGGGGCAAAATCAATACTTGGTCCTGCTAGTGAAGGCAGGGGGCTGGACTCGATGACCTTTCAAGGTCCCTTCCAGTTCTAGGAAATGGGATATCTCCATTTATTTATTGATACACTAAAGCTGTAGTGCTTTAGTGAATATGCTACTATGCTGATGGGAGAGCTTCTCCCATCAGCGTAGTTAATCCACCTCCCTGTGAGGCAGTAGCTATGATGACTGGAGGAGCTCTCCCATCAAATTAGCACTGCATATATCGGGGGTTAGATAGGTATAACTACATCACTCAGGGGTGTGAATATAGGTCCATAGTGTAGACCTAGCCTCAGGCTTATATGCTGCCATCCGTTATGTGATAAAGAGGGAGACAGATTGTTAAAGATTTAAAATGTATCCAGTTATGCTCAGAGTAGCAGAAGATCCCTCTTTCCTTTATATGCACCCCAAGAGAAGGGTTTTATTAAAACACCCACAAGTTGAGAAGGCAAGAAAAAAAAAAGCACAACCCTGGTCTACCCCTAATAACTTTTAGACTGCTTCAAACTCTGACATTTATTTACAGAAACTGTACACAAACAGCAACAGAGAGTCCTGTGGCACCTTTAAGACTAACAGATGTATTGGAGCATAAGCTTTCGTGGGTGAATGCCCACTTCGTCGGATGCATGCTTATGCTCCAATACATCTGTTAGTCTTAAAGGTGCCACAGGACTCTCTGTTGCTTTTTACAGATACAGACTAACACGGCTACCCCTCTGATACTGTACACAAACAGAAGGCCAATGAGCAGAAGAATTACTGGAGCACTACAGCTACTCCCTGATGACTGCTATGGACACTCTGGGCCAAATGCTCCCCTGGTGTAAATGGACATAGCTCCATTGAAGTTAATAAAGCTTCACCTGTTAATACTAGCTGAGGATCTAGTTCTGGAACATTTTAGCCACCCTACCACTTGCCATGGTTCTCAGATGGACTTGCAAGAGAAAAAGTAAAAAGGAAGAAAGCATGAAAATCTATGGTGGAAAATGGAGTCTGATACTGACAGACACAGAAACAAGGAATTTTCAAAATCAGCATGCGGATGAAGCAAAGCTGGCTCAAGCTGAATCCAAGGCAAGAAAGCTGTGATTCTGGTTAGAAGAGGGAAGTGCTTTGAATAATTTGGTTCATCTGTAACATCCCCCACTTTTGAAGGTTGGTCTCCAGATTTGGGTCCTTTTGGACTCACCAATGCCAGAGGATGCGCTGAGTGCAGACACAAGAGGACACCTGTTTAATAACACAGGTGCCAAGAACAAGTCACTCTGGAATTCCACCCTATACACTGGCTGCTCTGGTGTAAAGTCCAGCTCAAGGTTACTGTCCTCATGGAGGGCTTTGAATATTAGTCTTGTACCTCGTTAGCTGAGAGATCATCTCTTCACCCATAACCATGACCTTTCACAATAGCTACATTACACTTGAACTATGAGTGAGGGAGACAGAACTTTCACAGGAGCTGGATTGAGACTAAGGAGCTCACTCCTGCAAGAAGAGAAGGAACGTACCACTCTTGGAACTAAATACAAACCTCTTTTCTTCAACTTAGAATAAGCTCTACAAACTCACACCTACACAGAAACAAGAATGCTAGTAAAGCTATTTTACCTATAGGCCATGAAGAAAGAAAGATTATTATCTCTATTATTAAATACTTGGTAATTACCCAGATACCATGGTGATGAGAATAAGGTAAGTACCCAGACAGGCTAATAAGAAACATGGAAATATGGAAATTTGGAAATATGACAAGGAAGCAAGTTGTGGGGCTGCTGAAGGAAGAGAAACTGGAGTGTGTGGTATCAGGGACATTCTGCGTGTATACAGGCTGAGCTCCATGAGGTTTTCAATATCTTTGCTTAGAGATCTCTGGCCACATGTGTATGTGAAATAACATCCTATCTCCCTTTTCTACATCTGCCTGACTTGCCTTGCCAAAGCAATGATGTGAGGCAACTGTGAGTTCTCTGATGTCACATATCGTTTCAGGAAGTAGTCAACTTCCTGATTTAACAAACAAAACAAACACAACACAAGAGGGGGGTAGAGACCCCAACCTCTTATTCTAATGCAAAGGGAGTGATGTTTGCTTAGATTTAATGAATTTGTGTGTTAGAGCAGGTTTCCGTAGGTTAATGAGCCCTGATTATTTAAAAAACTTCATGTTAGAATGAGCCCAGTTTTCTCCATGATTGCACTTCCGTGTGAACCCAACAGTAAGGTTCAGGTTCTGTGGGCTCACACACATACACTTAAGTTCATATTCGTTCACGAGAACCAGAAGTGGTCTCAGCAAAAACAGAAGTCTGATCTCATTAAAAAGTACCCTTATAAAACAGGGATAAAATGTGAGCCAAAATCTACAATAAAATAAGTGATAAAACTGTTCCCAAAATCTTGGGGAGTAACAAAAGACCATTACATCATGGATTAAGTTACTATCTACGTGTCAGACACAGGGGCTACTGAAAATGTTTTTTGTATTTTCCTTGTACCTTCCAGTCAGAGTTCAACTAAAGTGCAGTTTGTTCTCCTCTTCCCCATCCTTTCATCTTCCTTTATTTCCCATCCTTAGGCTGGCTGAGGTCTGCACCTTACATTTCTCACCAACCTTGTCTGCCTCAGTGATATCAGCTGCTATGCTGATCCCTCAGTGGTTTTCTTCAAAATTGAGACCCCGTTTGCATTGTCTGATTACAATGGATAGTCCTCACAGTCTTCATTAAAAAGGATTTGTTCCACATCAATTAGCAGCCGTCATTCTTCATAGCAATTGTTGCCTCATATCTCAGAAAGTCTCTTATTGGAACATGCTAGTGTTGAGACACTCTGCCACCTGTAATACTGTTCTGTTCATGGCTAGGCTGTGTTTCTGAGTGTTCTATATTTATTATTAACTTCCATCTCTGCTGTTCTGTACCTCTGTTGACCAGTCAGTGCCTAATTTCCACTCAGACCTAACTGTTCTATAGAATTCACTCTTAATGGCTCATAATCAAATCTGATATTATTTTTAGTCTTACATAGTTTCCTAAGGTGTTAAAAAATTCCCAGGAAGATGTAAATATATGTATGTGGGCAAATACATGTAGCTCTATTGCTTGCTATACATGCAGCTCTATTGCTGCTATGTAAATCCATGGTACACCCACACCTTGAATACTGTGTCCAGTTCTGGTCACCCCATCTAAAAATAAAAGGTACAGAAAAATGCAATAAAAATGATTAAGGGTATGGAACAGCTTCCATCTGAGGAATGATTAAAAAGACTGGGACTTTTCAGCTTGGAAAAGAGATGACTAAAGGGGGATATGATAGTGGTCTGTAAAATATGAATGGTGTGGAGAAAGTGAATAAGGAAGTGTTATTTACTCCTTCACATAGCTCAAGAACCAGGGGTCACTCGATGAAATTAATAGGCAGCAGGTTTAAAACAAACAAAAGGAAGTACTTCTTCACACAACACACAGTCAACAGAGTTCAAAAAAGAATTAGATAAGTTTATGGAGGATAAGTCCATCAGTGGCTATTAGCCAGGATGGTCAGGGATGCAACCCCATGCTTTATGTGGCCCTAGCTTCTGACTGCCAGAAGCTGGGAGTTGGCGATAGGGGATTGGTCACTCGATGATTGCCTCTTCTGTTCTTTCCCTCTGAAGCACCTGGTACTGGCCACTGTCGGAAGACAGGGTACTGAGCTAGATGTACCATTGGTCTGACCCAGTATGGCTGTTCTTATGTTCGCTTGAAGGAGATTCAACTAAGAAATACACAACAAAAGCCTAGTACACCACTCTGTTACACCAGTTTTACACCATTGATTTTGATAAGTTATACCAGCATAAAACTGGCATTATGCATTGGAGAATCAGGCTCTGGGTCTTTTAGCAGATGACAACAGCTTTAAAAATATTTAGGCAACTGTAAATATTGCATGTAGGGTAACCACCATTCATCAGTATTATGGGGAAATGTGTGTTCTATTGGTTAGAACAATGGCTTGAAAATCAGGACTTCAGTGCCCTAATCCCAGTTCTGCCAAAAACTCCCTAGTTATGGTTAAGTTATGTAGACCCCAGTTCAGCAAAGCACTTAAAAATGTAAGGATGGACTTAGCTGCTTTCATAACCTTGGTTGTCAGCGCAATATTGTCTGCCTGAAAAGTTCAAAACTCATGAGTTATACTCTCTCCTTCCCCACCCTTCCTCCCCCACCCCCCGTCCTTTCATGCTCAAACATACACTGCCAGACAAGGGTGAAGGCCTTATAATTCTAAAAGCAATAATATGGTCGGCCTGCTGAGATACTATCTATGTAATGGCCCCTTCAAATGAATGTTCTTTTTTTTGTGAGAGAGTTTCAGAATGATCTTAAACACCTCCCTTTACACCCTTAAAGAATGGACAGCATGATTCTTTCATGCTACTGTATTTCATTTACCATGCCCCGAACAATTTCTCTCACGTCACTTGGTCAGTTTAGTGGCACTAAGTTATTTCTTCCCTTTTATTGCATATCTGTTTTGATTATCTGAGTGGTGTTGAAAAGTTTTTGTTGGCATATCCTGTACCACTTATTCAAAGATGGTCAACTTCTCTTCTCCTTCACTCAGGGCAAAATTAACTCAACCTGCATAAAGCAGTATGGCCAACTAGAGCTGGTCAGGAACATTTCAACTAAACTTCCCCTCCAACTGGAAAAGGCTGATTCATCAAAACAAGCTTTTTGTGGAAACTGGGTTTTTGATTAGAAGGTTTGTCAGGTCCAAGATGAAATTTATAATGAAGGCCAAAGAGACCTACCCACAGTAGCCAATTGGTTAGGGTGCATGGTTAGGAAAACCAAGTTCAACTCGCTGCTTTACTTGTTGTGAGCAGAGACTTGAACCTAGGCCTCCCATATACCAGCTATGTGCTCTAAGCACCTACCTATTGGCAGTTCTGGGATGGCAGTTCACTCTCACTCTCTCTCTCTCTCTTTTCAAATCAGCATCATTTCATTCTGCATCAGAACAGAACAAAATTTCAAAACCTCAACATTTTTCATGAAAAGGAGTTCTTGTTTTCTGTCTAGCCCTATTGCCAACTCCAAAAAACATTCAAAATTCATGAGTTAGGCCACGAACCCCGCCCTCCTGCACAATGGTCTAGGTTTGAAAATCATGAGATTTTTTAATTTTGGGTTATTTTTCTTTAGCTTTTTGGTTCCTGCAGCACTGAGGTGCACTCAGTTCACATTTTCTAGCTTCTCTCTGCAACCACAAGCGATAGAAACTTACTTTAAAAAAAAAAAGAAAGCTGATACTCTCATGTAACCACGTAACTCCAGACACTGGGACTTCAAGGAAAATTCCGGAACTTGTGAGATTTGCAATAAAATTATAAGAGTTGACACTCTGGTTGTAACAGTGTTGCCAGTGAGTACGCCTCCTTGGGACATCCCCTTTTAGCTGTTCTTTGCCTCATTTTCTCCTCTTGGTTCCTCAATAATTCAAACACTTTTGTCCATTCTCATCCCTTCTCAGGTTCTGCTTTATTAATTTAACTTTCAAATAAAGTTTTCAAAGCCATTTATTATCCTAGGCCTTTCCTACCTGGTGTCCATCTCCTCAAGTATCAGGTTTCTCTGCTTGAGCCTACTCAGTCCCAGCAGCCTCTGTACTCCCATGTTCTGAGAACTCCCCCAGAACTCTCTTTGCAGCTTGATGTTTCTTTTATAAGGAAATCAGGTGATCCATGTTCAGGTGTGCCCCCTTAATAATCAGGGCTGGCTGGTCCAGGCCTCTAGCTCTTAAGGGGCAAGTCATTCCATTATACAGTTACCACACTTTATATGGATGTAAGTGCATATGAGTTACTATGTGTGTAAAATACTTTCCCCAAAACTAGCATACCCCATGGCTGTTACTTTAGGCAATGACCTGGAATAACCTCCACTTTTGGTCAGCACAACCTAGTGTTAGGGCCACTGGATCCATGAAGAGCCCCATGCCCAATGGCACCCTCTCTTTGTCATCATACAAACCCGTTAATAAGTTTCCTGCCCTGGTCAAGAGACTTTAGTTGCTCTCCAAGCTTAAATATCTTATCTCGAAGAGCTGAGGAGACAAGACAGGCATCGTCGCTATGATTAGGGCTGCTCTAGGCAGGCTTTCTATAGTTAGAGTCTAGAGACCTATAGGCTTCTAAGCATAGACACTCAGCTGGGAGGACTAACCACAGAGACATAGCCTAGACCATAGTACCCCAACCCATCTGTGGCCACAGATTTGGAGTTAGGGTTTGGATGACACTGGGCAGTGATCTAGCCTTGGCCCCAGGAACCTGCAACCTGTAACCAGGGAGAAGCAGCCAGAACCCTGTCCGCCAGGGACAAGGAGCCACTGGAGCAAGGCCAGTAGCCCAGCCACAGCATCTCCCAGCTGATGGCAGGAAGCAGCCAGATCCCCCTCCTAGCCAGGGCAAGCGGCAGCTAGAAACAGGGACTGGCCATACCCCTCCACCCAGGCCAGCACAAAGATTAGCCAGGGCACAGCCACCACAGTTACCCAGACACCAACCACAGAGATACCAGAGCAAGCCAGGAACATAGCATTTTCTATGTTATTAAAGTTTACTCCAAATTGCAGCCTCCTCAAACCTAAGTTCTGGTAATTGCTGGGATTCTGGTAAACAAGATAATGGGTAGTTGAATATTAAATGGGTGTTAAGTTATTTACATAAACTCTCCAGATTTCTGAGTCTTCAGCATTACAGGTACATATTCACAAAAACATCCTGTATCAGGGCATGTTGAGTTCTTTTGAGTGGCTGTTCTATCACCACTAGCTGCCACAGAGAGAATGGAGGCCTGTTGTCAAATAAATTGTTACCTTGGGTGAACAACTGAAATAATATTTAAGTTCCTCCACAAGTGTTAAGGTTTCCATTTTAAAGGGCTAGGCTAGAGTAGGGAAGTAAACTTGAAGCATGGATCCAGCTTAACTTACACCTATATATTTAAAGATAAGGATTTCTAGTGCAAGAAAAGGAAAATCATGAGGAGATTGATTATATGTCATGTGTATGCCTGAGCACTGAAGCAGTTTCACTGGTATGAAATTGTGACCTGTCCCAAGTTACCAAGGAACGGGAAAGCTCACTAAACAAAGTTTATTCTAGTTTGTCCCTTTTTCTGAAATGATACACCTAGTTATATTGGTGTGACTCCACTGACTTCAATGGAGTTATTCTGTATTTACACCAATGCAAGTGAGATCAGAATCAAGCCTGATGACTTTCTGTATTGTCAGAGAAACCATAACCACACTTTTCTGCATATGATAGATAAGTTATCCAGGGTTGATCTGCAAACGTTATTTAATAAAATAACTTGAGACAAAGTTCTTTTAACATACGTTTTTTCTATTTATATCTGTATATCTAATCTATTAAGTAATACTATTTTAATATAAAATCAAATTGTTACTAAATACAAACAGGAGTACAACATAGCTACTACAAGGACATTGTTGTATTAAATATGTAGTAAAAGAGAGACATTCTATTAAATCGTTACTTAAAACTTGATGCACTGAATGTCAAATAAGGAATTCTTAATTTATTACTCCTGGATAATCTCAATGGGTACTGCCTTTTCATCCTTGTAAGGATGTTTCTTGTAACTCTGATACATTTTATATCATTAGTCTGAATGTTCCTATCCATAATTGAAGCTGACCACACAATTTTCCAGGGGAAAATACATGTGTGCAACCACAATCATAGCTTCATACTTGTTATACTCATGTTTGTGCAGTGAAAAAAAGCTCTATATCTATGTGTGTGCATATCTACACCTGTTTAAAATGACACATCCTCCTAAATCCATATATGCTTTTCCACTTATGCCCAAGCACACTAATTTTCTGGTGTATACATGTACATAAAGAGAGACTGAGTTTGGAATACAAACAGATCACTATGTTATATGCAATTATCTAGAAAAACTTTGAAATACTGTAATTTGAAGTTTCATCTAAAACTTGCCCAGGTGTTTAATATTGTATTAATATCCATGTTAAATATAAAAATTAAATACTTTTCTTGTCATGATTTGGGACATTCACTTTAATGATTAGCTTTAATTAAACTAATGAGTGGGTTCTCCCGATGTCTTGATTTTCTTTGTATTAGATTTGTTCTTGTGTCACATAAACTGTGTATAGAAATAGATATAAATCTAAACCTGTTAACATAAAATGATGGAAAAAAAATCTATTTCTGTTGTACAACATAACATCATAAGTTAATTTCTTCATTAATTAATGTGGAGAGAAAGATCTGAAAAATATAGAATATTTTTAAGGTATTGAGGATAATTATTTCTCAGCACTCTAATTTTACTTAACTCTTGTTAGGTTTGGGAGCAAGGTAATATTTTAAGTGCAGGTTAAGAAGATGTATAATGATTTTCAATCACTTACAGTTATAAGTAGGTGCCCTATATATCATATTGACAATTTAAATCTCCAAAGTATAAATATGCAAGACCTTTACCCTGTCTAAAAGCAACTAGCTGGGTAAAACCAAGGGATTTTAAATTAAGGATAAATGTGCAATTACTTTAAGGAAGCATAAAACCAAGCTCTCCATTAGGAATATATTAGCAGCTGTAAAAAATACTGTCTGTTCATTCAATTAACTCTCAGCCTTGGAGGCCACAGATCATTTCATTTGTCACCACACTGATTAGGCAGCTCTACATTTTGCGAAAGCTCCCATGCCATTAGATTATTAAATCTGGCTGCTTTGTTTTCTCAGAATTATATGATTACGTTCTGTATATTAGCTAATTAAGAAAGTTAAAGATTCATATCACGGTATTTTACAAATAAAGTGTTATGATAAGCACATTTTGGACTATATGAAACATTTATTTTTAAATCAATGTTCACATTTTTTAAATAATTTGTCATCCTTATGGCATTATCTATCAGATGAAACATCCATCAAAAATGGTTAAGAAACATGAAAATACTAAACCATTATATCCGTGCTGTCGAAATCATACACAATCAAACCTCCTAATCTTTATAATGAACTACAAACCTTCCTTCCCTATCATTTGTTTTACAGACCACATGTTTGAATTACACATCTTGTTCAAATAGAAAAATAGTCTTTACATATTAATTGGTTGCTGGAATTTATTCTATTCAATGATTTAGACTTTAAAGCTAATTGCAGTCTGAGGCTTTTTTGAAAATCTAGACCTTAGGAGAGTACTGTATGTTTTTCCATTAAGTCATCATTGGTACCAAAGTGCCAAAAGCAACATCATTTGAGTAATAATAAATAAATAATAAGTAATAAAAAGCCTACATTTCACGTCATAACAAAGTATATACAAAGTAATAGGTCACTGTCTTACCTTAGTCAAAGATGCCTGCTTCTGACCGAATGGAACAATTTTACTTACATCCCAGTAAACTCTTGAACAGTAATCCTGTTATGTGTCTACAGCAGTTTCAAGGGGTGGGACTTTAGTGTAATGTAATGAATTCACCAGGGAATCTTCCCTTTCAAAGAATGCTGCTGCAGACCAGGAAACCACTTTACATTTACTGTCACAAGCTTTTGGATGATTAGTTTAAGATGTAGAGTGTATATGTATATTCACCAGCACACAGGGAGGAGTTGCTGAATATGTTTCCTGTATATTGAAGCTGCTACACTTTTAATAATGGGACCGAATTAAGGACTAACAAAGAGTTAAATAAATTTTACATAATACACAGCCAATTCATGGGCAGGATGTGTATTTGATTATACGACATGTTCCTCCTGAATCATGCTTTGGGAGGAAGTGTGGGCCACTGGTTACAGCAGAGGATTGGCTGTCAAACGACTTGATTTCTATTTCTGATGTCTTGTCATTTACCTCAGCCTGCATTGGCTTTGCACTACAGTCCTTGTAGGTCTTAATAGGGAGGTAAATTTTGCAGACCTCCAGCTCTTCCCTGATCCTATCCCAGCCAGGCATGATTGACCCTGCTTTCATTTGTTTTTTGTGCCTTATGGGGTCCCTTCCACTTCCTCCTTGGAGGATATCTTCTTCAGCTGAAGGAATGGAGGAGCTGAACTGGCATGTTTGTTTTTGCAAATAACTTGACAATATTTGGTGAGGCCACTCAGAGCAGAGGGGTATGAGTACTGTAGTTATTACAGTCATAATTTACAATTACATTAAAAAATAACTGTATAGTGATTATGTAAATCAGATACCCAGAGCCAATCAGAGCAGAGTGACTTGCACAACTGCATCATTAACTGTGCAGAATCACTTATGTGGTAAACATGTATATTAAAAGAGCTACTAAAGGAAAATATCACACAACTGCATTACCTAGCCTATATGGATCTGGTAAGAGCAATGTGTTTATTGTGGTTTAGTAGTGATTCTACTAATTCTACCTGAATAAGAGGTAAGACACTCAGGCCAGGTATACACTCCATTCCAAACATTCATTTTAAATATCTGTTATTTGAAAAACAATGAGCTGTATAAAGGGCAGACACATGATGGCATCAATGGCGATCACGCATTTCCCCACATTTTCAGTATAAAGCTAATGAAGAAACCATGTGACATTTTAACCCAATAACCTTAAGAGAAATAACTTCCTGTAGTTTCTGCAGGTCTGTATGATGGCATTTAAATTTGTCCCTCCTAAGATCTATGATTAAAACGAATTTGAAAAATAAATAATCATTGTCACTAACAAGACAGTGTGCTAGTAACACATAAAGAAAAGCAATAAAGGCCAGTTACACGAAAAAACTTGTAAGGTGAAAAGTTTAAGAGAGTTAGGGGGCTCTGGGCTATAGCAGCGAATGTGTGGATGGGCGAGTGAGTGTCTAAGGGCACGTCTACATTACAGACTTAAGTCGACCTATGTTATGTCAGCTTACAGCCACCGTGGTAATTACTGCAGTGGCTGATGTCCACACTACCCTCCTTCTGTCGGTGATGCGCGTCCTCACCAGGAGCACTTCCACTGACTGAATAGGGGCAGTGTGGGGGGCTGAGAGCCAGAGCTCTTGGCTCCCCGCTCCCCAGGCTTCTCGCCTCACTGAGCAGGGAGCTGGGTGAGCGCAGCCCAGCTGGGAGCAAGAAGCCAGGGGCAGCCAGGCTCTAGCTGCCTGGCTTTCTTGTCAATTTGAGGACTCCAACATGGAGCCCTGAAGTTGAAAAGACAGCCAACAGCTGATGTAAGGAATGCAGTGTCTACACAGACACTGTCGCCCTAATTACTCTGACATAAGCCCTACGCCTTTTGTGGAGGTGGAGTTATGATGTCAGTGTAGTAGAGTACTTACATCGGTGGGACAAGACTGTAGTGTGTACACTGATATAATCAGGTCAACATAAACTGCATTATGTTGACTTAACTGTTTAGTGTAGACCAGGCCTAAGTATTCCTGCAAGAGTCTTATTGACAATATCTATTATGGTGACTATATGGCCTCCATTAAGGTAGAAACTGAGTGCATGACAACTCTTAATTTATTTATCCTCACAACAGCCCTCCAAGGTGAGGAATTACTATGATCTGCACTTTACAGATGGGGAAGTGAGGCTCAGAAAAATTAAGTGACATATGCCAAGTCTCCTGAGCCCCAGCCTAGTGCCTTGACCACACTAGTCTAGATCATCTTTCCTTTCAAGACCAACTCTAGATCATTATAAACCAGTTATTTTCTGAAGTGGAGGACTGATATGAATCTGTCACAATTATGAAAGGGACAGCTAACATTAGATATGACAAAAGGTATTTAGTATTATGATTGTTCACTTTGAACTATTTACACTGACTATGACTCACAACTATTCAGGGGATACAGACAGTAGGGTCATTTCCTATGAGTCTACTTTCCACCACGCTCCTTTGGCATAAGTTCAAGTGCTCATAATTTTTTACACACTGTCAGGACAGTGTGTCTAAAGCATTATGTTATGTTCATCATTGGGGCAGCTGTGTAGGCCAGTTAGCTCAGAAATATCACCAGCCTCTTTACCATCCTGTTCCTGTATTGTATTGAAATAGTTCATCTAGACTAGTATCCTCATTTGACCTATCACAACTAACCAATGGCATTCAATAAGATGAAAATTGCCCATGTAGAAGCTCAGAAAAGGCTTATACCAGGCTTACTGAAAGTTCCACTTAAACCTTATTTTGTGAGTTTAAGTGGTAGGTTGACTTTGTACAGTTCTTCTGCACAGTGGTGAATTTCTCATAGTGAAAAATCAAATCTCACAGAGAATTGTTTGACTCTATGGATTGGTCTCAATCAAATTTGTTGAATAATTTTGAATAGCAAATAAATTTGAGAAAATTGCATCCTACTTGTGGATATTCTGCAAGCAAAAAGAAATGAAATTCATCAGATAAACTAATCACTGCAAATGATTTGTTCAGCGATGTTGCCAATGCAAGTTGTGTACCGAGTATACAAATGTGAAGCATGCTGCCATCAGAGAGAATTTTATCCAAAATATAAATGCATGAATCATTTTTATAATTGTTTTGGAGGAGAAGAGAAGGCATATTTTTGCTGTGGGGAGGGGAGGATTATTTGCAATATCAATAAAAAAATCTTCACTGTCGATAATTCTCAGGTTGATTAAATTTGGAAAGGTAACAATTTTGTTTTGCTAGTCTACTTTACAATGGAAAAAATTTGTTTTCTTTTTGCAACAATTAAGGTGATTGCTCTAATTTGATTGTTTCTTTCCTATTCTAGATAGAGAAGTTCACTTTGTAACCAGTGTGTTTAAGATCCTTTTACTTAGCTGTATGAAAAAGTATGCTTCATATTTGATACAGAGATGTATCTTGCTTAAGGTTTTTGCCTTAGTAGTCAGAACAAGTACAGTAAGGTAGCTCTCAGAAGTGAATTGTTCTGATCAACCATAAACTATTCTTACTTACGACCTTTTTTATTGCTGTGCTATACAGTGACACATGGCTTCTCCCCTAGGTCTGTGTAGTGCTTGTATTAAATTACTGTCTAACTGGTTTTCATCTACTTTCCAGATTACCCTAACAGACAATAACATTACTGTCCCAGGTCATTTTTTCTCATGTAAATACATTATATGCATTCCCCGTCTTTGTTACTGTTAGAGAGCTATTGAATTTGACAGTTACACTTTTCCCATTTAGCAGCAGTTATGGCCTATGCATCCATTAGTGACTGACATATAGCTTTTGTTTAATTACATTATGTTGCAGCATTTTGTAGGTGGAATGTGTCCTTTGATAAGGAAAATTCAATTTAATGAAATGGTGTTTTCTGCTGAATACACATCCGATTTACTAGTATTAGCTTGGAGGAGCTGTACCCAGTAGTTACCAAAATCTGTTCATCATCAAACCAATGCTTGGAAAAAAAAAAACCAATTTCATCTACACGCTATAGATAAACAGAGATTCTAGCCTGCAAAACCAGACTGCACTAAAATAGTAACAACTGAATTCGGCACAAATAAGATAGGATTATTCATGTCAACATTATCCCTTTTCTCCACTTGCACTCACAAGAGAAGCCCAATATGTATTTCCTGGAGACTTACAGATCCCTTTCAGTTGTCCCCTGCTTCTCATCCACCCTCAAGGAGAAGAGTTATAGCTACTTATCCTTTTTGCTGGAGACGACTGTCTGGGAGTCATTTTCCAGCATGAGACACCAAGCCTAAACCATACTCAGTTGCTCCAGTACATGGGAGCACACAAGAGAGGATTCTGTGGAGGGAGAGTGCCCCAGAGAATAAGATACAATGCCTTGAGGAGCAGAATGGTGGCAACTGTATCTTTTGGCCAGGCTGTAGCTGCAGAGAGCCAGCTCTCACTGGCATGGAGGTAGCTGGACTGCCCCATCTCTTCTGTAGTGGCTAACACAGTCACTGGCATTAGCTTGGAGCATTCTTTATAGTCAGAAGACTGCAGGGACTGCTATTGCGGCTGGCTTCTGCACAATTACTTCCTTGTAGTTTCTTACACTTTGGCATCTGCATGGGGACCAGTCAATCTCAAGTGCTCATGAAATGCTGGGTGAAATAGATGTTTTTTCTTCATAAAATGTACAGGAAGTCATGTAAATGAATTGCAGAGCTATAGAGATGGTGAATGTTATATATAAATGTTTGAAAAATTCCACACTATTATACAAATATCATATGAAATACATTTCAGCATTCAGAATGACACTTCATTTTGGATATTGCAAACTGCCTAACCCAATTAATGAGATTTAAGTGTAAAGACTAGATCTACACTTTTTACTATACACAATTTCCATAAAAGCAAATACTCTTTCCAGTCTGTCTTCTTATTTCTAGAGAAGAGTAGAAGCAGGGAATAATGAAAAAAGCAAAGTATAGACAGATCAATGATGTATTCCCGTCTGTTCATACTGCAAAGAGTATTGCAGTGGAAAACAGTTAAAGAAATTTAACATCCCTGTTGATAAAAGCCTGCCTAGGAATATTTGTTACATTAAATGCTCACAGTCTCTTTGCATCTTCCCGCCTTTGCCACTGAGTGATGCCATTAATATAGGAGTAAGAAGTATTGTGAAAAACATTTGAAACATTCACTACAGAGAAGGCAAGTTTAGGTTTATATTCTGCCTTCAGTCTACACAGAGGCCTTCATTGCCATCAAACAAATTGACTGATTGACAAGTAGAGTCTTCAGGGGCTTCCTGGAGGAAGAGGCCACACGTCCTGCAAACTTGTAGATGCTACTCTGCTCCAGAGCTCTACATAAACTAATGCAAACTATTGTACCATGATGTAGATGGAACAATTGTTAAGCCCAGGTTTTTCAGTCATGATGAACTCTGATGTTGACAGGAATGCACTTCAGAATTATGTTAGTGTGGGGATTGTCCTCACACGTTTTACTGAGGATACACTGCTGGAGGAACCAACTAGGGGCAGAGCTCTTCTAGACCTGCTGCTCACAAACCGGGAAGAATTAGTAGGGGAAGCAGTGACCATGAGATGGTCAAGTTCAGGATCCTGACATAAGGAAGAAAGGAGAGCAGCAGAATACGGACCCTGGACGTCAGAAAAGCAGACTTTGACTCCCTCAGGGAACTGATGGGCAGGATCTCCTGGGAGAATAACATGAGGGGGAAAGGAGTCCAGGAGAGCTGGCTGTATTTTAAAGAATCCTTATTTTGGTTGCAGGAAAAAACCATCCCAATGTGTAGAAAGAACAGTAAATATGGCAGGCGACCAGCTTGGCTTAACAGTGAAATCCTTGCTGACCTTAAACGCAAAAAAGAAGCTTACAAGAAGTGGAAGATTGGACAAATGACCAGGGAGGAGTATAAAAATATTGCTCAGGCATGCAGGAGTGAAATCAGGAAGGCCAAATCACACTTGGAGTTGCAGCTAGCAAGAGATGTTAAGAGTAACAAGAAGGGTTTCTTCAGGTATGTTAGCAACAAGAAGAAAGTCAAGGAAAGTGTAGGCCCCTTACTGAATGAGGGCGGCAACCTAGTAACAGAGGATGTGGAAAAAGCTAATGTACTCAATGATTTTTTTGCCTCTGTCTTCACGAACAAGGTCAGCTCCCAGACTGCTGCACTGGGCAGCACAGTATGGGGAGAAGGTGACCAGCCCTCTGTGGAGAAAGAAGTGGTTCAGGATTATTTAGAAAAACTGGACGAGCACAAGTCCATGGGGCCAGTTGCGCTGCATCCGAGGGTGCTAAAGGAGTTGGCGGATGTGATTGCAGAGCCATTGGCCATTATTTTTGAAAACTCATGGCGATCGGGGGAGGTCCCGGATGACTGGAAAAAGGATAATGTAGTGCCCATCTTTAAAGAAGGGAAGGAGGAGGATCCGGGGAACTACAGGCCAGTCAGCCTTACCTCAGTCCCTGGAAAAATCATGGAGCAGGTCCTCAAGGAATCAATTCTGAAGCACTTAGAGGAGAGGAAAGTGATCAGGAACAGTCAACATGGATTCACCAAGGGCAAGTCATGCCTGACTAACCTAATTGCCTTCTATGAGGAGATAACTGACTCTGTGGATGAGGGGAAAGCAGTGGATGTGTTATTCCTTGACTTTAGCAAAGCTTTTGATACAGTCTCCCGCAGTATTCTTGCCAGCAAGTTAAAGAAGTATGGGCTGGATGAATGGACTATAAGGTGGATAGAAAGCTGGCTAGATCGTCGGGCTCAACGGGTAGTGATCAACGGCTCCATGTCTAGTTGGCAGCAGGTTTCAAGTGGAGTGCCCCAGGGGTCGGTCCTGGGGCCGGTTTTGTTCAATATCTTCATTAATGATCTGGAGGATGGCGTGGACTGCACTCTCAGGAAGTTTGCAGATGACACTAAACTGGGAGGCGTGGTAGATACGCTGGAGGGTAGGGATCAGATACAGAGGGACCTAGACAAATTAGAGGATTGGGCCAAAAGAAACCTGATGAGGTTCAACAAGGACAAGTGCAGAGTCCTGCACTTAGGATGGAAGAATCCCATGCACTGTTACAGACTAGGGACCGAATGGCTAGGAGGCAGTTCTGCAGAAAAGGACCTAGGGGTTACAGTGGATGAGAAGCTGGATATGAGTCAACAGTGTGCCCTTGTTGCCAAGAAGGCTAACGGCATTTTGGGCTGTATAAGTAGGGGCATTCAACTACCTGAAAGGGTGTTCCAAAGAGGATGGATCTAGACTGTTCTCAGTGGTACAAGGAATAATAGTCTCAAGTTGCAGTTGGGGAGGTTTAGGTTGGATATTAGGAAAAACTTTTTCAGTAGGAGGGTGGTGAAGCACTGGAATGGGTTACCTAGGGAGGTGGTGGAATCTCCTTCCTTAGAGGTTTTTAAGGTCAGGCTTGACAAAGCCCTGGGTGGGATGATTTAGTTGGGAATTGGTCCTGCTTTGAGCTGGGGGTTGGACTAGATGGCCTCCTGAGGTCCCTTCCAACCCTGATATTCTATGATTCTATGATTCACTGGCTAAAGGAATCACTGTTCAACTACTTGTACTGGATATGTGGGCAGAACTTCCTACCCAGGGATGAAGTGTACTCATTCTGTTGCATCCTTAGTCCTTGCCAACATAGGGCCCAGAGGGCCAGTATTCCGTTTTTATTGTGAACAGAATAATTAGACCTTTTATTTTCTGAAACCTTGGCACTGCAAAGAAAACAACCCAATGCACTCAGTTTAATGAGATTCTTTCTACAAAGCAGTCTGGTTTCCTGTGCCATGGAAGGAAATTCAAAGCAACTTTCCCTGTATTTAATTAAAGGTGCAATACAGATTAGTAGTCATTAAAATGGAAAGTACAGACCTTTTTTTAAAACGTAGATTGCTCAGTAAAATTAGTTTCCCTTTCTCACCAGTTCAAAGGAAAAAGGCTTAGAATGTTAGTTCCCTAGTACCCTGAGATAAATAAATTTAACAGAAATACTGTATTACAGTAAATACCACTTTCTGATCATGAAGCATTAGGGTAAGACTCCTTTGGTGAAAAGAGAAATACCTTTACCCATTCATTTCCAACTCTGACTGTATTAGGTTAATTCAAAATAACTACTTTGCTGGTGCAAATATTCATGTTAATTATAAGACTGACTCCTGCCTTTATGTCATTTTGCATTCCAGCACATAATGCTCTGCCTGTGAACTAGTTCTTGCCTATGAACATTAAGCATCCCTCTCCCAATAGTTGCACACAACACAAAATGATGCTAAAACAACATGCTGTTTCTGACTTTTAAGTTCTATTTTAGGTACTTATATGGCTCCTATTACTATAGTATCTGAGCATCTCACAGTATTTAATATACTTAACCTAATCGCCCCTGAGAGGTAGAGACGTATTCTATAATCCCCATTTTACAGACAAGGAACTGAGTCACAGAAAGACTAAGTAACTTGCCGAAGGTCACACAGGAAGCTTGTAACAGACCAGGGAATTTAACTCTGGTCTCTCAAGCCCCAAAATAGCCCTCTAACCAAATGAAGATTGAAAATGCTAAGACAACATATTATCTCTAGGTTTTACAATACAATGACATACAAGATCAGAGAAAGACTGTACATTTTGGGTTCACCCTCTAAAACAGCACCTCTCCCATGTCAAAATCTAATTGATGCACCTCTACTGTAGTACATGAACTAGGGGATGAATAGTGAAATGATTCATTAGGGCAACTCCAAACTTAACCAACTCATTGTAAGTGGATCCAGTAGCTTATAGTTAAGGTTGCATTTCCATTATAAGACCCTATTTTCAGTTGCTGCTTACTTTGTCAAATTTGTAATTGTTTGGTCTGAAGTTTCCCAGACCAGTTGTCTGACTCAGATTAAATTTATTCAGTAAGTTTCAGCAAAAAAATGGTTCATCCACTTCTGAAACAAGATTTTGGTGGGGGGGGGGAATGCATTATTTTGTGCATGTTAAAAACAAATTCTTACAACCTCTGCACTTTGGAGAAGGGACTTGGAATTTGGCAGGGCATCACACTGGTGCCAGGAGTGTACCTTTTGCTATTCCTCTGAAAACTCACTCAGATTTGCCCAAATTATAAACCCCAAAGTCCCCCCTCCCCCCCCAAAAACCCAACAACAACAACAACAAAAAGAAAACAGTTCAAAGAGGTTCAGCAGGGTGTTTGGCAGCTAAATTCTCCTAAGATTCCACCTGCACTGATTTGAGAGGGGTAGCCATGTGAGTCTGTATCAGTAAAAACAACAAGGAGCCCAAATACATTTGTCAGTCTCTAAGGTGCCACAAGGACTCCTCGTTGTTTTTTTTTCATCTGCACTGAGCGTGCTACATCCCAGGCCTGCAGGGGCTGAGCAGGACTTTCCCTGAAATTTCTGCTTGTGGCTGGTAGGGGGTTATTGTAGTACTGGACATCAGAAATGAGATCAGGGAATCTCTCATTGTCCCCTATTGACACTCATTCAGCATGGAGAAGAAATGAACCTGACTGAAATACAGAAGAGACAATCACCAGACCTGGGGTGGGGGAGGGACAGAGGGAGTAGCCTGGGACAGAGATCCTAGGGAGGAGACTGGGAGGTAGTGGGAGTGGACAGGGAGACAAAGACTGGGATGAGGAGCCAGTGTAAAGAGACAGGACTTGGACAGCAACAGTGAATCAGCCTGAAGAGGAGCAAGGGCGGGGGGGCAGAAAGGAGGGAACAGGACTAGAAAAGTCTCCAATCACTACAGCACACTCCCCATCAGAACCTGGAGTGGAAACCAAGATTTCCAAATCCCAACTTCCTTCTGCTATCAGCAAATATCTGTGAAACCTACTGGTTAAGTGTGTCTCATTGCTCCCAATGGTCAGTCCCCAGAGAATGACAACCTACTATTGCTGTTAGCTCAAGTGACAGTGGCCTGGGCACCCACCCTGCTGTTGACCTACATGAGTGTCAATATGATGACATGGTGACATTTCTGTTTTTTCAGCTTGCTTAAAACATCCCCCTCCCCCCAAAAATTACACACAAAAGTATGTTAAAACATTAAGGTTGCAGAGGCCAGCACTCAAGAGTTAGGTAAGGCCTGAATTAAGGTTGATAGTGCAGACTTACATTGACCCCGTGTTTGTATTTATTTGTATATAGTGTTTGACTACATGATAATGTATTTTTTTTCCACAGGACCCCTGTTTCACGTAGTCCATAGGATGGACATGGTCTGGGGATGGATGAGGTTCTGTACCATTTGTAGTACTGGGGCAGGCAGGTCATGGCCCTCCCTTTCAACTAAGGAGGAGGAGGAACCACTAAGCCGATGCCACAATTGATTTCTGGGGACAATGCATGAAAAAACAGGAGCAGGATTGATGTCAACAGGTTAATAAAAAAAAATCAGGGATCCCATGGGGTATACCAAGCAGAGAATCCCCAACCACGCCCACTGCTCCTCAAAGGTGTCCGGAAGTCAGTGGACACTGCCCAGAGGTGTGATTGATAAGGGAGTAGAAACAGGCCCCACACTCACAGAGCACCCTACCCTGCTCCAGCTTCTTTTTTGTGAAGGATGCTGTGGTCTGACTCCTGCCTCACTTGTTCCAGAAATTGGAAGGTGTGTAGTGAGTGGACCAGGGAACTGCAGGAAGAGAAAGGATGGTTTTATGGTAAAGGACGTTGAATGTCAGGATGGAGAATCGAATTCTACTTGATGCTGGGCAAGACATTTAAACCAAACCTTTGTATGGGTGATCCCTACATGTGTGTTCTTCATTTTCTGGGTGTCCAACTTGAGATGTTGGGGTCTGATTTGCAGAGCACTCACAGCTGCAGCTGAAGTTAAGAGGAGCTGTGCTTTGAACATATAAAGTGCTACTCTGAAAAATTGGACTCCAGGTTTCTCACATTGGGCACCCAAAGTCAGTGGATACTTGTGAAATTATGTGCCTTAGTTCTTAGTGTAAAATGGGGATAATACCACCTCACAGATGTGCTGTGAAAATAAGTTCACATGTGTGTGATGTATTCACCCTAGAGAAAAACTGATGAGGAATTTAACAATTCTATAGTCAGAGCGGGGTTTGAATAGTATGCAGTAAATAAGGGCTAGGGTCACACCCCGAACAATGAGAATAAAAGAAAATATTGAATAGCTGCCCTCCCTGAGTACCGCCCGCCCTGTGTACTGAATGAGGCAGCGGTCCTGTGGAAAAAATAGTATGTATTCATGTCATTACAGATTATCATAATGCACACTCTCAAAGGACACCATAAGGTTACACAGTCCACCAGAATAGAGGCAATACCTAACTTTTGAGTGCATGACTTGATACACAAAAAATTATGTTGAGAAAATTAAGCTTGAAATTTTACATAAAATGAAGGGGCATTTTCAAGTTGCCAGCCTCTTGCTGCAGGAGAAGTGCAGTCCCGCTGTGTACGCTGGGTCTGTGCATGGTTGTCAGCATTTTAAGGGTTGTGTAAGGGACCTTCACCGTGGATTTCATGGGTTTCAGAAACCAGCCCAGTGAAGCTGTACGGGGTAGGTCTGTGACTAATATGATCTTTTGGAAAAAGTCAGTGACAAATTTTCAAACTGAGCAATCACTTTGTATTTTCAAGGTAATCTTGCTAAATAAAACCCCACTTAAATGGAAGTTGAGGTAGGTTCCCCTAGTCAGGAGGGCACACAGCCACTGGCTTTGCAGACCCTCTTTGTAGGGTCACCAACTATTTGGAAAGTCAGCATGGAGGTAAAATAGAGTCAGGTTGAAGTCAGCCATGTAGGGGTGGAACCTCAAGCCTAACAGAAAAACAAAAAGAGAAAAAAAGTGATCCTCTTTGTTTAAGCACATATTATTGACAGACTCGTTCAGAACAGTTACACTGTTACATGCAGAGGTGGGGGCAAAAAAGTTAACAGAATCAGAGCTAAGAACACATTGTTCATTTTTTGAAAGCAAAGCATTCGGGTTTTTTTGTATTCATAGCCTTAGAGCTACATTATGCTTACAATCATGACATATCATAATACTTGATAGCAGTACACAGTCTTCCATATCAGAAATTCAAAATTGTTTGAAGATATTGGGAGAAATCCTGGCCCCACTGTAGTCAAAGGGAGTTTCACGATTGATTTCAATGGGGCCAGGATTTCACCCATTAACTTGCACAATAACCTTGTGAGGTAGGTGAATATTGTCCTTTTTATTGATTGAGAAACTGAAGCCCAGATAAGTTAAATGACAAGCTCATAGTTTCACACTGATTTGGTGGCAGAGCTGGGAATAGAAGTAGAACTGTTTATTCCCAGTCTCCTGCTCAAAACCACTGGCATATACTTCACCTTACAGGTAATGCCAAATTCTTTTCTTTTCTTTCTTTCTCATGAAGAACTGAGCAAGTTACTCCACATATTTCCCCTTTGATAGTGGTAGAATTACTTCAAGACATTATAATCCTTCCTGAGCTTCCCGTCTCCTGTGTGGTATCTCAGAGCTCTGCTAGTGACATTTAGAGCAGAGAACTCTGCTTTGCTCTGAGCTTCCCTCCCAGTTTCAGCAGAAATTAGTATAACAGAAGGAGAATAGAAGCACTAGTCACATATCAGCTCTTTATTCCAGATTTAGGCTAGGCAGCCTTGTTTGTTTGTTTAGTGGTTTCTGCTTGGCATTTAGGGCTAGATTCACAAAGAAACTTCGGGTGGTGACGCTGTGTATTGCCACACCTAACTTTTAGGTGCCTCAAAGATCACTCAAAGCCTAGGCAGTCAGGGGAGAGATAGTTGCCTTTAGAATGGGATTCATAAGAGCCAGCATGTTGGCAGCTCCTCATCCAAACTCGCCAACAGGAGGTGCCAAGCCCCACCCACTTAAGTCTGGGTTGTAGACGGGCACTTCCCTTTGTTTTGGATTCTCAGTGGAAAGCCCTCTATTGGCATTAGGTGCCTACACTGTTTCTGCAGGAAGCATGGCAAGGC
The DNA here is from genome assembly GCF_002925995.2 of Terrapene triunguis. NCBI lineage: Eukaryota > Metazoa > Chordata > Testudines > Emydidae > Terrapene > Terrapene triunguis. The sequence continues at coordinate 51,366,076 of NW_020664417.1, read as the reverse complement.
AGAGGAAGAGGAGGAGTGTGACCATTGCTGGTGTCCATACATAAAGAAAAGATGTTGATACGTTGAGAAGGGTTCAGAAGGGAGCTACAATAATGATTCAAAGTGTATGTGACGATCTCCCCATGATCCTCCAGTGCCCTCTGTGGCTGGGTGCCCTAATGCCAGGATTACCATCTCACTGTTCCTCTCAGGCTCCTAAGAACTCCACAACTGACTCTCTTCACACAATAATACATCTCTGGAAGGGGGAGGGGAAGAATTTATTTAAAAAAAAAATAGTACAAATAATCTGTAATAAAAGCCCCAGAACATAGTCCATTAATCAACCCTAATGCATATACATCTTAAAAATCCCAAGCCAGCTAGTCCATCAACATAGCACATACCACACTCCAGCATCTTCCTCTACAGATCGTCTTCTGTCCTCTCCTATCCTTCCAGGACAACCACTTCAGTCCTTCCAGCTGGAGTGCAATCCTACTCTTCCCAGCATGAAACACCCCCTTCCATCCCCCAGCCTCTCCACTGGGAGCTCATCCTCACCACGGGAGCTCCCATTACTCCCCCTATTCCATTTACCACTCATTTCAAACAGGCCAGCAGGTAGGCTCTTAGCCCTCTCTAGCATGGAGGAATCAGCAGCTAAACCCATCCACTAGTCATCTGCCTTCAGCCCTCCCCAGTTCTCAGGTCTAGATTAGAAGCCAACAGGCAACTCCCTCTACTGTTCTTCAGCTTGGCGAGATCAACTGGCAAACTCCTCTATTGCTATTTAGCTTTCCCACTGAAACCTCTTACTTCTGTGATTCTCCCTGATCTCCAGGTGCTTTCCCCACCTTCTTAACTGGCCAAACTGGGACCAGCTGATTTGGTGGGGGTGAAGGGGCTGGATTGTCTTTATTTAAAGGGGCCAGCCACCCTGTGACAGTCTAGAAAACCCACCTAACAGTGACAGGCTGAAGAAGCTTAATCTATTTAGTTTATCCAAGAGGTGACTTGATCACAGTCTTGTAGCCACGGGGGAGGGGGAATTTCTGCTTGTAGAGAGCTCTTTAATTTTGCAGACAAAAGTATAACACGATCCAATAATTTGAAACTGAAGCTAGACAAATTCAGAGTAGAAATTTCTGGAAATAATTAACTACAGAAGGCAATGTTATAGGGTCTACGGATGTTTTTGAGTAGTCTGTATTAGATTACATTAAAAAAAAATCCAATTCTAATTGGACCACTCTATTAGGCTTTTAACTGATTTTTCTCGATGTAAATATCATTTTAGATTAATCTGTACATGTTTTTAATCCCTTTTTATGGGATTAAAACACATGGGATTTGATATTAAAACATACTGAAAAAATATTTGCAAAAGTTCTGCTTGGGAACAGTATTCACAATTCCCAGTGCTCATTGTGCATTACTTTCCATATGTAGGTCCAAGAGTTAAATTTTACTTTTTAGCAGGAAGCTTTTTTTCCCTTTTCATAGATGCACAGAAATGTAACTGAGAAGAGAAGGGATCTTTTTGCCTTCAAGCAGTTTGCGGTGTGCGCACGCGTGTGTGTGTGTGTGTGTGGGGGGGGGATTTAAAACAAATAAATTTCTCAGCATATATTAAGAGAGGCAGTCTCTTAGGGCTTGTCTATATTTACGCACTGGTTCGGCGGCAGGCAATCGAACTTCTGGGTTCGATTTATCGCGTCTTGTCTGGACGCAATAAATCGAACCCAGAAGTGCTCGCCGTCGACTCCGGTAATCCTGCTCGGCGCGAGGAGTACGCAGAGTCGACGGGGGAGCCTGCCTGCCGCATCTGGACCGCGGTAAGTTCGAACTAAGGTACGTCGACTTCAGCTACGTTATTCACGTAGCTGAAGTTGCGTACCTTAGTTCGATTTGGGGGGTTAGTGTAGACCAGGCCTTAGACAAGCTGTAGCCAAGCCATTTAGGGCTTTACAGGCCATGTACTTTGGTGGTACTAAAGGAGTTGATTCTGGCCCGTAAGCCCCTAAATGGTTTTGAACCAACCTGCCTTAGAAATCATCTGTCTGCCTGTGTGATCCTACCACAGTTGAAACCAGCAAAGGTTACTGAAGCTGGTATATAAAGCCCTGATTCAGCAAGGTATGTAAGCACATACCTAAACTTAAGCATGTAGGTAATCTTGTTGATTTCAATGGGACTATTCACATGCTTAATTTACAAAACTCACTGAACTGGGACCTAAGAGAGGAGTCTGCTTGCAGGGTGCTCTCCAGGAGGGACATTAGCCTTTGGAATTCATTCTCCAAGCCCTTGGTTGGAAATAGCCTGAATTAGTCTGTTCTAGGGCATTCTGCAAAGTCCACTCATTTAAGCAGGCATTTAAGGAGGGCTGAGGGTCTGGGGGTTAGTAGTGCGGAGGTCTAGATTTTTAATTCTTGCCCTTATGTGCTTTTCTCCTCCCCCTTCCCAACATATTAGTCACAGAACAGTCACAAGAGTTAAATTTCAAAGCTACCCTGGAATTATGTTTTCTTGTTTTATGCAGTCAGCATGTCATATACAATGTTTTAGTATGTGACAAACCAACCATTTGGTTGACTGGCAAATGCAATCTGGTCATTTGTCACAAATGCCACTCTGAATGCCACATACAACGTCTGATTAACACTGTTTCCAGAGTTGCAGCCTGAATTCAACGAGGCACCCAGGATATATAGCCTTTTGTGTAGTTTCCCAGCTTGCTTTAGAGTTTTGATGCTACATGTTTGCTATAAAATATTCCCCTCTCTATTCCACTAATGGTGGAAGGTGGATTAATCTAAACAGTAACAGGGTACCCTTGTTCTGGAATAAGAGTGTCCATTCATGGAATTATTCAAGAACAGCTGCTGCACTTTAAATTCACACCCTACCTTATGCTGCATTTACTTTCAAGTGGAGACAAATCCTTCATCAGATGCTTGTACAATGCATTTATTCTCTGCTGGAAGTGTGCTGAAGATCAGATTCTCAGCTTTGCTTGGTGCAAGACTGGAAGAGGTACAAAGGTGGCTTAAGTAAGTTTTGTGCTGGGGCCATCCAGCAGCAGGGGGTTGATGCAATGTAGAGATACATGGACTATTCTCCTTTTTCCCTGGTTACATCCCGTCACATGCTGGGGAGCAATCCAGACCAGTGAAGGGTTGTGTCTCCGCCAGCCCCACAACCATGGGTGCCTCACAATGATTTGCTGTTGTAGTTCCCAACCTGGGTCACTCACAACCAGCATGCAGGTCATGCCCTGAGACAGAGTGCCTGTGTGTTAGACAGCCCTGGTTCAGCAGCTCTGACCCCAGAAACCTGTATATAGTCCTATAACACCAGTCTGGCTTCCACTAATATTAGCAGAAAGAATGTACAGTACACAATTGTCATTATTTCCTTGTGATTAACAAGGTACTAAAACACTGGAAATAGCAATTTCAAATTTGGCATATAATTTTCTGCCTGGGAACTAACATGTCTGTAAAATTATGTTTTTGATGGTGCATATGCGATGCCTTAGTCATGTCAGGAAATTGCTAATTTTACATGTGGGAAGAAAACTAACAAACAAAAGAAACGCCGCTAGCAGGTAGCTTGGCAGGAACATAAATTGCCTCCATGTAGATTGGAAAGCTGTCACAGGATGCTCACTTACCAAGTAGGCAAATATCAGGTATAGTATAGAGATGATTATTTTGTGACTGGAGAAAAGAGAAACCAGAGTATAGGTCTTGAAACAAAGATGTCTCCACTGAAGGAAAAGGAAGATTTCAGGGTACATAAAGGAAACAGTGGTCTTAGGTAGAAGACACGAGGGACCACAAAACTGGACAAAATTCTACACTAATCTATATCCCTGCATCCCCATTCACTTCAGTAGGGTTATACTGTGTGTATGTCAGTGAAAAATTTGCTTCATTGTGTGTACTAGAAGTTTTGGACTATGTATTAAAGGAGTAATTACAGGTATAAGAGAGGTTAATGGCTAGTTTTCAAAAGTGCACAATTAGAATGTATACCTGTTTTATGGTATCTAGCCCTGTATTTTGAAGGTTATAAGGAGAGTGCTACTAGCAACATGAAGTAAAAATAATCTATCTAAATCTGAATGAAAAGAAATTAGTTGTTTTGGTGAATTTGTGAAACAGTGGAGAAGAGAAACAAGCTTCAACAGTATATTTGTGCCATATGTGAAAAACAGATGTCACACAAAAATAATCTTGCAGCAAATATGAAATTTGTTCTTTATTTCATAGTAAGGCCAAAAGGGAAATTTCATTTACTACTAGACTCCTTTTCAGCAGTGCTCACACTCGAAGGAAGAACTCAGAGACAGTGGGGAAAATGTTTGAGAGGTTCCCAGGTGTAATATTTAAAAAAGAAAAAAAAATGTTTCTAGAAATAACAAAAGTATCTATTCATTTATTTCATATAAACCTTACTTTGCCATTTTATTATAAACAAACATTTATAGTTATTGCAGTGAATGGTTTATTTATACAAAAATATTGTTTAAAGAAATATTTTTTAAAGATTAATTGCAATAAGTGGTAGAAATACATAAATAATTCATATTTACAATTTTGCCTTTGCACGCACATAACAAATTCAGTGTTTAAGACAGTCCCTAGGCTAAGTAGACTAACGTATACAATATATGGGTGCTTTTGAAAATTGCTGTAGATGCCTATCTGCATCTTTAAACAACTAAATACTTTAAAAATCTGGCCCTAAATCTGCATAAAATCAGTTTCTCATGATTCAAATGGGGGTAATAGTACTTCCTTTCTCCTATGCTTTCTCTCCCTTGTCTATTTAAATTACATGCTCTCTGGGGGAGAAGAGCTTCTGTGTGCCTATACAGTGCCTAGCATAATACAAATAAATCATAATTAATAGAAACATGTAAAACAAAACCCATCTTTGTCTTCAGAACAAGAGAATGATTAGCGCTGGCTGGAAAGTTTGCAATGGAACAGTTTTCCATGCAAAAAATCAACTTGTTTCACAGGAACATGTTGATTTCAGTGAAATTTCCTTAAAAACACAAACCAAAATGAAGCATTTTGATGGTCACAATACTGGAAAGGAGCATTTCAGTTTTTCATTTAAAAAGCATGTGTTTTGAAATTAAATTTCTTAAAGGCAAAATGGAATGAAATATTTTAGTTTTATCAAAAACAAACTATTTTGATTGACCTCAAACAATTTTTTTTTAAATTCAGTTTCACTGATAATTTAATTTTTTATTTTTTGGCCAAGTTGTGGAATGTTTGGCTCCCATCCAGTTCTAATAATGATATGGGGCTTAACTGCCCACGAGATCTGTGTGTGGAAGGAATCCTCCCCATGTCAATCTCACTCTTCCATACAGTGTGCCTTCTAGGCTGTCAAGGATGCCTGCGAGGGGAGCTCTCAAGTGATAGGGGGAGAATGGGAGCAAGGTCAGTGGAACACTGGTCATTTCTCCCACCTACCCCATGGAAATGTAATTCAGCTAGAAATTGTATTACCTTTCTGCTGAGCTCCCTCCTCAGTGAGGAACTCTGGTAGAAGGGGATCACAGGGGCATCTGATCCTAGGGGAACCCTAGCAGTGTGAGCTGTGATTTCAGGAGAATGAGGTGGCTCACCAGGGCCTCCGAGCCAGAGAGTCTCTGGGCAGATAGCCCTGGACTCTTACAGATTTGAATGGATTTGCAGAGTTTAGGGGCCAGATTTACAGCATGTTCCAGGGAGGGAAGACCACACCCCCTGAAAGAATATGGGAGAAGATCATGGGGATTTAACTCTCTCCAATGGATTTTCCCCAGGGGAAGAGGCAATAAGGCCTGTAATTTGGAATCTTCCTTGCAGTAGAGAAATAATCTCATATTAAATAAAATCAATAGGAAGTTCCTCATTGCAAGAAGACGACCTCTGAGAATAGGATTGGGCTTTTCAGATGCAATTGTCAGTGTTCTCATTGTTGTAAATTTAATGAGTAAGTAATACCAATATACTTGCAAGGCTTTCATTTTAGGATGATTAATGTTTTTCTGGTTTTGTTTCACACCACGTCATTAGGGAAATTGAACTAGAAATATAGATCCTGATTCTTCTCTCACTCACACCAGTTTTATTCCTTAGGAGTTACTCCTGATTTACAGCAGTGTAATAAGAGAACAGGCCAAGCTTTCTTGAAGTGTAAGTTTAGGATTTTGTAGCAGAATCCTACAACAAGCAGCAGTTGCAAATAAATAAATAACAATTTTTTAAAAAAAATCACAGATTACAGGGGACAAGGGGTAGCCAGCACCAAGGGGGAAAAAAGCAAGAAAATGTGCAGAAAGTAATATAAATATTTGTGTTTAGATGATAAAGTTTGATTCAGCATATGTTTGTCCTGCATTCAGGTTTTGTTTGATTTTCTAATTATAAGTGGCTCAGAGGCTTATGCTGTGAACATACATCTGGACTTTGTCCATTCAGCTGCTTTTTATCTTATTTTTTTATTTTGCCCTTCTATTGAGGGATGTATATTCCAAATTTATTTTCACATAGTGCTGTACATTTCTTTCATTCCCCAAGGGAGGCATTGCTGCCAGATGGTATTTGCATGCACATATCATGCCTCAATTTCAATAGTTTTTCACAACATTTTGAATGTTAGACAAAGTTTAATATATCATACTACTGAGTTTTGAGTGCTTCAAATCTTTTTGAAAACGTAAGGAGAAGCATGAAGCTATTGCACAGTTCCTGTTTGTTTTTTAAATAAAAATTGTTAAAAGAGACGAGGACAGCATAGTTACAGTTTGGTGGTTGGTGTGTGGATAGTGGTGCTTATGTTTCCACAGTCATTCATATTAGCAATCTTAGCTCTCTTGTTGTGTCCTTTAGCCCCGATCCTGATTTGGAAGCATCTCTTTTAGAGAGAATAGGTAAGGACATCCTAACATATTCTAAAGTCTTCCTTGAGCAGAAACTGCCAAGGTTTGTGGTCCCAAAAATAAAAAGATAATAATGCTTGGGATATTTGTTTTTAAACTCTAGCTTTGCCACATAGCCTGAAAAGAATTTGAACTTATCTAAAGCTTTAGATAAATATCCAAGAACTATTACATAGTATTAATTGCTTCACTTAGCACATCTTAAAACTTACATTCCTTGTCAACAAACGTTTTATGTGAACATTTGTGAAGATAATCATTCTGGCTGCCTCCAAGTATTTAGCAGTGCTGCAAATTTTACCCTTGAAGAGAAAAGGAGCTTGTTTTAGACAAAAAGGGAATACTGTTGTGATGATTTCCCAGAGTACTCAGCTGTTGGAATCTGTTTATTTTTGTCTTATGTCTTGTTGCTATGTGCACCCTCCCCTCTATTCCTATTAGGTCACTTTTTCAGTTTTCTACAACAAACAACCTCCTCATTTGATAAAATGCAAAATATATTATTTATTTTGAATATTAATGAAAACAGCCTGCACAATAACATTGCACAGTTTAATAGGATCCAGGTGTAATGAGTTCTGCTGCTTTTCAAAAAGGAAAATAAGCCCTCTTCATTTTTCTTCATGATATTGGTCTTTTTCTAAGATCAGCCCTGCAAGACTCAGATAATGGCCTGCCACTTTGCTCATACTGCTAATGTATTTCAATAGGATATCAGTAATCTTCTGATGGAATTTTTATAACATAGATTCGTCTTAAGAGGGGGCACTCAAAATAGTGTTATCCCATTAAAGATATTATACTCTGTGTACAATGGTTAAGGCAAATGGTTGAACCTACGTTCTCTACACAGAGCATAATAATTAATATCAAAACACTGGGATAAGCTTCAAAACACTGTTTCCCTGAAAAGAGTCATTATGACAACGATAATAAAATTTTTACATACAGTGTCAAAACAATATCTGGGAATCAAACTCAGGTGTTCCTATATTACCTTGAATAATTTTGCCCTAATACCTGCTTATACCACTGTCATAGTTAGCATTTGGAGTATGGTTTTCATTCTCAACACACTAGATTAATTTAATCCTCACAACATTCCTATTAGGTAGGTACAATGGTTAACATTAAAACATCAGTATTATACAAAAGCTACCATAGAGTGATTTCTGAGATTGACACTGTTCCTAAGGACATGTTAGTTTAATGTTACTCTCATACCTTCATTTTTTTTAACAATGCAAAGCACATATCAGTCAGTTAAGCTTCTGATATTAACAGGAAGCTCATCAGTCTTCGTAAAAAGTATATAAATGCTGACACCTTCAACCAAAACTAATAATTCTCCATATTAGAAGGAGCGAAAGAAACAGAGGCACGATATGAAAGCTAACATAGTTAAACAACAACATTACTGACGATTCCCTCAAAATCCACATTCTATGAAGATTAATCTACCATAATGTACCCACAATATTTATTTTTCTTTAGGTTTAAGGAAAAAAAGAAAGGAGAATACTTAGATTCCTCCTTTTAGTTTCTCCTTTTCTGTCTACTCACCTCAATCCCCATCCCAAAGACAACTATGCCTGAGAGTCTGCCCTGACTCGGAAAAGCCGTCCATTTACCTGCTCCCAGTTTAAATAAACTGAAAAGAGACAATGTCTGCCCTTGAGTCCTTCCTGAACAGTCATTTAACAAAATGGATGATCATGCTATTGTACTCTACATGCAGCAGTTTTTAAAGATGATGATCTTAAAGATGCAAAATAAGGCCCCAGTCCTGCAAGATGCTGCACACAGCTGCACCCTGTGCTTGAGTGGAGCACTGTTATCTTCAGTGGGGCTCCCCACAGACATAAGTGTCCACCCATATGAAGCTGATGGTGGGAACAAGGACAAAAACTATAGATTAATTTTGAGGCAGGTAAAATACCATACTTACACGTATCATGGACATGTTTCTGAACATGATAGACCACAGATGAAGAAGAAAGGACTAGATATTGACAAGAAAAGTGTACTTGCTATATTGTACCTTAAAAAAACAAACAAACAAAAAAACAAAAAACCCCCCCCCCCCCCCCCCCCCAAAAACAATCACCACCAAAACCTAGGGCATCAATAGGCTTGGAAAAAATATGGTTTTGTTATTTTTCTTCTCTTGTAACAGTAGGATGCTTGTTCCCCACATTTCAGTCCACATCATTACATACTGTCCAGATCTGAAGAACAATAAAGCCAGTTGTACAAGTGAGGCTATCATGAGTCACAGAAGGCATGGGACTTGCGTGTATAGGGTGGAACAGAGTCATTCCACAGTTTGTTAAACATATCAACAAAATGAGTAGCATTGTTAGCAACAGCTTTATAGTTCAGCAGCAAAAGGTTATAAAAAGATTTTATTTAATCCATTACATTTTCCAGGCTCTTCATCTGTTGAGCTTAACTTTCTATTTTTGAGTAGCATTTACTTTTTCAACTCACAAAACACAAATACACTATCTATTGTCTGCCACATAGTTTGGCTTTTGTGATATTGAATATACTGGCATAAGGCTAAAACCTCTTCTCCCTTCTAGAGCACTGAACAATATGCAGTTACCTACCAGGAAGCATGGAGGATGTAATGGGGCTCCACTCACCATGCTGGGCCCTCCTGCTGGTCCTCTTGGGGATTAGCTCTGTAGATCGACATGCCCTCTCCCGATGGTGCCTTGTCCACTCTCACTTCTCCTGGACCCACATCACTCCAAGGACCGCAGTGTCCTCTTCATGACACAGCCCTCCAGCCACATCACAATCTGTGCCCTTAAGGAGGTGAGTGCTGCAATCCAACTATCCCACCCCTTCCCCAGTGGCAACTGCAGCCAGTTGTCTGGCCACTTCCCTGTGGCTCCAGCACCCTCTTCGCCCTTGCCTCAGGGCCTCAGCCTGCGAATTCCAGCAGCCAGTCAGGAGCTCTCCCTTGCTCCCCCGGTCCCTGCTAGCAGCACTGCTCTGTCCAGGGTGCTAGCTTCCTTCTGCCTGCCAGGCACCCAGTCCTCCCTCTTTGTGCTCCAGGGAGTAACTGACCCTGCTCTGCCCTTCAGGTCTTCTTATATGGGCCTACTCCTCTCAGCCCCTCTCTAATTGACTGCCTCCTGTGCAGCCTCCCTAGGGCTCTATTAACCCCTTAGAGGTCAGTGTGGGGACCAACACAGAGGGCCAGAGAGCCATCATTCATTTAAATATGGCACCCACTCACTTTATTCTTCTTCTTTTTTTTTTTTTGTCATTCACCTTGGAAGAATGGAACACATACTCCAGTACCTCATCTATCCCTTATCTATCTTTCCATGCATCACAGTTACAGGGCTAGCTGCACCTGTGGCTCCCTTCTGGCTCCTTTGACTGCATCAACTCTGGTGTCAGGTCCTTGTGCCTTTACCTCTCCTAGGATGGAATTTGCAGTTCTCTCACTCTTAGACTGGGCCCTGGGCTATGATACCCCGTGTACCAGCCGTGTTTACCCAGCAGGTCTTACTGGGTCTGGCAGCGGAGGTTCTTCTCCTTAGGAGTCTGACCAGTGGTGTATACAGTGACAAGACAGCCTTCTTAAAACCAAAGTATTGTTTATTTTAACAATAAGAAAAATGTGTATAGAGAAAAAAGGATTTTAAAATAGTCTGCATGCATGTCTAGCTTACCTAGTTTCTTACCATCACCTGATGGTAAGCTAGGCAGGCCCAACTTTTCTTCAGATATCTCTATCAGGTGTCTGTGTGTCAGTCTGGTTCTCCCAAACATCTACCAGACAGCTCCCTGAATGGCTCCCACCCTCTGAGAGTCTCTTTTTAAACTGCTATAGTCCTTTTGATCTTCTGCTTCCCAGGCCTTTTCCTATAATGGTCTTGCCGCTGAACAAACCTCAAGTGTTTGCAGTGAAGTGGCTTATCTGAGTCATTTTGTTCCCTTCCTGTTTGTTTTTTCCTTAAAGCTCTTTTATTAAATTAGAGTCATACAGCAAACCTCCCAAGAACCAGGTCAATATACAATATTCAAAAATTATTACAGAGCAGCTCCATTTCAATGACATCATCTATCTCTGCTTTTCATTACATGACATGAGGTAGAAAAAATACTAATAGGAATAAGGTGATACTGGAAGATAGAAAAAAAATTCTTAAAAGGAAGCATCAGATGGAAAGACAACTCTCAGGTTTTCAGTTGTGAAGGAGCATATGAATTTCTTATGCTGCCTCACTTCAAGTCTTCCTTGTAAGGTCTAAATCCTCTAGGACTTTTTGAAGATCAATGCTTGCTGTACATTACTAGAGCTGTAGTAACTTGTCTTAACCTGTACACAGCTTTCCATGCTCTAACTATGTCTACAGTTACTACTGCTAGGACATATTGTCTATTGCTAGAGATAACTTCTAAACCAACACCTTAGAGACTGACAGTTATAGGGATATTGTCTGGAATACATGCCAGGGCCCTGCCTCTCAGAGAGTGTGACATAGCCCTCAGAGGACGAGAAGAGAATATCTCTAGATACAGAGAACCTATTGTCAAGGCTGATTCCCCACTCTGGCAGTTCGAGTGCAGAAGGTGGGGGCCCACAAGGATTCTGAAAATTAATATTGGCTACTCCAGGCATATATTAAACTCCCAAGGTTACAGCTTTTCTTTGACCTTGGATTGGTAGATGCTGCCACCACCCAAGTAAAGAACCCCTTTGAGAGCCCAGGAAGGTGCACTTGGGAATTCCTTCCTGTGGGGTACCCTCAAGCCCTTTCCCCCCCCCCCCCCCGTCCGGGGAAGAGCTGAGAAAGAAAACAAAAGGAAATCAGCTGTTGCCACCTGCTAATTAAACAACATGTGCAGAAATCTCTTAAGACACGGAAATCCAATCCTGTTCTTAAAGAAGGTAAATTTATTTAAAAAAGAAAAGAAAGAAAAAAAAATATCTAGAGACTCAGGCTATTGCTAGATTTTAAAAGAGTAACTACAAGGATTAAGCATCAAGAATAGCTTTCTTGAGGTCCAGCTTAAAGGTTACAAGCAAAACAAAAGCACCTGGGGTTAGCACAGAGATAAAAAGAGATAAACCTAACCGTGTCTTCCTAGACATTTCCTGATCTACTTACATATCTGGGGTTTCAAATGAGTAGTTTCTAGGTATGATACCAAGGATTTTTCATACCTGGCCCAAGCTCTTACAGCATAGCTCTGTCCTGTCCGCCTCTCCCTGGAGAACAACAACAGACAGACAAAAGGGGAGTTTGTTTCCATTTTAAAAAGTTCTAGCCTTCCCATTGGCTCTTTTGGCCAGGTGCCCACTCACTTCCTTTTACCTATGCATAGCAGTGAGACTTCTTAACCCTTTACAGGTAGAGAAATTAAAGAACAGCCACTAAGAGGGATTTTATGGCTACTGGCTGGCTGGGTGTCCATAAAAAGGAGCTACCGCCCTCTCCTTCATTTATCACACCTATGTTGTCCAATAGGGCTATGTCATTAGGCTCCTGAAGATCCTGAACTGAAAAACAAAATCTGTTACTTCATAGGAGTGAAAAGGAAAAATGAGTTTCATGTAATTCTGGGATTTTGATATGTTTCTTTGAGAGACCATGGTGGCCTCCATAAAAATGAGTGGGTGGGGAATACCCAGGAGGGTGTATTGTTGTGATTAATTGTTTAAGCTATTACTCATTATTTAAGAACTGATAGCACCCTCAGTGTTGTAGTGTTGTTCAAAACATAAAGGAAGACTTGGATTCTGCTCCAAAGAATTTAGAATCATAAATATTGTTTGTTGGCCTTTTATAGCTTCTCATAGGTCCCACTTCATACTTTTTAAGGTGTTGCTTTAAAGGGCTACTGCCTTTTCATGTCTCCCCTGTTTGATTATTACTGTGTAAAGTATAAATGTGTGTTGAATCAGAGGCTAATTTCCTACCTGTTATATTACAATCTGATGGATTATTGCTTTTCAGTTATCAGATACATTTCTTACCTACTTTTCTTTTTTGTAGATTGTAGTTTAGTTTCTATGAAGACCTAAGGATTCAAAGCAATCCTGTGGGATTTGCATCTTAAAACCTTCCAATATGTAGGTTAGATGGGAAAATATTAAGGGTGAAATTTTCAAAAATGCTGAGGTTACATTTTAAAGTGATTTTGGTACTTGGGATTCTAAATCTCATGGAATTTCAGTGAGACTTGTGCTTCAAATGGCCTGATTTTTAGAAGTGGTAGATACATCCAGCTCCCATTGTCTTCAGCTGGGCTTGTAAGTACTTATCACCAAAATGAAAGAAATCAATGAGAATTAGGTGCCTAAATACCTTCAAAAATCTGTCCCAAAATCTCTTTTGAAATGGTTTTCCTTACTGTTAATTGTTATGTTCATGGCATAGACACAGAGAAGTTGGATAAAAAACATAAAATACTCTTGCTAGCAAAGTTCAGTGCAACATTCCTTCATTTCTTAGAATTCAGAACGATAACACAGAGAGACAAAGCAGGCTGCTCCATAAGGAAAAGAGGCAGCCTCACCTACCTTGTTCTAGGCTAGCTGTTTCCGGACCGATGGCTTAGATCCAGATTGCATATTTCCCTATACATTCCCTTAGCCTGCAAGGAGAACCAGGACCATCCCACCCCCCTTACCCAGATCTTTAAGTTTAGTTTCTATTTTTGACTTAACATGCTTCAATTACTGAATCCACCTCATTCACTTCCACCTTGAAATCCTAAAGGGTCTCTACTCTGGGTTCTCCCAGTTGTGTGTGTGGGTAAAATCTCTCATATTCCATGAATATGTTTTGACTTGAATGAGAGCTTCTGGATGCCCTGGACCTTTGAAAAGTCATACCAATTATTTAGGTGGATTTAGGAGCCTAGCTTTAGGCACCCAGGATGTAATCCTGTTCCCACTGAAGTCAATGAGAGTTTTGCCATTGAAATCCTTGGGGCCAGGATTTTACCCCCAGTGTTGAAAATCTTAGCCTTAGACTGTAAGCCCCTTGTGGCGGTCATTTCTTTTACTATGAGTCTGCTTGCGAACAGTATTATGCTTCTTCTTTTAGATTGTTTTTAATTTCTGAGGGTAACACTGTTAAGGGGGTCAGCGGGGACTGACTCCTGCCATGTGATAGTGAGCTTTTGTAATCCTGAGCTGTGTCAGGTGACTGGGTCCAAGAAATAAAGTTCACTGTCTTAGCAGCACTCCTGTGTCACACAATTATTACACTGGTCAGGGACCTTGTCTAGATATGTGTTAGCACATGTATACTTACAGTGCTACATCACTGAATAACTAATAATTGAAAATCTTGTTCATAGACATACTTCTTTACCAAACACAGTATTAAAGAAGAGCATCTCTGTTAAGCAACTATACGCGTACAAAGTTATAGAAGAATCCATAACGGAAGAGGAATTCAATCTCTGGAAATTATTATCTAGATCACTTCACTTATGGAAAGATTGTAAGATTAAAATCACCATTTAAGTTATAGCACCCTCAAGAGTACAACATGAGTAAAACCTATAGAATTTGTATTAGTTTTGCTTCCAAATACACTTTTCCCCAGCAATATTAATCCAGACACTGCAAGTTAAATCATGTACCTGTTATTGATCTCTCACGCTTTTTTTTTTAAACCATCTTATCAGTCAAGAAGCATTAAAAACAATACTTGTCAACATGCAGTATCAGCAAGAGCATACTGTAAGCTCTTCAGGGCAGGGATCTTTTCTCTTTGTATAGTCTGGTAGTACCTACTATGTGCTCAGTGACTTCCAAACAATAATATGAATGTACAGTTTTTATTTATTATAAATTTTTCAAGTCAGCACTTTGCGCAGATAAAATGGTAACGAGTATAAATACTCAGAGTGATTCAATAACTATATTGTATATAAATATGGCTATTTTTAAAATAAGAGAAAAGGGGAATCTCGTTTCTATAGAGTGGATAGATTCAGCTCCTGACGAAGTCAATGGGAAATTTGCCACTGATTTCGGTTGGCACAGGAGCAGGTCTATAATTTGTCCTTATTCCAGGCTAACAAAATCTTCCCAAATCCTGGTACACAGCCACATATTGTAGAACATGGAAAAGGCTTTGCTGTGAAAAGAGCTTTGGGGAAAGCATTTGTTTACAAAACAGAGCCAGATTTTCAGTAGATGTAAATCAGTGTTGCTCCATTTAAGTCAGTGTCGCTCCACTGACCTAAATCAGCTGAGAAACTGGCCAAATTATATATTTTTTTTAAATACATTTTCTCCAATAAAGACAGAGAGGAGGGAAAGAAAATGGATGATACTAAAAAGCTGGCAATTTTATTTTGTCTGAATATGAGAGATTGGGAGAAGTGTAGTGCACCATAAAATTTAATTTAATTTGTTCTAATGAAAGGCTATAATTTTCTGTTAGCAAGATCACTATAGAAGTTCATGGATTGGAAAAAAAAATACTAAGTACCCTCTTAATTCCTTCAGAAAATACCATAACCTTTACTAAACCTGCAAAGGAGATTCTGAAGAGTGAACAATCAAAACAGCAGTCTAACCAGCTGAGAAGCCAGCATACCTCTTTCTAGCAATTTCTTAGCACAATTCTGTCTCTGGACACACCAGACTTAGGCTAATTAAATAGGCACAAAGTGTTTGTTCCCAGGCATTTTTATCCAACAGATGCTCATACAGACTTATGCTTAGTTAATAAGTATTCATTTTTAGAAGCAATTAACCTTTTAGCTGCTGATTTAGACTTATCACGCTATGGCAGCATATATCTACCAAAGTTATGCTTTGATGAAGAAAAATGCTTCAAGCTAAAACAGTATATTTAAAACATATGTAAGAAACCTTCCAAATCAGTGCCAAACACTGATATATATATATGTTGTATCATTGCTACTTCTAACTAACAGTGTGGAGAGTGGTTCTGAAATACCTTCTGCAATACATGCTGCTTCCATAGCCTAGAAGTAGGCTGTGTCACACCATGTGATGGGAACAGAAATATAACTAAGGAAATGTAATTCTGCATGTAATTCCCCCATAAGTATGAAATGGGAATCTGGCCAAAGAATTTTGTGGGCACGGATATATGAAAAAGGAAGGGAAAAACAAGCCGGAAAATTTGGGATTCATTAATTGTGTGTTATTCAGCCCTTCAATCAACACAGTAGTCTAACATTGTGCCAGCAATGCCCTTTTGCCATGTACATTGGCCAAACCGGACAGTCTCTAGGCAAAAGATAAATGGACACAAATCTGACAGCAGGAATCATAACATTCAAAAATCAGTAGGAGAACACTTCAACCTCTCTGGTCACCAATAGCAGACCTAAAAGTGGAAATTCTTCAACAAAAAAACTTCAAAAACCGACTGCAATGTGAAACTGCAGAACTGGAATTAATTTGTAAACTGGACACCATCAGATTAGGCCTGAATAAAGACTGGGAGTGGTTGGGTCATTACAAAACCTAAACCTAATTTCCCCAATACTTATTTCCCCCTACTGTTACTCACACCTTCTTGTCAACTGTCTGAAATGGGCCACTCTCATTACCACTTCAAAAGTTATTTTTCCTCCCTTAGTAGAATTGTCTCATTAGACTGACCTTAGACTTGGTAAGACAACTCCCATCCTTTCATGTATTTATACCTGCTCCTGTATTTTCCACTCCATGCATCTGATGAAGTGGGTTCTAGCCCATGAAAGCTTATGCCCAAATAAATTTGTTAGTCTCTAAGGTGCCACAAGGACTCCTCGTTGTTTTAGTCTAACATCTTGTACAATGAGAAAACTGAACAAACAGGGACATCTTGTGGTAATTTTGTGGATCACAGGACCTATTAAAATAAAATTCCCATTGGAACATGTAGAGTGATTCCACTCCTAAGAACATAAAATATGTGCACAAACTTGTGGCACATTATTTAAACAGGTGCGTAGATAAGGATGCTGCATTAAATCTGCTGTCAGTTCATAAATACACACACTTAAAAAATAACATTATCATCTGGATTTTCCAATGTGTCTTGTTTCTCTATAGTATTTGTGTTTAATAAGCCTTCAGAATAGAAAGATCAAATAATGTAAAATAAAGAAATAAATGCATGTAGAATCTAAGCTAATCTACCAATGACAGAATTAGGAATTTGTATGAATACTTACAACTATAGAATGATTTGAAGCAGTCACATATTCCACTGTAAAATATTCATAAACCTGATTAAAAAAAACCCTGCTACTATACATACCATGAGGAACAAGCTTAAAATACAAGCTACATGGACCAATATCTGTCTGAAACATTTATTGATCCCGCTCTCTTGTTTGCTATATAAACATCTGCTGAACCGTAGTAGAACGTTTACAGTGTTACTCTGTTATGCCTAAGTATTTTTTAATTTAAAGTTTGTGCATCACTATACAGAGAGACTGTACATTTTTTTAAAATGCCATCTAATTAAAAATACTTTGAAAAAGTTTGGACAAGCTGTTAAAAGCATCTTCACTTTTTATATGGCCCACCCCAGTCCCTCTTTATCTGAAAGCAATGACTCCCTTCCTACATCTATATCATCTTGACTCTCCTGTGATTTCTTTGCTTTTTAGAGCTATAATATTTGCTGGCTAGAAATTTGAATCATGCTAAAAATGTTTAACATTGCTCTATTTTTTAAAATAAATAGATTCTTAACTAACTTACACATATCTTCCAGTTCTTTAAATAATTGATCTTGTATGCAAATTACAAGACACATTTTTATGTCTGTATGTTCTAGAAAACTAAAGAGATGGTGCTGTGTCACTCACATCAGAGATGATGGACAACTCTATATAACCAGGCCTCAGTGCCTGCAGCGTGAACAAGTAATTGCTCTGTTGCTGTGCCAATTCCCACTTGAATAGGACTGAAGTAGATAAAAACAGGCAGTTTCTGTGCAACTGTTTTACCACTTTGACTGGTATATTGTGCAAAAACATACAGAAGTTATTCCTTTACATAACTTATCAGTATGAATTAATGATCAGGCTATACAAATATTTAAGGCACTGAATCTCAAGCTTTCTGAAGCCTTTTCCTAAGTAATGGAAAAATCCCACATACCTCTCTAAATGTGTCCACCTTGTGTGTGGGTCTCAGGATGGGGTTAAAAACTCTGAATGATTTTTTAAACTTCATTGTTTATGCAGATAAGGCTTCTTGTAAGCTGGCTCAAGACTTCATGTTCCCCATGACATTAATGGGACTATCCCAGGAGGTTTGGGGATCAATCACATAAATGACCACACCCTTAACCTCATAGGAGGTGAGGGGCTGGCAGGTCTTATCCACATCAGGTGGAAGGACATGTTTTAATGGACTGTCCCTCAGATGCTAGGATGGCCTTTAGAGAGTTCTGAGGAAGAATACAGGATCATCAATGGGCTACTCATCTCTTTAGTATCTTGTAAGACATTTAGGGGTTGGCTACACGAGGGGTTTAAAACAGATCAAACTGGGTGAATCTGGTCTGAAAATGGTTGTGTATCCACGACACAAGCCATCACTGCTCATTAACTCCAAATTTGCAGTGACCTCTTGAGTCCTCTTGCCAAGAGGACTAGGTTTGCTGTGAATTGGGTTAGCGTGGTCTATTGTTCATGTGGATGCAATTGCTGTGCACCACTTTTACATGCGTCTAATGGCTATCCCACTGTCCTTTATAGGTTGATGTTACTAACCTGTCCATTCACCTGTGTGCCCACCCCTGCTTTGGTGTCCAGTTCCCAGCCTGCCCGCTCCCCTCTTTGAAAGCTAGCACAGAGCCAGCATTTGCCCATCTGTTCCTGGACTCCAGTGAATCAGCATTCTTGCAATACAACAGCAATAGCACTGCAGAAGCCCACAACTTGCCTCATGCAGCTGCTTGGAGCTGTTCTGAGACCCTCGATCATTGCCATCTGGTATCTAATTGCATTTTAGAGATACCTTTATTGGACATTGCAAAGCAGATGTCTGCAAGGGTCCATGACACCAACCAGTGCTGGATAAAAAGCAAGCACCCCAGGAGAGTGTACATTAAAATGAGGGACCAAAGGACACAATCCAGCATGTAACTTGTTCGTTTTTTGATGAACTGGACAAGCTTCTACACAATTATAGCACAACCCATCCAAGATGCCATGTGAAGCCTGCTGGCCATACCTTCTCCCCATTGAGGATAACTGGCAAGGCCCACTGGAAGATGAGCAGGAGGATGCTGGGAAGGAATTGCCAGGACAGATATGGGCCAGCTGTAAAATCAGCCCTAGTTCATATACCCCACATGTACCATGCATTAGCACAGCCTGAGTCCCAGCCAGAAACCCAGGCCATTCTGGCTCAGTGCCGGATGCCCCATAGTTGGATGTGAGCTAGGACCCTGTCAGAGTATCCAGCCCCTGCCTGTCTCCCTCCTTCCCTCAGCTCACACTGCTCATTCAGTCCCCACATATGTTTCCAAAATGGCTGCTGCTGCACCAGGGCAATCGGCCTCTGTCTCGTGCTACAGCCACAACTATGACAGTTTTCAAGACCCATAACATGAAGGACACTTCCCCATCTGCCTGTTTTCATTTTCACTTCCCTCATCTGTCCTACCTGGTGAACCTTCCCACACCATCCCGTTTGCCCATTCAAAATGGCAGCTAGAAATATGGTGCAGCCAAAACCCCTGCCCCACCCCACCCCCACAGCACATTCAAATACAGAGAAAAAATTCATTCATGCAAAATGGAACAGTTCATTGAGACAGTGGTTACAGGAAAATAAGTTTGGTTGGTGTTCATAGTTTACATGAGGCATACATTGACATTATATGCCGGGTAAAGGTACAAACAGAATTTCTCCCTGCTGAGGTTTAAATGCCCTGAAAAACACACATTCTAGTTGACAATCGTTGCAGAACCCTATTTTTCTCTGCATGGGGAGACATAGCAGAACTTAAGACTGAGGAATGGCTTGATTTTATTTCACACATTATAGGGAACAGCAACATGCCCATCCGCCTACCATAGCTTGCAAACTGCTTCTACTCCTGCAATATCTCTGGGAGCCATATCCTGGTGAATAGCTTCACAGCATATCTTGTTGGTCTAACCTTTACCTTTTTGGATGAGGCCATTCTCTGCCTCTTAGACACCCACCTCAGTCATCAAAAGTCAGGACAGCCTAAAGGGGATGCAGAGAAGATTGCTATCCATCTCAGCTCTCAATGTCCCCCTCCCCCCGCAACAGCTTCCCCTTAAGCCTCCAACACCACAGAAGTGCCTCCAGCACACAAACAAAACTGCAAAACCAAAATGGAAACATAATTCCACCCCCCCAGTCCCAACAGTATAACTGCACATACAGCAGACAGAAATACCAATGCACCCAGCACCTCCTCACATGCAGGCCCCTTACCATCTCTGAGGTTCCCTCAAGAATGGGAAGAGTCTCAGGGAAGTCAAGTCACATATGCATATTAAAAGATTACTATCATGGCCTGTCTGAAATATGAACAATAAGTGACTATTTTTTCCATATTCCAATAGCCACCGTACTTGCCAGAATATCTACTGCTGACAGGCTGACCAAGCTGAGTGTGTGAAAGAGGAGACTTGGGATGAGATGTTTGGAGAACTCGTGGCAGAGTCCCAGAGGAAAACCAGACTGACTGAGAGGTGGAGGCTGTACCCAGCGATCCAGAGGGAAAAAGAAATGCAGCTCTCCTAGGAGATCATGTTACCAGTCCCTTCAGGGTTATCTTCTCAGTCTTTATGTCTCTCCTTATGGCAGAAGCCCTGCCCTTTCTCCTGAAACTTGGGTAGTTCAAGCAATTATTGTCCCTTTCCTTCTTAGGAGTCCCCAGCATTTCTCTTGGCATTGGGTTGAAATTTCTCTCTCAGCCTGTGTCTTTGCCTTCTCTCTTGGAGCTGGGTTGCAGTTTGTCTCCTTCAGCTGGCTCCACTTAGTCCTCGGGCTCAGAAGATTTGGCAGCCTTCTTCTGCCACTGTCTGCTCCCTGCTAACTCTGGGCTCTGCAGGAGCCTTCTTACTCTTGTCAGTGTCTGCAGGCATTTGCCCTGCTATGAAGGGGGAGGCAGCATTTATGCTGGTCCCTTCTCCCAGCTCATCCCCAATTGGTTGGGAGAAAAGGGAGCCTTGCCCTGCCCTCTCTGCCAGGCTCCTCACCCTTCAAGAAATAGTACCAGGGTTTCCTTCAAACCCCACTTACTCCCGGGACTGCTTCCTCTCTCCCAATATCGCCCTTATATCTATAATCAGTCCTTTCAACTCTTAAATATTCATGACAGGTAGTGAGGTGGACTGACCAGTAGGCAGTACTGCCCGTATGCGGTAGACCACCCCCTCACAGGGACCCAATTAGGTTCTCCTGCTCCTAAACAATCCTGGCTACTGGGACCAGCAGCAGCTCCTCCCTGCTTTACCAAGGCAACACTTGTTCCAGAGGCCATTCCTCTCAGGTCCAACATCTCCCACTGAGAACATGGGCACCTGGATGCCCAGCACTTTTGAGCCCTACAATGCACCTGAAAACATTGAGCCATCGCACTCAGCCCCGGTAAGTCTGTATACAAGGAGAGGCAGAGGGAAAACCTATACATGCCTGTAAATTTAACTTCTCCCCACCTTGTTATGTTTGCACTGTTTGCATTGTTGCACTATCCATTTGGTTTTCACTATTGTTTTATTTAAAGATTTGCTTTTTGTTGGTTAGTCTATAGATTATTTTGGTAAATGTATTTTTAAATAAAAAAATATTGACATTTATCCACTGGTTCAATTAAAACTTTATTTTTGGCTTTATTACCATTGTTTCATAATAAAAATTATTTAAAATACAGGTAGGTAAATTATGGCTCATCATTGCATGTTATGGGATTACCCCCGAGAACTCTACTCCCTCAGTTTGCCGCAACCAGAACTATGTTTTCACACAATGCAAATTGAAAATGGAACATGTGTCCTGTGTGCACGCTACTGGTGCAGCTTGAGTGCTATCACGTGAGTTGTTGCAGAATGGAGGTCAAGTGTGCATTTGCTGTTTGAAAGGGAGAGTGACAGGAAGAAGACAGGGGCTGGATACCCAGAAAGGCTCCTAGCTCACATGCATCTAATGGCTGTGGCCATGGGGCACCGGGGAGCAGAACAACAGTATGGCACAACACTAATAAATAATAAATGTTAAGGATATGTACTTACATGCCAAAGTTCCCTCCAGGGGATCTGTCTCTTTTTGTAACAACCTGTGTTTCTGGTTGGGACTCTGGGTTGGCCGACACATGGCAGGAATTGGAGTACATTGCAACAGGGCTGGACTGGGGCTGGCTTTCCAGCTGGCCAGTATCAGGATCCTGTGTCCCAAAAATATCTTGGCTCTCAGGGGACAGCTCCTCTCCAACATCCTCCAGCTCATCCTCTGGGGGGCCTTGGTGGTTGTCCTCAGTGGGGCAGAGGGTGTGGGGTGTCTTGGATAGGTAGTGCTATCATTGTGTAGGATCCTGTCCAGTTCATCATATAAAGGACAGGTCACATGTCCCCTGCTATATTGTCTCCTTTTGTCCCTCATTTCCCCTGAGCTACTTGATTTTTTTCTGGCCCTTGTCGGCGTCTGGGTCTTGGACCCTCACAGATATCTGCTTTGCACTGTCCACAAAAAGGTCTTTATTCTGATCTCTGGCCCTAAAAGCTTCCTGCCCTGATGCTTCTCCCCAGCTGGCAATGATTCAGGATCTTAGCACAGCCCCAAGCAGCTGAATGAGGGATGTTGTGGGGCTTTTAAAGTGCTACTGCAGTTGTATTGCAAGAATGCTGATACACTGGGATGCAGGAACAAATGGGCAAATGCTGACTCCATGCCAGATTTTCAAGGGGAAGGGGGCAACTTGGGAACTTGATCCCACCGTAGGAGAGATCAAACCGGTAAAGAGACAGGTCAGTAACATCAACCTGCAAAGAACTGTGGAAAAGCCACTGGAAGCATGAAAAAGTGATGCGCAGCAATTGCGTCCACAGGAACAATAGACCGCACTAATTCAATTCACAGCAAACCTAGTGTTCTTGGCAAGAGAACTTGAGGGGTCATGGCAAATGCAGAGATAATGCGCAGTGATGGATTGCATCATGGGCACGCAACTGTTTTCAGACCAGATTAACTCAGTTTAATCTGCCTATGTAGACAAATCCTTAGTACTCCCTAATCAAAGACTCATAGCCTTTAAGGGCAGAAGGGACCCTCATGATCATCTAGTCTGATTTCCTGTGCATTTCAGGCCACAGAACCTTACCCACCCACTCCTGTGATAGGCCCCCTCACCTCTGACTGAGTTACTGCAGTTCTCAAATCAGGATTTAAAGACTTCAACTTAGAGAGAATTCACTATTTGCCATCATCACAGTATTTAGATTGATAAGCTGTGACTGACAAAGCTAACTGCCCATGTTGATTCCACTAGTAGATCAAAGTGCACAACAGAACTTTCAGTGCATGGTTGTGGGGTCGACATGGCCAGTTCGTGCATGGCAGTGCATGGCAGATTTACACTGCAGCTAGCCACACATTCACTCTCCATACAGACAAGCCCATATCCAGTTACTTTAGATTGTAAGCCCTTCAGAGCAGGAATTGTTGCTTTCCTGTATTTTACAGTACCCAGGACAATGGGCCCCTAGGTCTTTCAGTCCTAACTCTATATTTACTAATATAAACCATCATCGCCTGGAATCCAGAGTATTTAGTGATCGAAGTCCTTTTGGCTCCCCAAAGTTGTCTACTTAAAAGCATCAATAATCTTTTCCAGACAGGTAAGTCCCTATGTGACTATTACCAACAGGTTATACTGTCCTAGGTCCTTGAAACAACACCTCCTCAGTGCTGCCGTCTCTAGACCTCCTTAAGAGGTAGAAGGCCTTGTGTTATATAGGGCCCCAGACTCTTCCCAGTCCCTGCTAAAAGGAAATTAATAGCTAGTTCTCCCCTCCCTGACTCTTTCAGTGGGAGAAGCTTATGCCACACTATGTCTCTCTGAGGTATGGACAGATGTCATTGGACCTACTTCTTGCTCATTCCTGAAAAAAAGAACAAGTCAGAAAATAAGGGCAGCTTAGCTTCCTCCTTCTCTCAGGGTTCCAGCCTTATGGCCTGAATAATAACAGGAGGGAATAAGTCCAGTGTCTTAAAAACAGAATGTACTTTTCTTCTCCAATGCTCCTTCCTTGTCCCAATGAGCATGTTCTCTTTTATTGACACACATATTGTTACATAGCAGTCTTCTGATCATGCTTGAGACCCATCATCCAAATGGCACAGACAACACAGAGAGAAAGGATACTCTTGGTAAGCAATTATTAGCAGAAATGTAATATTGTAGATGTAAAATTCTGTGACCACTCAAAAGAGAGGTTTGAAAACTTGGTGGCTGAGCTCAGCACATTGGACAAGGAAGTGACAGGTAATGAAAAAGGCAGTGGCAGATTAGCTACTGGGCCAATGGAGCCTGTGCCCAGGGGCGCCAGCCAATTGGGGGCCCCCTGGAAAAATGGGCGGCCCTGCGCCATGACCTGCTTTGGCCACCTGCCCAGCGGGGAGCAGAGTTAGGGCACAGGAGTGCCGGGTGGGGAAGTCCCCATGCCCCAACCCAGCTCCTCGGCAGGAGTGGGAGGATGGAGAGGAAATGCAGGCAGAAGGGATGGGGAGGGGCCCCCACTTGCTATGGCTCAGGGCCCCACAAACCTCTAATCTGCCTCTGGAAAGAGGGTGGATTGCTTTGAAAAGAACACAGAAGGTAAAAGAAAACCGACATGCTGGCAATGACTGGCAAAACATTAAGAAACTTGCATATTATTATAATTACCAGAGGGCCTGCAAGCTGCTGTGAGAGATGTAGGACTCCCCGGAGATAGAGTAAAGAAAATCAAATTAAAGTTTTTCACTGCATTTTATATGTGTAAAGATCCGTACAGAAAATAAAGCATATTCTAATACCTTCCAAAATTAAGGTAATTAAAGAGGGACATTTACTGCTCCTGAATTTAATAACATTTTTCTTTTTGTCTTTTCTACAATCAACACTGTAAATAGATTTTATAACATTCAAATTGTGCATTAATAGTCTATTAAAATATTAAACATAAAAGTACTAAGATAGGTTAATGTTTTAAAATTAGGATTTTTTTTTTAAAGAAATCAATTGTTTTACAAGAAACACTTGCATAATAAGTGACATTGTGAAATTGTATAAAGCTACATTGTTTATGAGAAGTTCTGACAGGCTTCACACACATTAAGCATGGCAGCTCTTCAAGCAAGAGATAAATGCGCCAGTTTGGGTTCCCTTCCTCATCTTTCACAATTTCTTTTCCCCAATGTCTAGAGGAGCAGTGCATGGCATATGGACAACGCTAGGTAGCAAATCGGCAGCTTTTCAATTCCTTAATCTTAATTATTCCTATTTCTCTGGTTATTTCTCAGACTTTTAGTTGTTGAAGAGGTTACAGCTGGTAACAGTTGTTTTAGAATTCATTCATCTCTAAGCCTTCATCCAACTCAAACCTACATACAGCACACCAGTGCTGCTGAGTCATTAAAAGAAGATGTTATAGGAATGAGATAATAATTATCAAGGGTAGAATTTAGAAAGTTAGAGGCATGCAAATGTATACAAGACTCGCACGCAGCCAAACTGAAAATCAGACACTTAAGGGCTAGTATACAGTGAGTTTGTCAGAAACTTTAATATGTGGACAAGAAATAAAATAAAGCAAACAGTGTATGGATTAATATTTTACCTTGGCTTGGCAAAGAGTAGCTGCTATTTTGGGAGGAACTGTCCTCAAAGAAAAACTAGTGAGTCAAAAACATGCAGAGACAGCAAAAATCAAATAACTTTATTCAGTCCATCAACCACCAACCATAATATTCAGGACAAGAGGCTTGAACAGGGCAGAAGTAAGAACGTTGGGAGAGCCTTGAGTTGCTAAATTTTCCTAATATGCCTTTTGTGACTGAAGTCCTGTCTAATATGGTTGGACAATGATGGACTGAAAAAATGTTACTTGATTGCACTGTGTCTGTACGACTTTTTTTTTTTTTTTTGGCTAAGGATCCTCCCAAAATGTTAACTACTCTTTGCCAGACTAAGGTAAATACTAGTATATACCCAATTACTTTGTTAATATGTTGGTCACAAGTAGAGCTTAAAAGGTGCTATGGATTAATATAATAGAAAAATGAAAGTGAAGAGAAAATAAAATATAAACCACTAGATAGCTTCTATTTGTCCTCAGAATATATATAGGAATGAGTAAACATCTAAACATCCATGTTAAAAGCATGTTCAGGTTTAAAACTCAAGCAGTCAAAAGATAACCTTAATTCTGGCCTTTTGTATCTATAAAAAGCTTCATTTGGCCTCCTTGTGCATATGTATTAGGATACAGTCTTTAATTACATGATCACATACTATTTTTCCCCACAGAATCCCTGCCTCACTCAGTGTCCTGTATAGTTACATTATTTCTTTATAGCCTTCTCATTGAAGGTGTAGTTCATGGTTTATTTACTGCACACTATTCAAACCCTGCATTAAATACAGAATTATTAATTTTCTCATGAGCTTGCCTATGCTGCTCTCAGTTTAGTGCCTAATGCATTTATCTTCAGAACACTAAGTGAGGTGTGGGCCAAATATCATTTTTCAAATGGACAACTGAGACACAGAGATTAAATCCAAAAATATGAAAAGTGCCCAATTTGAAGCACATAGGACCTGATTTTTCAAATAATTAAATAGCATTTCATATGTTAAAAACACAGCTCCCATTGACTTCAGTTGCACTTGTGAGTGCTCAGCACTCCTGCAGATCAACCCCAGGCTTTCAAGTTGGACACCTAGAAAATAAAGAACACAAAATGAGTGGCCACCTGTGAAAAGATTTGGTTTAAGTGATTTGCCCAGACTCCCATGGGAATTCTGTGGCAGAAGCAGGGATACAATCCAATTCACCAGGGTGGTACTCAAATGATTTACCCTTGAGACCCTCTTTTCTCTTCCTGCAGTCCCTGCCTCATTCACTGCACACCTTCTAACTAGTGCAACAGACAAGTCAGGGTTCCTACAGACAACAGCTTCATTCAATATGAAATCCTGGTTCATTCTCAGAGCACAGTTTGTCCTGTGCATTGAATGAGGCAGGAGTCCTGTCACAAACGTAGAGCTAAGGGGAGCATAAAATCCCTCCTTTACCTGTAAAGGGTTAAGAAGCTCAAATAACCTGATTGCCACCTGACCAAAAGGACCAATAAGGGGAGAAGATACTTTCAAATCTAAGGGGGAAGGTTTTTGCTTTGTGCGGGTGCTCTCTCCAGAACAAAGAGAGAGACCAAGCAAGTAATCCAGCTCCTACTGAAATGATACATCTAATATTACTGAAATAGTAAGTAATAACAAGGAAATGTGTTAGCTTATCTTTTGTTTTAGCTTGTGAATTTTCCCTGTGCTAAGAGGGAGGTTTATCCCTGTTTTTGTAACTTTTAAGTTTTGCCTAGAGGGGAACCCTCTGTGTTTTAAATCTTATTATCCTGTAAAATTACCTTCCATCCTGATTTTACAAAGGTGCTTCTTTTACTTTTTTTCTTTATAATAAAGTTCTGGTTTTTTTTTCAGAATCTGATTGGTTTTTAGTGTCCCAAAAACCTCAGGGTCTGGTCTGTGCTCACCTTGTTTACCTATCTGGCTGGTGATTATTCTCAAGCCTCCCCAGGAAAGGGGGTAAAGGGGCTTTGTCAAGGCTGTATCCCCACTTTGAACTTTAGGGTACAAATGTAGGGGCCTGCATGAAAACCTCTAAGCTTAACTACCAGCTTAGCTTTGGTCCCGCTGCCACCATCTCAAGAATCCCCTCCCTGGGAAGCCTTGAGAAACCTTTCACCAATTCCCTGGTGAACACAGATCCAAACCCCCTTGGATCTTAAAACAAGGAGAAATTAACCGTCCCCCCTCCTTCCTCCCACCAACTCCTGGTGAATACATATCCAAACCCCCTTGGATCTTAACACAAGGAGAAATCAATCTGGTTCTTAAAAAAGAAGGCTTTTAATTAAAGAAAAAGGTAAAAATCGTCTCTGTAAAATCAGTATGGAAAATACTTTACAGGGTAATCAAACTTAAAGAGCTCAGAGGACCCCCCTCTGTCTTAGGTTCAAAGTACAGCAAAACAAAGAGAAACACTCTGGTAAAAGGTACATTTACAAGTTGAGAAAACAAAGTAAATCTAAGACGCCTTGCCTGTCTTTTTACTTACAAGTTTGAAATAGGAGAGACTTGTTTAGAAAGATGGGGAGAACCAAGATTGATGTCTGGTCCCTCTCAGTCCCAAGAGCGAACCACCCCTTAAAACAAAGAGCACACACAAAAGCCTTTCCCCCCCCCCCAAGATTTGAAAGTATCTTGTCCCCTTATTGGTCCTTCGGGTCAGGTGTCAGCCAGGTTACCCGAGCTTCTTAACCCTTTACAGGTAAAAGGATTTGGAGTCTCTGGCCAGGAGGGATTCCATAGCACAGTACACAGGAGAGCTGCCACCCTTCCCTTTATAGTTATGACAGGCTTGGAGGAATATTTTAGGGAAACAGGAACTCCAAGTGGTCCTTTTCCTGAATCTTTGTCTAACTCACTTGGTGGTGGCAGCAGTACTCCTCCAAGGACAAGGAAGGATTTGTGCCTTGGGGAAGTTTTTAACCTAAGCTGGTAGAAATAAGTGTAGGGGGTCTTTCATGCAGGTCCCCACATCTTTACCCCAGAGTTCAGACCCTGAGAGGTCCCATGGGGAAAAAAGTGTGATCATAATCAAAGACCATCAGAATGCATACCCAAAAAGAGGCCAAATTAATGCTGTATGAGCAACCTTAATTCTGGCATTTCTTAACTATTGAGTGCTTGTATATGCATCCTTAATGTTCTTTAGGATGTAATTTCCTACTTTAAAAAAACAGATCAATCATATAGAACCATACTGATCCCTCACATGGGACATCAGCAGAACTGGGATCTTTAGCTCAAGTGGTAAAGGACCATGCTGTAGATCTAATGGAGTAACTGGTAGCAATAGAATGCTGTTTTTTTCTATGTGGACCTATCACTAGAGGGTAATGGAGACACCCCATTTGGCAGTGGGTTTCTCAGCTATGTGCTAGCGAGCAAGGCAATGTTGACACTCAGCAATAATGTGTTCAATCCCAGGTTGTTTATAACCAGGACCTCCTGGTTATAAACCCTTCTGCCTGTGTTGCCCTTCCACTTCTATCCTCCTCCCCTATCTCCTGTCTCTTCCAAGACTTGTAGGGCCCTGGCACATCTGTTTATGAGCAAGCTAGTTGGAGTTGGTAAAACACAAGATCAGCCCTCAGTCATTTGGAGACTGAGTATATTATCCCTGTGAGGAACACTTCCAGGAACACTGTGAGGAGCACTGCTTACCCTGTAAGCAGCAGGCATGTAAAGGGGAGTGCTTTAGTGAAGTCATGTTATCTTAAAAAACACAATATTTTTGTAAAAAAACAACAACCCCAAAATAAACTGCAATTGATTTTTTTCGTTACTGGAAAGCTAGGTAGGAAAGGTATTATATCTCAGATATGTAAACTGAACATGGCCAATAATAAAAAGAAATGTTGCTTTATGAAAATTTAGGAAATACATTTCTACAACTGAACAGCAGCTCATTTGATACAGGGATCCCAGATGAGCAATATGTACCGTTATTGGAGATAGCTATTTAACTTCAAGTACCAATGGTCTCTTATTCCAACAAGAAATGAGAAAATATTTTCAAAATAGGTAAATTGGATTCAGCATGCACAAAAAGGGATTCTTTTCACATTTGGTGTCCCTGCCCCAAAAGACACATGTACTGAGATAGATTTACCATGAACCAGTGACATTCTGCATAGTCTATTGTCATTTCATATAAGTAAGAGCAGGAAAGGATTGCAATTTGCTCTTTTTTTTTTGATCCAGCTCTCTCATGAGTGAAATCCAAAAAAATACAGAATTCTAGTTCATAAAATGTAAATCAAGTAAGGACCTGATCCTTTAAACTTTACTCCTGTGAGTATCATTACCCAAGTCATTATGGGATTACTCTGTATCCCTAACCCATAGGGCACCAGTAGCTCAGAGTACCCGGTCTCAGTATCAAGCACTATATGTGTTTCAGGAGCAAGCGGTGGGATGTCCCAATAACCACTCAGACACATGGCTAAGGGAAAAGATTTTTACTAAAGCTGGCAGGAAAAGTAAATGTTGCAAATATTTTAGATTGAGATGCTCAGTGACAGTTCAAAGTGAGCAACAACGGTCCTTGTTTGGGTCCCTGGAATCAGGGCTTTTCAGGCCTAGTACTTGGGGTGCCCTCTCCAGTAGAATTTCTATTCCAAGCAAATAGGAGCTTGCATGGCAGGCTCAATCAGTCTCTCTCCCTGGAGGGGCCCTCTGCCAACTGCTGCTGCTCCCCCATAAGTCCTACACAGATCTGCACCCAGCTGCAACATCAGGTATCCACACACAGTTCTGCATTTGGTTCCTGCCCCCACCTTCTCTTCAGCTCCCTATTTACCTGAGGTTGGCTGCTGCACGCACCTGCTTCAGCTTTCTGCAGACCCTGGCCACTTCCGGTTCAGGAGTCAGGACCTTTCTCCTTACCTGGCCAGGTGAAAGGGAAGTGCAGTGGGGAGGGGGCTGATGGGAGTTGTAGTCCCCTGCTTTGTAGAGCCATCACACCAGCATAAATTGTCCCATTGAAGTAAGTGGGAACACTCACATGAGTAAGGGTTACTCAGAGGAATCAAAAAGGTGCAAATCAAAGCTCAAAATTTTGTCCTGACTTGCATTTCTTACTCAGGCAAAACTTTTCTTGAAGTCAGTAGAGAATTTTGTCCAAGTAAAAGCTGCAGGATTGAGTGCAAAATAACCTTTTTCTTCCTATCTATTACATGATGAGGAAAAAACCATAACATTTATTTAATGTCAATTAAAGCCTGTCGCTTACTGAATTACTCACTTAAAAAATTTAAATCTAACTCAGAAAACTGTATTTTGAGAGACGCTTTAGATGTTAGCCATTGCGTACAAAAAGAAGGAATCTAAAAAATATTAGGAGGTTACGTACGAGGCATTAAAAATAGATGTTAAAAGCAAGCAATTTAAAGCAACATGAATTTGTATTAAAAATGGATCCTGAGAACTGAACAAGTTTTATACATTTTCCATAAATGTGTTCAGGCCTGAGTTTGCTCTCACTAACAGCTTCAAATCAGGAGCACCTCCTTTGAAATTAATGGAGTATTGGTGTAGGAGTGATGCAAATGAAATCAGAATAACACCCTGCATTTTTTTCCAGATTGCTCACTTTTAAGATTTTCTTGCAAACCTCAGCAGTTGCTAGCAAATTATTTCCCCCCATTTCTATATTTTCCTAAAAGCATTGGTATTTTATTGCTATATTTTATAAATCATCATGTTTTGATCCATTTTGATAGTGATGTTTGGATCATTATGGCTTTTAAGTTATGTCCAGGTCTCTATATTATAGAGTCTATAACAAACCTTCTTTTGTAGCTTTGAACTTAGGTGGAAAAAATGAATTCCAGGCAGAGATTTACACACTTGCACAGCATAATTATAGAAACTTAAACTAGAAGGTGTTTGCTAGGGAGCAAATGTTTTGAAAAAAAAGATTGGTTTATTATTTATTGTGTTTGAAAAAAAATGTGATGGCAACCTACATCAGCTGCTCCAATAACTGAAACAGGATTTAAAAACCAAACCAAAACAAAAAAATTATCTGGAAAATAGTTCATGCTTTGGCCAATACTCTACCTAGAGAGTAGGGGTTGCATTGTTTAAAGGTACCTCAAAACCTGCTTGCACAGGTTTTTGCATCTATGGGTCTGATTCTTGTGTAACTCATGGCTTTAGTGGGACTACTGAGCTACATTAGTGTAAATTAGACCAAATCAGTTTCTTTTATTTTAATTATCTCAAACTCAGATTTCTGCATTCAAACAGTATTTGCATCTGGACAATTTGGTGGACTGGGAATGGAGTAAGAAATCTTCTCCTTCCCTTGCAGAGCCTCCATAAGAGCTGGGTAAATTTGCAGTTACTCCACTCAAGAACCATGCAGGCACATGTGTGATAGATATAGCAATTTCCTGCAAAATCTTTTGGAGACCTTACTGAATTAAGTTTAAACAGCTTTGGAGTTCATTGCATTATAAATGCAAAGTTTATGTATTACTGTGGGATTGTCTTTCCTGGGCTAATGTAAACCCTGGGAAGTGTTATGAGCTTCAGAGAACTATTTTAAACAGTGTTCCAGTCAAGAAGGAACTTTTGAAACAAAGTTAACTGTGTTTGCTATGAAATACCTGTGGGGAAGTAAATGAAAATTCCCACCTCTATCTTTTGAGACTATACCCTGAGGAGAGAACCATTGTCTGACTGACTGACATAGTCAGACACCATGATTAGGTGAAGACCCCAACTGTGTAAAGGAAAGACTAATACAGATATGGTCTTGTTCTGAGAAAAAGCTGTCATGAACTTGTAACCACAAAAACCCCTCTGGTGTTTGTAGAACTGAATCTTACCAGAGCCCTTGTTGGAGCTGGGGTGATCTTTGTGGAATTTTTTAGCATGGGTGTAAAGAATTTTTTAAACGTTTTAAATATGTTTTCTCTGTGAGGCTTTCATTTTAGGAATAAATATGCTTGCTTAGAAAGGGCTGTGTGGTAACTCACAGGGACAATTACGCTGTTTGAAGCTTCTGGAGAGAAAGCCAAGTGCAGATGCTGGCCGTTTAGGGCATCTGGCTTGCTAAAGAACTCATAGTGTAGGCAGGGAACTGTGCATCCAGCAAAAAAACAAAAAAAACCCCATCAGATTGGAGAGAGACATGTGTCTCCTTCCAGGAAAGGTGATCACTGAGGAACTGAGAGCCTAGAGAGGGTTCCCTTGCTGGGTCACGAGGGGAAAATACAAGTGCTGTTGCTCTGAAGGGCTGGCCAAGTCTACAGGGATTGAATATGTTGCACCCATGAAGGGGTGTAGCTGGGTATGTGCTCCTCTGGAAATTTAAGCCTTGAAGGCATCACTATTCAGTGCAGTACTTAAGCACATGCTAAAGTGCTGTCCTGAGCACAGATGGACTTAAGCATGTGCTTAAGTGCTTTCCTCTGGTGGGTCCTTAATACCGAAGGATATACTTTCTATAGAATCTAATTAAGAAGTATCCTGGCTATGGTTTAAGAATCTATAGAAGGATGCATCTGATGAAGTGGGTTTTAGCCCACGAAAGCTTATGCCCAAATAAATTTGTTAATCTCTCGGGTGCCACAAGTACTCCTCGTTGTTTTTGCTGATACAGACTAACAAAGCTACCACTCTTAAACCTATAGAAAGGTTATCACTCTTAAATTCTATAGAAATTGTCCAAAAGATGTTGTCCTATGCTAGCAGCCTTGCAGATGAGAATCTAAACCCCAAGATTCCCTATCAATTAACCATTTTCTCTCCTTTTTTCCAATTGTAAAGTTACTAAATTCTTACATGGGTAGATGGAAGGTTCTTGTTCCTTTGGGTGTATCTGTACAATGATGGATATGCCCATATTGACATCCGTTAGCCTCCCTCAACTTGTCTTCAACTGGAGCAACCCACATTAGGTCCCTGACAACCTCATTTCTTTTCCTATCACAGAATGTCCAATCCTTTGACCATCTCAACATCTTCATTTCCATAATGGAGAGCATATTGACTTCTTGTCTAGTGGCTGGTCAAGTCTCTGTTCTGTATATTAGGATGGTCAAACAACAGTTGTAAGCACTACCTTCTAGCTTTATTGATATCTTCTTGTCACAAAGAACTGGGGTCAGCTCCCACTCTTTGCACCAAGCAGCTTTAGTAAAATACAGGCCATCACACAGGAGGGCACTTTTCTCAGCAACCATTGATCCTAGGTATTTAAATTATATCTCTCTTCTAGACTCCCTGCTTTCATGGTGAGTCCTCCTTTCTCAGTCATCATAGCCTCGATCTTACCAGCATTCACTCTAAGTCCAAACTGCTCAAAACTATGTTACCACTTGCTCTTTTTCATTTCTAACATTCCTTTTATGTATGATCTCTGGCCTTGAATTTTCACTACTCCATTACTAATGTATTACTTAATTTAGGGGTAGGGTTTTTTGGCTTTTAGTAAAGTGCTCAGTTCCAAGTCAAGCTAGGTTGTCTGTCTTACTGTATTATTTATTCATTTTTTTTGTTTTGGCTAATGATCTGATTAATGGATAATAATTTCAGAATCAATTTCAGTGCATTGGTGTAGGTCCAGCAGAACAAATAAAATAAAGGCTGCAGCTATCCACCCTTAGGCATAACTAAAAAAAGTTTTCATCTGTTCTTTCATCCATCATCATTCACCATCACTCCTGGGTTATAACAAATAAGGCTGCTGCTTCTCGCATTGATTTTTTTATTTTCTAATGGCAAAATTCTTCCTTCACTCGTATTCCAAAGCCAAATAAATGCCCTAGTGCATCCAATTTCACTCCTAGCAGGCTAACAGCTCTGAGTTATCTTCAAAAGTGGTTTCAAAACTCCAGGACTTTTCTCTGGGCTCAGGTTAATCTGCTGCATTACAGCTTTCACTATTACCCTGAGCACCATCACCATCAACCATTCTGGTATCACAATCATAAATGAAAATTTGTGCGCTAGTGAGACTTTTGTAGTCCCTGCAAGGCATATTTGTAACCTACTGGCATGCTGCTACAGCAAATGTCTGCTGCAGAGACAGGGAATAATGGGGCCCATTAGATCTGTATTCCAAATTTTGTGACATAAAGGAATATAAAGCTCAACAACCAAAATCCTTCCACTATACTAGCAGGACTTACAGGATCAAACAAACAGATTTTCCTGCAGGGTGACCACACAAAAAAAAAAAAAAGAAAGAAAAAGACCAAGGTATTGTCAATGATGTTCAGTGCTAATAGTCAAGAAGATTGTGAATTCCTGAACTTTCTGAAGTTAATTTAAAACCCTAACATCTAAAGTCTGAACTTCATCAACCTCCGAATCAGAAAATGGAGTTCTACTTTGAGGTGTATTTTTTTTCAGAACGACATAGGAAGCTCTGCAGCCAGCTGTCTGCACCAGCACTTCTATTTCTTGAGGCAGAAAATGTCTCGTCATTCTCCTTGGCTCCTAAGAATTTCCCTAGATATTAAGACAACACCAGATGTTAAAAGCAGCAGCAGTTCTCACATCAGCAGAAAAAGGAGAAGCCAGATTTGCACAAAAATCCAGGGTTTTGAATATGAAATCCCTCAGAGCGTCTCTTTCATGACATCATTCTAAGAGAGCATCTCAGAATTCCCCTTACATTTAAATACTTATTTGTGGAGATCAAACAAATAATGCCAGCTATAGAGGTTTATTTAGGTTGTTCCTTTAAAGTGGGAGAGGTGTACCTCCGTTTTATGACAAAGCCTGGAACAAGAGTTTAACCTCTTCTAGATTACCTTAAATGCATCTGTCAAAAAGGCACAGTAGTATCATGCAGATTACATCCTTCTACAGTCACATAAGACAGAAATGGCCAAGCGTGTAACTGATATTGGAACAGTGCCCTCCATCTATGCCTATGCATTGTTGCATTTAAATTATGGGGGGGGGCAATTGTGATATAGTTATCTGACTAATATCACCATGATCACCTGTCACTCTTTGGCTAAAAGCCAATATGCAAGGGTGCAGTGACATAAAGGCTATGTGTGCATGTGCATTCCTAGTACAATATACATTGTTCACTTATTTTCATAGAGTTTCTCTCTCTTACCTCACTTTTCTTGTCTTTAAAAAAAAAAAATTCCATATGAATCATTTACTCTTCCTGTGACAAAAAAACCAAAGCTGCTAGGGTTCACATTAAAGAACCTCCTAATAAAAGAGTTTTCATAATTATTGTTCAGTTTCTCTTGTTTTCCTTTCCATTTACATGTCAGTAAGTTTATGTGCATGACTATTGCATGATTATTTGTTCATGTTGCTGCTGCATCTACTTTCTAAATCCTTTATAATTTTAGTATGTGTCGAGTTGGAAGAGTCTATTTGTCTAATATATTTGTCTGAGCTCTCTGTAATGCAATTTATTTTTCTATTGACTTTACTTGTTCTTTCAGGCTGTTATATTTAAGATGGATGAGGCATTTATTTTCAGTCAAGAAGCTATTTAAAAGTACACTGAGTTGTATAGATGAATTAATTACTACAATTAAATCCTTGTATGTATTTTGGAATGATTTGTTGACTTTCCATCCTAAGCACATTGTCTTTAAATCAAAGAGTACAGAAGAGCAGACAGTCAATTACTCGCTACCTACTTCTACCAAATAATCCACTTCCTCCAGACAACTTAACCAACTGATTACAGACAAAGGTACTCTGCAAATATCTGGTAGCCAAAGAGAATATCCATGCAAGCTGGCATTGAAGTGAGAGGCTTATTTTAAGTTCAGTGCATATTGTTTGAGAGATGAGAAAAGAGTTTGTTATTCGCAGAACATTTGGAAGCCCCCAATTTATGCCCACTAGACTGCTAGCCACTTTTTATTAGTAGAGAACATGGCTTCTGCCTGCGTATTATCATTGACTCATTTGATTCAGCCTACTGGATAGTGTACTGGACAGACTCGGGAGATCTGGCTTCTATTCCTAGCTCAGCACTGGCCTGCTGGGTGATCTTGGGCAAGTAACTTCGCCTCTCTGTGCCTCAGTTTACCCATCTTTAAAATGTGAATACTGATACTGACATCCGTTGTAAAGCATTTTGAGCTCTACTGCTGAAAAGCACCATACTAGAGCTAGGTATTGTTATTAGCTGTATTCCCCATATAAAATATATGGAATATCACAGGAATTGATTCTCTCTCTCAAAATGGTATCAAACTGTGTCTCTGCTATAAATACCAGTTAGATGCATATTTTTGCAATGTTAACCACAGTACAGTTTTATTGCTGAAATATTCATGTTTGCTTAGAAATCACTATAGATATTAATTCAAAGATATCAAACTATATGGTGCTGTCACGTTTAACTAGGTATCCATACCATATTAATCACGGAGATATTTTAGCACATTATAAGTTCTGAAAGAACTTGCTATGAAGCTAACAATGTGGCATCATTAATAATTCTTATAAGAAGTTAATTTGGCTGCTTACATTTCTTTTCTTATAAAAATACCTTGGTGTAAAACAGCCCTATTATTATAGATTGTGCAAGGTGCATGTAGTTAACACAAGTCACCTGTGAGTAACAGATGCAAATACATCTCATGTTACATGTATTATAGACAAAGAACTGTTGAAAAAGGAGCTAAACTTATGTCCTTGGAATTTGAAGTTCCAGTAAAATGCTAGGTAGACTGTGTGAAGTCATGAATATTCACCCATCTGGTCCCAGGACAACTCTAGAATGTTAGGAAAGAAAACAGGCGAAGAGAAGAGAAGAAAAAGTGTAAAGAAGGAAAGGGAGAAATTGCCAAAGAGGAGATTAGAGTCTGGGGAAAGTAACAGAGGTTGACTGCAGGTTTAGCCTCCCAGTAGTACCTGTAACACTGTCAACATACCCCTCTCAATCAATCATATTAAATATGTTCCATCTGCTCATAGAGTAGAATGTAGACCAAGCTGTTCATCTGTTCATAATGCGTGTATCAACAGCTTGAGGCTTATGAGAAATGAACCTAACTGTAGGCTAGGCAATTAGTGTCTTCAGATCTATTTTTCCCCCTAATATGAGCTTTTTGATTTTCCACTATCCTTTTCTTGACTCTGTACTGAACCAGTATGCTACTGTGGCATCTAGAAACCTATTTCTCACATTCTTTCAATGCACACATTTAGGTGTAAGCAGGACTGGTTTATGTTCTTTTAACTAGGGTGGTAATATTTACTGGCTCTAAATCACATATCCAGAAATGGATTCTGTAGTGACTGCATAATATATTGGAGACATGTTACAGTTACGCAGATGTAAACTGAGAGTAACTCCACTGACCAGTGTAATTGAAATAATGATTTCTTTCAGTTCACTGTCCCCGAGAGTAGAAATCATGAGAATTACTGATTTCTCCCATATGTCAGAATAATACAACACTACAAATGTCTGGGTCCACCAATATTCCAGAGACAATCAAATATTTCCTGTTAATAGACTAGAAAATCTGATCTCACAGTGTTCATGACTTCTGTTAAAGGAAATAAAGGCTGGTAATATTCTAACCAAGCACTACCATGTATGTTCTGAGTTAATAAGAGCTGGTAAAAAGAAAAAACATGCTAAACTGATCATTTGCAGATAGGGAGGCTCTAGAAACTGAAAGAAAGACATTGGGTCTGATTGGGATTTATACTGCACTGGCATGGTGCAGTTCTTCCAAAGTCCTAGAATTGTCTTCTGTGAATAGGAAATAAATGAGTTAATTTATCTAAGACTATTTATTTCATTTCATGAGGATTGTCTCCACATGCTAACAATATTCCTCTAAAGCTGATACAAATTTGCAGTCCAAGATGACAGATTCTCATCTCTCCTGCACACTGCTTTTACGTGGGTGCAATTCTTTTGCCTGTAGTGGAGTTACTCTGGATGTACACCAGTGTGAGATCTCAATCAGATCTAAAATATTAGTCTTAGCATACCTATTCTGATGACTTTATACCCACCACAGAACTCCACAGCAGACTGGAGCCAGCAAGTGATAGGATGGGGGAAGGATTTGGTAAGACTATATTATTACTTTCCCCAGGGTTTTAGCTATATCTAGGTCCCTATTGGCCAACTCCAGTCTGCAATAGGTTACTGTGAGGTGTGGTATTATCTGAGCAGGGCATGTTGGATATTGCAATGAGTTGGAACCTATAGGGAGATCAGATATGGGAGCCTGCAGACCAAAAATAAGCTCTACTTTTTGAGCTAATTATGGTCATGCTTCTGCAAGGTGCTGAATATGTAATGATTGCACTTATGCTTTGGGTAACACTGCCCTCAAAACCAGTGGCTGTTTATAATATACAATATATCCAGTCTTCAATAACTGCTGGTAGATGCTCCTGGGCAAAGTTCTTGCAATATCATAATGCAGAGCTTTGCGGCTGCTAAAGTAAATTGTTCTGAATAATAGATGATTTTATATATAGTTTCTGCATGCTGGTCTTAAAAGGCAAGTGAATTGTCACTATTTTGTATTGCATCAGGGGAAGGTTATTCACTAGATTCAGTACTTTCTTTTTGGAATCACAATATAGCAGACATGCATATGACAAGCCATCTAGAAAGTGACTTTTATTTGTCTTCAAAAACAGTTTTCAAAGTGTGGACATTTGCTCTCTGTGTGCAAATCAATTATTCCTAAATTCATGAATTTAAAGAGCTGCAGCTCGTATTACTGTCTATACAAAATTTAAATTCAAACTCAACCTAAAAGGTACAGCAGATGGCAGTCTAACTCTAAAATATGCCTATATAGGTTGTTATCCTCTCTTGTTAAGGGGAAGTAAATACTGGCTACAGACAGCATACAGATGATATAGAAATAAGCAAGCAACACTTTAAACTTTCTCTTTTCATGGATGATGTTCTGCTCTATGTTGCTGATCCTTAGATCTCCTGTGACTGTTCTTTTAAATATGGATTCCTTAATAATTCCTGGGTGTGCATATAAAAAACAGAGAGGTCAGTTTTAAATAAATGTTAGAAAGCACTGTTTGTTGCTTTTTTCATCTAAAAGATGTACTAATGTTATCATATTAGAAGAAAGGCTGTCTTTTCAGTTCTGAGGAAACAAATAACCTGAATTATGTCTGAAAAAT
Organism: Terrapene triunguis; assembly: GCF_002925995.2. Taxonomy (NCBI): domain Eukaryota; kingdom Metazoa; phylum Chordata; order Testudines; family Emydidae; genus Terrapene; species Terrapene triunguis. The sequence goes on along the minus strand of NW_020664417.1, from coordinate 51,326,164 downwards.
GCCAATATTATAAGATTTAAAATGGTCTTCCCAAAATGTTTATGGCTGACGAAGATCAAATTCTAGTCCAAAGATGACTACTGCACTGGATATCAATTATCCTCTTAGCAAATTAATTTTGCCATTCTAAAATTGCCTGTTTAAAGAAATTAAAAGTTTCTTATCAATTTCTCTGGAGAAACAATGTGTATAAAATTTACCTTGATAAAATGCTTCTAAAACACAAGGAGTTGTAATCTTCCCAGATACACAAAAGGTACTACTAACACCTTTGACCTAAGAGGAGGAGCTCTGTTTATCACATGTTCAATCACCAGAATGGCTAAAAATTGAAAGAAACTTCAGCATCCCATCCAGATGTTGTTGTGTGAAGTTGCAAAGATTCTGTTCCTTTTTGTTCCTCTCCAGTTTGGTCAGTATGGAGGAGTAACGGCTTGGGGGCATTACAGTCTTGATTTCTTGTTAAGTAGAAGGCAGCTCTGAGGCTGCCCCAGGACACTGAAAGTGAAGAATCAGAGGGTCTCTTTTGAAAGAATAGTGACTTAGCTTTTTATCTTGTAGAAGAGGGTGATTTTGCCAAAGGCTGCAAGCCTTCCTGTCATTGCGGTTTTGTTGAGCCTTTGTACCTATACCTCTGCTTCTGAATTGATAACTTGGGTGAATCCTTCCTAAACTCTAGGCCAGACTATGTTAAGTGTGTTTGCTAACAAAGATTCATATTTCAAGTGTTTTTCTCTTTTGCTGTAGCTTTTGGGTGAAGTTTTGCCTTCCCCACATATAAGTGCTTATTTAAAAAGGTGCTTTTAGAGATGATTGTAGCTTATCCTGCATTTGAGCTGGATAGTTAGTACACAGATGTTACAATTAACCTATCTTAATTTGCCCTATGTAACATGTCTCAAGTTCTTAATGCAACAAAATGAAGTGATATTTCAGAGGCAAAGGATGAGCAATCATTGAATTCTTTCCTGTCCTGATGACTGTACATCTAACTGTAATGTTTGCATGCTAAAAAAGGTGACTAGAATGACTTAAAAAAAATACAGAAACCATTTAAGACCAATCCTTAGCAAAATACACATGAAGACTTAAAATTACTAAATACATTTTAATGCAAAATCATTGGAAATTATTTAATATTTCAGAATTCTATGTTTTTTTGGTTATAGTTGATAACAGAACTGATATTTAAAGAGTAGAGGGAATGCAGTTCCCTGAATGGAACCTTACTCTCAGATACTGGCAGGCATAAAAAAAGTTCACTGCATCTTTAAAATGTTAGTCTATAAGGTGCCACAGGACTCCTTGCTGCTTTTAAAATGTCTATCATTTAAAATTTTTGCATGTGTTAGGTTAATAATTTGGGGATCCTACCAATTCTCAGCATTAAAGTTCACCTTTAAAACTCAAAATTTTCAAAATACTTCAGAGCTATTACCCAAATCAGGGAATTCAAGGTGCCACTAGATTATAGAGAGTCTGAATATTCTATACCTGTAAATTTAACAAACATTCAACTTTTCTGTAATACAGATTTTATTCCCTTAAAAGCATACCTTCATAAACTATGCCTCCCTCCCTAGTTAATGGCAAGTCACTCAAATGCTCCAACTCAGTTTTCCCATTTGTAAAATACTTATCAAATTAACTGATGGGGGTTGTAGATATGTTTGAAGAAGATTATAATTTAGAGAGGCTCCCTCATAAAAGACAGTATTATGAACATAGGAATTTGGAGATGTGCCCAGGAGGTAGGGGTTGGAAACACCGTATGATTGTGTGAACAGCAGTTCATGAGAGATGCTCTCCAGTTTCTTTTATTAATTTATTTCTCATTCATTGGTTTGTTATTTAATGAACCCCAAGATTGTTACAGGCATGTTCAGAGGATTAACTAGTTAATGTCTGTAAAGTATTTTGAAGAAGAAAAGCTCTATGCAGTTGTCACTCTTGAAAAGTTAACACAGGTATCAGTTACTGTTATTTTTATTTCTAATTATAGAAAAATTACAGTAACTCAGACACCTTTGCGATAAATGTTGACTTTTAAAATAATGACCGCTGTTGGGGAGCAATAGAATACCAAGGCCATAAACTAAAATAAAAGCACTAAAGGCAAAATTACTGACAAGGCTTTTAATAATTTACAAGCATGATGCTAGAACTTTTACTTAAAGTCCTCTGAAGAATTTGGAGAATAAAAGACATGTTGACATTAAAGGTCATTGTGTTTTCCATAACTTTCCTATTAAGATAAAAAAAATAAAGGTTAATGATTAATTTAGGGTTGTATACATGCTACACACATACTAAATTATTATATTAAAATATAAAGATGAAGAATTGTTGAATGGTAAAAATAAGGGTTTGGTTAATTTAATGTAATTGTTTATAATTATTAATAATGGATGAGTTTAAATAGGTAATACTTGTGCCAGGCTTTGGCCTAGATTTTACCTGAAGTGAGCATTGTTTAAATAATGCTCACAGCTGACAGGACACAGATGATGTTTTGTTATTATGTTGGAAGATTTAGATAAGAGGAAGCTAGTTAATATAATAAAATACACAAAATGTAATCCTGAAAGCCCTATACTCAGAAAAACAGGAGTGAGGTGACATGAAAACATGATGACAAAAATAGTGTAAACAGCAACATGTATCTAAATTGAAGCTTGTGCATGCATACTGTACAGGTTGCCTGACCCAGCAAAAAGTTAGCCAGGGGAATCAGAGTACAGCCACTGCTGAACAGACTAGAGGTGAAAGACTGCCACCCTGCTGACTAATCAATGAGCCTTTGGCTCCCCCTCATTTAATGGTAGGAACAGCAAAACAGGGCACAACCAGTGGTAACTATTAAAAAAAAAAAAAAAGTTAATATGCCTCTGTATGCAGTCCAAAAGGTCAGGGAAGGGTCCAGACACACTAGTCGCTGCCACAGCATTGAGGCCACACGGTTGTTAGCAATTGAAACCTGTCCGTGAAAGGAGAGTCCAGGAAGAAGCCAGTGCCATTTCTGCAAGCAGCCCTTTACTTTCTCCTCAGCCCCTTCCTAGTTCCTTAACATTTATTGTTTAGATCTGAAACCCCCCCCCCACCAATACCTAAATCCCAGAGGTACCCCACAGAAATTGTTGGGGGCAGCAAAGGAGGACCTCTATACTACCAAGAGCCTAGTAAGACCAAATTGGTCTTAGCTCCGTTAGTGCAAGCAGAAGACACCTGTTCATACAATTTTAAACAAGTGCTGAGTGTCTGCAAGTGACCATCCAATGTGATAAAAACTGAGATAGCATCAGCTTAGGCCTACCAGGAAAGCATCCAGCACCCCAGCACAGAAAGACCAGTCAGACAGCATCTAAGGAGTGCAGAAATACCTCCAAACTCAGAGGATAAAACTTCCCAGACAGAGGACACCCATGATGAATGTCTCTGCAAACAGGGAAGCAGTGGCTAAGACCCCCATTAATCTTTAAGACACTAAAAACGTTCTGGTAAAATAAAGAAATATATGAAGAGAACTCTGGCCCAATCCCAAAAGCTTCTAATGTTTATAAAAATATAACTATGGTTAACTCTATCAAAGGCCTTCTACTGGTCCACTGAAATAAGCCCCACATCCAGATTACAACAGTAAAAACACCACAAGTTAAAACAAATTATGAAAAATACAGCTGTTAGAAATACAATATGTTTGATCAGGATGTATCAAAGAATCCAGATAGTCCTTCAGGCAGTTAGCTAATGACCTGGATAAAATCTTATAGTGAGAAGAGAGGAGAAATAGATCTCTAGTTCCATAAGTCACAAAGGACCTCTGCTTTTGTGCAGTGAGGTAATCACTGACCTGTGGCAACTGAGGGGCAGCTCTTTCTCCTTGATACACTCCACCTCCACTAAAAAAAAAAAAAAAAAAAAACCAGGACCAATAAAATGCCAGAAATGCTTATAGAATTCAGATGGAAGCTGATCAATACCCAGGGCTTTGCCTGCAGGGAGTTGCTGGACTGCAACAGAGAGCTCCTGCAACAACAGCAGGGCATCCTGACACCACTGTGCCCTTATTGCCAAGAAGGCTAACGGCATATTGGGCTGCATTAGTAGGAGCATTGCCAGCAGATCGAGGGAAGTGATTATTTCTCTCTATTCAGCACTGGTGAGGCCACATCTGGAATATTGCGTCCAGTTTTGGGTCCCCTACTACAGAAAGGATGTGGACAAATTGGAGAGAGTCCTGTGGAGGGCAATAAAAAATGATTAGGAGGCTGGGGCACATGACTTATGAGGAGAGGCTGAGGGCACTGGGCTTATTTAGTCTGCAGAAGAGAAGAGTGAGGGGGGATTTGATAGCAGCCTTCAACTACCTGAAGGGGGGTTCCAAAGAGGATGGAGCTCGGCTATTCTCAGTGGTAGCAGATGACATAATAAGGAGCAATGGTCTCAAGTTGCAGTGGGGGAGGTCTAGATTGGATATTAGGAAAAACTATTTCACTAGCAAGGTGGTGAAGCACTGGAATGGGTTACCTAGGGAGGTGATGGAATCTCCATCCTTAGAGGTTTTTAAGGCCCAGCTTGACAAAGCCCTGGCTGGGATGATTTAGTTGGGGCTGGTCCTGTTTTGAGCAGGGGGTTCGACTAGATGACCTCCTGAGGTCTCTTCCAAACCTAATCTTCTATGATTTTATGATTCACTGTTCCTCACCATTCAGATGTGGTAACCCTTGGTACAATCCTCCACTGCTAGCACATCAAGGGCTTCTGGTGAATACAGAGTACTGTGAAAAAAACCAGCTGCTTTCTGGGTCACAGCAGGGTCAGCTGTTAGATGACCATCCGACAGTAGGAAGTAAAAAAAAATAAAATAAAAATCTGCCAGTGGTCCATAGTTTTTTTTCCTCAACTCGAATAAGATCCTTGTGGGAGCGTCAGCTTCCTGCAGCTGAGTAAAATAGGCTTCTTGCCGCTTCTCTCCCAACAAGCACCTCAGGAGCCAGTACTTCTTACTTAAGGGTTGGTGAATCTGCACCGGATTTTCCATATCAAAGTTCCCATGAAGGTCCAAGATGTCCTGGGCACTCATGGCCTGATATAAGGACTACGTGGCAGCCTGGGTATGCTGCTGGCAGAACAGGTGGATATGGACCTTTCTGAAACCCACCATTATCTCAGGGACTCATATAGGGGTTCATGCTGCCGCCAATGCTCCCAAAACATAAACATCTCGGTGAAATTAAAGCCCTTTAAAAATTTGGAATCAAAGCACCAATGGGAATCACAGGCAGGAAGAGGGAGAGACACACTGACAGAGACATAGGCCATTTCTATACGTATAGTGCTGCAGAGGCGCAGCTGTACCAATAGAGCTGCGCTGCTGCAGCATGTCTGGTGAAGATGTGCTATGCTGATGGGAGAGAGCTTTGCCATCAGCATAAAAAAACAACCTCTGCAAATGGCATAAGCTATGTCGGCAGGAGAAGCTCTTCCGCCGACAGAGCGCTGTGCACACGAATGCTTATATCAGTGTAACTTATGTCGCTCAGAAGAGTGTATATTCGCACCCCCGAGTGACATAAGTTTTGCTGACATAGGCTATAGTGACATAGCGATAATGATGATCAGACTAGTGAGCGGAAGACAAGGAGGACCAAACAAACATTCACAATGGCCTTCCTGGTATAAAAGCAATCCGATTTAGCCCCTGAGACGTGGTTGGGAGTAGCCTTCAGTCAAGAGTACTCCCTATGAGAGGCGTGAGAGAACCTCCAAACATCTACTAACACAAAGGTCTGCAGGAAAAAATAGTTCCTTGGCTCATGGAAGGTGTGGCTCCACATGGTTCCGGTCTAAAACAATCTACAGTGCAAATGAAGTCCTCTCCCAGGAGAATAAGAGTATCGGGGCCACAGCCAAGCAAGGCATGGTCAAGGGTCTGCAAAAAGGAGACATGGTCTTACCCCAGTGTGGTGGCATAAAAAGTTAAAAACAGTGCCACTACATGTCTCCAACTGGACGAGCCGGCCCTGCACAATCTTCTTCACATAGAGGATTTGTGCCCCTGTGCCCCAGAAAAACAGAAAAGTTATCCCAGCAGTGACTCTGGACCCTGGACCCATGGTTCCATTCTTTCACCAGTCCCCTGATTGTCTGAGAGAGTGTCTTGCAAAAGGACAAAATTAGCCCATTTTTGTCTGAGAAATTAGAGTTAAAGCTCTTTTATGAACATCCTGGTATTCACTAACATTTAGAGAACAGCATCATAGAGACTAGGAGAGAGGCAAGATGCAGAGAGAAACAATGGAAGGTAGATGTTCTTTTAAAAAAAAAAAAAAAGGAGCTATGGGAAGAAATATTTTCTGCAACCAAGCAAGGTATTTCTTAAGACAAGGGCAGCTGAACAAAGCACTGCAAATCAGGGAACTAGGCCTCAGCTTCAACTCCCTGCTTCCCTTTAGTGCTATCCAAAGAGTCACTATCTCCTTCTCACCGTACCCAACCCTTCCTATTCAACTCATTGGCTGGGAGAGCAGGAACCTATGAAGAGTCATCACTGTCCTCTTCATCTCCCCCAGAATCCACCAGCTCAGAAGAACATGGAGCTGCTATTGTAACATTTGTGTCATTCATGAACAGGGCTGCCCAGAGGATTCAGGGGGCCTGGGGCAAAGCAATTTTGGGGGCCCCCTCCATAAAAAAAAGTTGCAATACTATAGAATACTATATTCTCGTGGGGGCCCCTGTGGGGCCCAGGGCAAATTGCCCCACTTGCCCCCCCCCTCCACTCTGGGCAGCCCTGTTCATGAAGGAGAGAGATTCAATGGAAGCAGCCAGCATATCTGTTTTCCCAAGAGCAGTAGGCAGTGCAGCCCCCGGCTGGGACCTAGTGGCATCACTGCAGCATGCAGGATCGGTGGCTTGAGGCCGAGGTGCTACATGGGGGAGAAACAGGGGGGACAGCTACCCCCTAGTTTGCTGCTTGGCTTATATTAAGCATGTTCACATGGACTGAGCCTGCTCAGTAACATCTGCTGAAGCCACTGCCCTCACTGTGCTCCCCCCCAGACTCTAGGCAGGCACGGGTTGTCTCTGGCTTGAGGACCACCATGCCCGGGGGAGACAGAGCCCCACTGGGAGTTCTATACATGGAGCTAACACCCAATGCAATGGTAACCTCAGCTACTGCCAGCAGCTCAGAGGCCTCCAAAGTCTTTGACTTTTTAGAAATAGTCCAACATAAATCCGCCTTGTCTTTCTGTCATTCACACTCCATCTCTAGAACTGGTCTCCGCTCCCTCCACCAGGAGGTGCTTCTCGGCCTCCAGGACTTGTTTCTGTCCAGGCACCAGTGATGGGTCGCATCAGAGGGTCCCACTAGGTGTGGGGGCTGCTTCCTGAATAACAACAGACCACATAAGGAAAGGGGGGGGGAAGAGAATAGAATCTGCTGATGCAGATGCTCTGTCTGCTGCTGGTCTCTTGATGTCCCAGCCCCCTTCTGCTATCCTGGGCTCCCACATTTTTACCAGGGATCCTAGACCCGGCAGTACGTGGGCAGAAAGCCTTCAAATGACCAGCGTCACCAAACAAGAATCATTTCATACTTTCAGAGGTAGCAAATACTGTATAATCCACCCAATCTATGTGGTGTTTTAAAACCAGGTTCAAGGGCTGTTCAGGGTTATTTAAAACCACAGGAACCTGGTGCTGGAATGACATAACATGCCTCACATTTGGGTTCTTGCAGCCTAATGGAACCATCCTAACTGCAGAAACTACCTTCCCATAATCGGAGAGATCAGACTCTGGCATCTCGTTGTGAAAGAAAGGCGCATGGGGTGGGTGGCTGGGTGGGGCATTAGAAAAACTACTTTAGTACCAGGAGTAAACAAGGGGAAAACTAGAACAAAAAGACTCCTTGACCCAGAATCCCTCTTGTACCAAAAAGATTCACAAACTGCTCCTGGGCTGTGAAAATTACTATAGATTTCTCATTTGAGTCGCAGATTTTATACACAGCCAATAACCTAACCTACACTCAGCAACACATCCTACACAGTACAGGAGACAGCAGGCACACACCAAATCCCATGCTTGTCAGTCAAACTGCTAAAGCCATCAGAAGTGGACCCTATGAAGAAGCTCCCCCACCCCCATCCGACCCTAAGAAAAGGGAGAAAGCAATAACACCCCTAAAAACAAAGAAACAGCAAATAAATAAAAACAAACAGAAAGTGCACACAGCACATACCAAACACAGCCTCTCAAAAGTTCCCACAATCCCTAGGGAAAAAGAGACAAAGACAGAGACACTCATCTACCTATCAAGTTATTAGAAGAGCTTAATATAATAATTAAGTTATTTTGCCTTTCAATCGGAGTGACTACAAATATTGGTTTTTATCCCTACAAATTACAGTTCGCAAAGTTTCAATTCCTAGAGTGAATTACTGAAATTCAGTCATTTTGTTTGGTCTTCTTACATAGCAGGCAGTGTAAATCAGACTTTAAAAGGAGACTAGAACTACGGTAAGGTATAACCAAAAGAATTTATTATCTGCACAGGAGATTTTGGTCATGTAACTGAAGTATCTCATGTCATTATGCTGCTAGATTTTCCCTTCCGTTTATTGCAGAGTTTGAAAAGTTTCTTCCTCCTGATATTGTGCCATGTTGAAAATCACTAATTATACTGGATACTTTATGCAGTCAAAGACCCGCATGTATCAGTGAAGAGTTAAATGTTGAAAGCATATGCAAGTGTGCCTTGTGGGTCAGAATTAAGTTTTATGATCAGATGTCTGAGACACTTGGATACGAGATAGGGATGAACTAAAGTTAGAGATCTACACGCTCCCAAACTTTGGGTTGCTGGAAATTCAGATCCAGGTGGAAATTTTGTTGTAGGAGTCCCTTTCTTCTTTACTTAATTTGATTACAGTTTGGACTTTTTGGGTGCTTACTTATTTGGATTTCTCAATCTTTTTGAAATGCCTTCATCATGATTTAGAAGATTTGCCAAAAAGGAATCCTACTGGTCAGCTTTTCTGGGGATGTCTGAACAAAATGTGTTTGCATATTAGACTCTGAGGAAACTATACCTGAACAGAGCAAATCAGAACCTCTGTTGTTTATCCCTAAGTAATCAAAGTGCTTTGGATCAAATTACACAGTAAAGAGGTTCAACCGAAGCAGAAAAATGGCATGAATTCCAGAAGGGAAAATTGGTGGTTTCACATATAGCCCATTAAATATGAAATATTGTTGAAGTTTCTTCTACTTTCACTAACTAAAAATCAAAACTATGATACAGCTAATATTGGTTAATGGAAACCCATTCATTAAAACTGACTTTAGAACAAGATGTTCTGGACAGATTCTGAAGTCAACGGGAGAACTCTAGGAGTGAAATACTACTCCATGTAAGTAAGAGGGCAGAGTCTGCCTTGGTGATGATGAAATTCAATGGAGAAGTGTTGTACCGTGCAATGAAGTATGCCTCAGGCAGCAAACATTTTTTTTTTATAAATTCAAAGTATATAGACAATTATGTATTCCATTATAATTTTTTTTTTTATAAAACTGAACACTTGGAGGGGGAAAAGAACCATAAACAGAAAATGGATTTTTTTGTTCTTGTCTACAACACTGGCTCAATCACCAAGTTTCATTAATAAATTACTATGTGCATGCTTTTTGTCTGTGCTTTGCAGTAGGAGTATTTTCAGCTGTCCCATGGTATTCTACCTAATTAAGAACATGTTTTAAGAGCATGTTTTTATATTAGAAAACAGCACAATACATCTGTGATTTAGCCCCACACCAGTCAGAGGGATTATTTACCTTTTCACAGTGACCTTTTTTATCTGCCAAGTTACAGCTGTATGGTTATAATAATCCCCACCAGAATTTCCCTCTCTGAGAGCTGTTAGTCATGGTAGAGTACAACTGACAGAGTTAATAAAACCTACAGAAAATGGCTGAATAAAAGAAGACTCTTCTATGCACCTGGTTAGATTGGGATATGACTTTGCCATTAAATAAAATCTACACTAGATAGTTAGCAACTTCTTGTTTTCAGAATTAGTGTTATCTGACCACCTTAGCTCCCTCTCCCCCACTCTCTCTGAATTCAGTTTTTGGTGATGGGAATTGGGACACTCAAGAAAGCAAATTACAGGCATCTGCCCAGCCCTGCTTACCAGATAATTTCCCTCATCATATATTTTCCTCTATAGCTGTTTGCCTGTGGAAGATTAGCCACACAATGTCATGTTTGGAAAGTGCAGTTCTCCTGTGATAAAGGCACTTCGTTTTTTATGAGACTTTCATTTAATTGTTGAGAAAAAACAATTTATAGACAATGTTGATGCAAACTAATGGTCAAAAATTGACTAAAAAATTTTGCTCCAACACTAATTTACCAATGAAGTCAGATTGGTATTTGGATCAGCACCTTAATGACCTCAACAGAAAAACTGAGGCTATGTCTGCACTACAGGCTATGTCGGCAAAACTTATGGTGCTCAGGGGTGCGAATATTCCATCCTACCCGAGCGACTTAAGTTACACCAATATAAGTGCTCGTGTGCACAGCACTATGTCGGCGAGAGATCTTTTGCTCCTTGCAGAGACATAACTTCTGCTTTTTTGCGGAAGTGATTTTTTTATGCTGACAGGAGAGTGCTCTACCATCGGCATAGAGCATCTTCACCAGATGTACTGCAGTGACACAGCTGTACCCATTGCAGTGCTGTACATATAAATGTGGCCTAAGATTGTAAGTTTCAGGGTATCAGGTTTTTCATGATTGTGCTTTTCTATAACTTTGTAGAGTACTCAGCATAATGGGGCCCCACTCCAGACTGTCTCCCTTGGCCATTATTGTAACATAAGCATTATGATTTAAGGCCTGGTCTATACTAAGAACTTAAATGGGTATAGCTAAGTCTCTCAGGGGTGTGAAAAATCCACATCTCAGAGATATAGCTATACTGATATAGCTACACTGACCCAGTATAGACAAGGTCAACAGAAGAATTCTTTTATTGACCTAGCTACTGCCTCTGGGGAGGTGGATTACCTATGCCAATGTTGACCTAGGGAGTGTCTATAGTGAAGCTGTGCCGCTGTAACATTTTAAATGTAGACATACCCTCAGTGTGAAACTCAATCATTGACACGAACCAAGTCTAAGGAGTTACTCACTCAAAAAGCAACACAGGTGGAACTCTGTCTTCATACCTCATAGCATCTACCCCAGCCTACAGAAGATCAAGGAGAAGTGTGAAGAAGGCCCAAAGTTGCTGTAGAGAATATAATACGGATGCTCCCCAACTTACGCAAGTGTTCTGTTCCGGAACGCCTTGCGTAACTTGAATTTTGCGTAAATTGGGAACGTATACCTGACCATTACGCAAAAAACTTTCTAGCTTACAGAACTTACGGAACTTTTTCCATAAGTGCGGATTTGCATAAGTTAGGTTTGCGTAACCCGGGGAGTGTCTGTACCTGAATAACAGCACAAAGACAAGCTATTGCTGAACCTCTTTGCTGCTTAAGAGGACACAGCAGATCTGATAATCCTAACAGTATAGGATATAAAAATCCATGCAAAACAAGACTCCAAATAAGATGGTATCAATATATAGTGTCAAGGAACACTATTACCTTACACAAATCAGACTCTCTGCATGAGGTATAAAAATATAAAGTCATAAGCTTAAACTTAGGACTGATCTTAATCCTCAACGGCAGCCTTGGAGGCTAGCAGGAGATTGTAAAGAACATTAAGCAGAAAGCTTTCGACAGGCCATCTTACTGATCTAGTCTTACCAGACACGCGAGAAGTTCACCAAACCACATGACTAATGTTAGGGTGAAAATAGGCTTCTCAAGCACTCTGCCATAAAGTGATTGCATTTTGTAGAACTATGGGAATGGGACATCATGGGGACATAATTTTCTACATCAATGATGACTGATAAAAATAAGTTCCCTGGAATTCAATAGGAGATGCAAAGCAATCATAGCTGGCAAAGCCCAGTAGCTGTTGACTTTAAAGTGCGATCAAAATTACTGTCAGATAATTGTGTCTCATTGTGAGTAGTTGTTGTGTGGAATTTAGAGAGCCTCTACTGTGGTGTCAGCCATGAATTTGCTAAATGTCACCACAAGAAGGTCTGACTCAAGCCATAGCAAGTAACTATCGTAAGTAGCATGGTGGCTTGCTCTCTAAAATGCAAGATCTGGATTGTTATTTAAGTTTTAGTGAAGAACAAATATGGTACAGAGGGTCTCATTTGCAGAACAGCGTAACATGAGAAATCTTTATTTTGTAAAATTATTAATAGTCTCCAGTTTGGGAAGAACTGTTGATATCAGTGGAACTTTTGAGATTCATTTGTTTTTAAGAAAATAGCTTGAAAAGAAAACACATGCCACTAGAAAGTACTAGAGAGAAAGACTCCAGTACTAGCAAACACAACAAATTAGCAACTGTAAAATAAGTACACAGTCCACTTATACTGTAGGCATCCTAGCAAGAGTTCAGACAAACCAATTCACGCTATTTTTCTCAGTTCATAAAAAGTCTTTGGGCCAGGAACCATGTCCACCTTTATGCTTGCCTTGCACAAGAGGGCTTTAAACAGAGCTTTAAGAAGTAATTTATTTGTCTTGTCTGATCTGTTAACTAGCATGTGAAATTAGAACTATTATAATAAAATATAGATTTGGGACTATTTACTGGTTAAGTAGATAAAGAATTCTTGAATAAGTGGATGGGAACACTTGATACTAGAAATGCTAGAGGACTGAAGAAGGTTGGAATCAAAATGTCAGTCACCATTTACTGCATGAAGACTTTATTCAAAAATTAAGATACTGGTGGAGGCGATGGGGCTGCATGATATCTACTGCCATTCCCTGGAGAGGGGAGAAGTGTAGGACTGGTTCAGAACCCCAACTCTATTCCCTTTCATTTTCTTCTGTTTGAATCAAATCAGAAGTTATGGCCATTGAAGCCCATAAAGGATTTTGGCTCTAAGTTGCATTTCCCCAGACACTGGCTCCTAATTAACTGTCCTAATGACAAACCAGAAATGATTGAAAACAGCCAAAAAGAGGAGAGGTACTTATAACTCAGTGGCACCACAAGAAGAAACGTGAAAGAAGAAAATGATATATTACTGAAAACCAACGAACACCAGAGCCAGCCTTGTTTGGGACTATTGATGTGAATAAAGTTAAGAGCTGTGCAAATGTTTGCCAGATTGAGACCTAAAATAGACAAATGCAAGGTGATTAACAGGACAGTGAAATAAAAGAAGAATATAGTGATATTGCTGGAAAGACAACAAGGTACAGCAGAAAGGACACCTGGAAGAAATAGGTTTCAAAGGGGAATGAGGTGGAATGCTTGGTGGACAGGAGGTGAATATCCCAAGAATAGGGGGCAGCATGAATGAAGGGGCAAAGCAAAATTATGGGAAGAGACAGAGGGAAGCAGAGAGATAGGAGAAGGTTACAGTAACCAGGATGAAAAGTGACCAAGCCATGGGCAAGAATTTTAGAAGCCTAGACCATAAGAAAAGGATGGATTTGGGTGGTATCAGACAGGAAGACACTTCAGGAATTTAGATAAGGTGGCTCAAAACGTGGGCCTGGGAACTGAAGACTGTAGAATTGTAAATGGTAAGAGAGAACAGAAATAGTAGAGAGGAATTAGAGGAAAGAAGTTTATATTTGGAATGAGTTCAGAGTTGGTGGCAGTGCAGCCAAAAGGAGATGTATGACTAGGGTGACCAGATGTCCCGATGTTATAGGGACAGTCCTGATATTTGGGGCTTTTTCTTATATAGGCTCCTATTACCCCCCACCCCCTGTCCTGGTTTTTCACCCTTGCTGTCTGGTTACCCTATGTATGACAGGACAGAGTGGGAGAGGTTGAGTAGGAGGAGAACTAGAAGAGTACAGAGTTGCAGGAGTCAAGAGCGGAGAAGAATGAGTGAGTACCTGTGTCAGAGAGAGCAGACAGATCAAGAAGAATGTTGAGTGAAAAGTACAATATCGCTAGGCTCACCTAGGAGGAGCTCAGTGAGACAGGTGTCAATGAAGAGGAAAAGAGGAAGTCTAAGCTTATAGGAACAGACAACATACAAGTATTTTGAGAAGGAGGACTTGAATGAAGGATTTTCCGAGATAGGGAATCTTGCATTTTATGTAGAATGTGTTTTTAGCTAGAGGGAAAAGGAATCAGAGAAGAGAGTGATAGAGCAGTTAAAGATAAGGAAGGAGGGGTCGGAAAAAGCTATGGGGCCAGGAATTGGGAGAAGATCAGGTTGAGGGGACAGGCTGAGTTTTGATATTCTGCTCAAGGATTAAATTATGTAGAAAATCATCTAATCAGACATTAAAAGCTCAAAGGCAGATTAAATGATAACATTTTATTTGAATACTTTAACATATGTATTGTAAATTAGGGTTTAATATAGCTGTAAAATCTAATTTCAAAAGCCTTCTGCGTTATGTCAGAATAGAGAGCTTTACACAGATAGTGGAAGGTTTCTCAATTGTTATTTACTAAAATACTTACAGCACATCAACAAGTGGTGCTAAATTGTTCATTTAAGGTTCATGGAAAGATGCCTGGGAGTGCGGTAATTTAACACTTTTTAGCTGGTTGCCAACAGAGATCTGGCATAATGCACTAAACTGGATGATACAGGTTTCCTGATTTTTAATTTTATTTATTTATCCATATTTATAACACCAATCATTCTGCTCCACTACTCTCCAAAGATATATATTATATATATTGTCTCTATGCTGCTGAAGAACAATACTCACAGACACTTCCAGATGCTACACTACAGAGCTTTATTCATCATTTAGGAAGCAGTAGGGCCTAATGGATAGAGCCATTGGGATTCAGGAGACCTGGATTCTATTCCTGACTTGACCACTGGCCTGCTAGCTGACCTCACTTTCCTGTGCCTCATCCATCCTCTCCCTCACCCTCCCCCGTATCTGTAAAATGGGGATAATGATACTTACCTCCTTTTGTAAAGCTCTTTGAGATATACTCATAAATATCTTATAAGAGCTAGATAGTATCATTCTTAGCAGCAGCAGGAATTTGTTAGCGTTGATCCCAGAAGGTCACGGGCTGTGGTTGCTTCATTCCTTTAAAGTAACACTGCATAGAACACTACATAGCTGCCCACCTAGAAAAGTGCCCTATATCACTTCAGGTTGTTTCAAGAGTTAAAATGTTGGGTTGATTTAACTTAATTTTGCTCATAGGCAAATGGTCTCAAATTTTTATGTGGCACAGAGAGGATATAAATTTGTTAAAGGACTAAACAAAGAGACTCTGTTGCAGTGGCCCAACTCTCATCTGTGGGCATATAGCCACAGCCAGGGTTTCCCATCTCATTGGCTGGGTAGTTTAGACCTACAGAAAACAAAACAAAACACAAAAAACTCCACTTTTTCAGGAGCAACAAAAGTCCAAATGAAAATCCCAGCTTTCAGAGTCTATTTTCCTGATCTATAGACCTTTCTTTGGGGTCTGTCATTTTTCACTCCGCTCTAGGATGTAAAAAGTATTCACCAATGCCAGGTTCTCTCAGTCAAAGGGCAATTTGCACCTTTCCTCTTCTGCAAACTCCAACCACCAAATCACATCAAGTTCTGTAGGTCCAGCCACCAAGTCACATCACCCCACTTCATTTCCCTCAGATCTGCTTCTTTTGCTCCACCATAGTCTATGCCCTTGAGAGAGAGAGACTGACAAACAGTACATAAAAAGAAAGAAAAATACTCAAAAAGAACTAGTGAGAAATACCACACAGTGATGCTGCTCTGACCTGGTCTCCTTTTGTGTTCCACAAACTGCCATTCCCATTGCTTTGCCAATGATGCCAGCCTACGTGACTCCTTCCTATCCTTCTGTCATACATGTCCCCATACCATATTCTGTGCTGTTCCTTATGCATGCGATGCCCTCCCTGTGTATTAAGTGCAGCAAATAATACTCTATGGTCCCTCATAGATGCACGTGAAAACAAATAATGGTGGCTTTACAGTTTCAGTTGATATATATGTCTGCTAAGTATATTTTCAAAATAATAACATTCCATCCTGAACTATTAAGCTCCAACATGGAAATCAATACGGACAGCCTTTAGAGGAAGAATTTAGACTGTATATAAAATACTGTTAATCTATTCCATAGAAAAGCTTTTTGGTAGTTTATAAGTTGTACCTAATAAACTGTTAATTTATTGCATATTGATCTAGGTGATCTATATGCACCTTCAGTAAATCAGCTTCCAAAGTGTCCCTTTTGCACTTTTTGTTAGATAAAAGAGAAGAAGGAGGATGCTTCTGTTATATATATCATACATACATAGCTATTTTAAAACTTCAGTTTCTTGGGCCCCCTTTATGCAAGTCACCAACTGCAGTGGACTTGGCACCGGCAGGTAAGTCACTGAAATAAGCCAAACAGTAGTCCCACATAAAGCCTACCTTCCTAGCAGGCAGCTGTCTCTCAAGCTATTCCTGGCCCCAGCCCAGCCTCTCTCACTAACTGATAGCTAGAGATTCTGCTCTGTTTCACAGTCAGCCTGTAATTGAGCTGTGCTCTCCCTTTTTAACCTCTTCCTCCTAACCTGACACTTCTGGCAGGTGTAGCAGGGTGGTGCTGATTGAGCTCACAACAGCTCATTAACCATTTCCTGGCCAATGTAGGGTTTGTATACCTCAATGCAGGATTACCTTAGCCCTGGAAGCTCACGCTTAGCTGCTTATCTACAATGAATCCTAAATCCTCTCAGAGTCACTCCTCTCCAGAATACAATCTCCCCATCCTGTAGGTATAGCCTAGCATTGTATGTTCCTAAGTACCTTGCATTTGGTTGTACTTTGCTGAACTTAAATGTTGTGGGCTCAGATTTCAAGCAGTCACCCAAAACCTCTAAACTGAGGCATGCCGATTTGAAAGACTTACCTATTAGCATTTGCAAACTACACATTTGTACCTGAAAACTGGGTAGTTGCACAATTACCTGATTTCCATGTGCAAATACCTTTGCTGAATGCTTAATTTTTCAACTGCAATTTTAGAGGCTATCCTTGAAATTGTTTCTTTTGACTGTTTCAGATTGCAGTGATTTTATATTGGGTTTTTCTTTTAGGCTATAAAATTAGTCACCATAGCATTAAAAGCATTGAGAAAAGATGGGCATAAAAATGGAAGAAGTTAAATTAAGATACAACATATGGTGTATGAATGTTAGTACTATTTTTAATGCTCTTAAGGGATTTTAGAGAAATGAAAGTTTGTCTAAGATGACTTCCTAGAAAAAGCTCATGAAGACTGTTCAGTTTTATGGTATGTTTTAACTGCAGTTTATTTACAGGATAATCCTTCTATGAATTTTGTATGACAAACAGGTATTAATATAAAGTATTTCACATATAAGTACCAGTTGGAAAAGTGTATTGCATGCAGTGTCTGGGGGAGCCCAGAAGTGCTGATGCAGAATGTAAAACCAGCTTGATTTCTTTTTTGTTTTGCCTTTTTTGTTCCAATCCCATATGCCTTGGGAACGGGCAAGATGTAAAGAGTAAACAGCACATGGGACTAGAATACACTTAGTAGTGTTAACTTCTCATAGATTGTGAATAGTTTTACTTTCCACCTTAGTTTCCTGATTGTTGTTCCAACTGTAAGCTGAAGGGACGGAATCATGGAAAATAGAGCTGGAAAGACATGGAGGTCATTTATCCCATTGCGAGGAAGATTGATCTCTACAATATATTTTCTATTACTTTATTCAGTTCCCAGTTTTAAAAATCTCAAATTAAAGGCTTTTACCACTCTCTTTCAAGACTGTTTGAGACAAGTAGATTGCACCATTAGAAAATACTTCTTTAAATCAGTATAAATTTACCGTTAGCCTCATCCTATTGTTTCAAATGATATAACTTTGTTACCATCTCTTTGAAGTTTACACATTTCAGGTATAGTACTTGTAGACAACTACTGTGCTCCATTTCAGTCATCGTTGAACTAAGCTGTACACATTCAGATCTTTTGATTTTTTTCCCTTCTAAATCCATGCTTCTTGTCCCCTGTAAACTTTTGCTGTTCTTTGAATTGGCTCCTGCATCTTGCTTGTAATAAGGGGCCAGGAACTGACTGTATTCAACAGAGCTGCTTGGAGATGGACTATCACCTCTCTGCTCTCTGATGTGTCTGCCACCCAGGCCATAGTTTCTATCTCACTGAACTGCAAGCTCACATCAGATGTGTTGGTTACTATCATCCTTACTGTAAGCTCCTCTTTGTGACTGCTTACAGTGCCTCTCTCCCAGAAAATATTTTGTTTGGTTTATTTCCACCTCCCATCTCTCTAGTTTCAATGAGCCAGGGCCGCCCTGTCATGTGCTTAAAGTTAAATACATGCTTTCATTTTTGCAGAATCAGGGCCTTAATTTGTATTTGTCCATCTCATTTTGTTCCTTCAACCCATATTTCTAACTGCTTTGGGCTCTCTGGGATTATTTCTTTATGGCTGTTCATATAGCTCTATAAATGTTCACCTTTCACATATAAATAGAATGTGAGGTCTCTGCCCCAAATGGCACACTCTAATTTTTTGTTTCTGCATATCCACTGGATCTCCCAACATTTATCAGTTTAGTATCTTTTAACAATGCAACTAGAGGTGCTATTTCTTCCTCTTCCACATTATTAAGAAAAAATTTAAATAAGATTTGAACTAATACTGATCCTGGCAATGCTCCAGAACACCAACACCTCACCATAACTTTATACATTGATGTGTAATGATTACTATGACCTGTGTTAGAAGTAAAAAAACACCCATTATAATTATTAGGTCCACAGCGGGATTAAACACCTACATTTCCACTGTGTGACAGGTAAAAGCGTTTTACTGTTCATTTATAACAATATAGTAACCAAGTGATTTAGAGACCTCTGTGATGTTAAAGCATATACCTGCAATGCAAAGTACCCATGATTCTGTACTCTGGAACACAGTTTTCTTTTTTAATAATATTACAAGCTTTTTTAAGGTGGCAACCATTGTAGTACAAAAGGAATATTGACATTTCCTGCATATAGGAGATCTAGGTGGGAAGTAACATTCCATAATCAATGAGGAACTTGATAAGATGCATCACCCAGTTTACAGATTTAGGGTGACATTCTGGCTCCACTGAAGTCAACGGCAAAATTCCTACAAATTTCAATGGGGCCAGGATTTCACCCATTAAGGTGAAAGAAGACTGTGCCATGTCTTGATGTTGATGAGTAGTGCTGAAACTGAAAAAGAATGGGTATATGGATAATTTGTAGATGTACAGCTTGAAATCATTTTGGTCCAGTAACAGTTTTATTTTTTCCTTTATTCTAGACCTTGAAGTTGTAGTCTTCTTACACAAAATTCCTCTTTTCTAAATTCAAACTCTTGGTACTGGAGAAATTAAAGATGTGCAGAAGACACTATAATATTTCAGTCTGCTTTTACCAGAGACAAATAACCAAATGCCTGAAGTTAATTTTTACACCTATGGTACAGGCTTTTTACATTCTATTTTTATATCCAACAGCTCCTCTAGGCCTCTAATCTAGGCACTGACCCTCATAAGCTTCCATTTTTCATCTTTTTCTTCATGAATTTCCACTGCCTCCCCCACTATGACTACATCTTAATAAGTAGACATCACAGCACTTGTGCTGACAATAGTGTGTATTTTCTTTCAACCCTATATCAATTTCATGCTATAAACTAATCAGTTAGGATGTCTCAGTAGGACAACACCATCCTCAACTTCCAAAGTCTCACATTTGCACCGACCGCTACGCCTACCTTCATGCCTCCCGGTTCCACCCCGGACACACCACACGATCCATCGTCTACAGCCAAGCGCTGAGGTACAACCGCATCTGCTCCAACCCCTCAGACAGAGACCAACACCTACAAGATCTTCACCAAGCATTTTCAAAACTACGATACCCACACAAGGAAATAAAGAAACAAATCAACAGAGCCAGACGTGTACCCAGAAGCCTCTTGCTACAAGACAGGCCCAAAAAAGAAACCAACAGAACTCCACTGGCCATCACCTACAGTCCTCAGCTTAAACCTCTCCAACGCATCATCAGTGATCTACAACCCATCCTGGACAATGATCCCTCACTTTCACAGACCTTGGGAGGCAGGCCAGTCCTCGCCCACAGACAACCCGCCAACCTTAAGCATATTCTCACCAGCAACCACGCACCGCACCGTAACAACTCTAACTCAGGAACCAACCCATGCAACAAACCTCGATGCCAACTCTGCCCACATATCTACACCAGCAACACCATCACAGGACCTAACCAGATCAGCTACAACATCACCGGCTCATTCACCTGCACATCCACCAATGTTATCTATGCCATCATGTGCCAGCAATGCCCCTCTGCTATGTACATTGCCCAAACTGGATAGTCACTACGTAAGAGGTTAAATGGACACAAGTCAGATATCAGGAATGGCAATATACAAAAACCTGTAGGAGAACACTTCAACCTCCCTGGCTACACAATAGCAGATGTAAAGGTAGCCATCTTACAGCAAAAAAACTTCAGGACTAGACTCCAAAGAGAAACTGCTGAGCTCCAGTTCATTTGCAAATTTGACACCATGAGATCAGGATTAAACAAAGACTGTGAATGGCTATCCAACTACAGAAGCAGTTTCTCCTCCCTTGGTGTTCATACCTCAACTGCTAGCAGAGCACCTCACCCTCCCTGATTGAACTAACCTCGTTATCTCCATACTGATTTATACCTGCCTCTGGAAATTTCCATTACTTGAGTCTGATGAAGTGGGCATTCACCCACGAAAGCTTATGCTCCAATACTTCTGTTAGTCTTAAAGGTGCCACAGGACTCTCTGTTGCTTTTTACAGATTCAGACTAACATGGCTACCCCTCTGATACTTGACATTTGCACTCTGCAATGCATGGGATGTTTTCCCTTTCTGGGCTTAGATGTTTATGTACTGTGCTAAATGCCATGTTTCTGGCCCGAACTATTATTTACAGAGACAGATCCTGGTTGGAAACACAAAAGCCAAGAGTTTTTGGCATGCAGTGGCATCTTTTATTTATAAGCTGATACTTCTGTTAAGGACAGCACTGTTCTAAGAAAAATACTTTTGGAAAAAAGTGCTCTTTTTCCATAAATGACTTAAATATTTCCCTTTGGGTTGCATCTTTCCTGTTGACTAATGCAATCTGACTGTTGTAATCCAACATGGGACATCACAATACAAATTTGGCACCATACTCCATAATCCTTCTCAACACTATTTCTTTCTAGCTCACAGATGATTTGTGTGTTTTGCAGAAACAATGTTAAGTTTTATTTATAACCACAAAAAACCAAACCATTTAATGTAAAATGTGCTCTTTTTGCTGAATTTAGCGATCAACACAAACCCGCCTGCCTAGTTTTTCTCAAATCACTTATAGGTAACCCCAGAAGTCTCAGCTCCAGCTTCCCAGATTTCACATTGCCTCATGTTCTCAACAAGAGTGAGGTATATGTTCAAACGTGGGTAGATGCAGCTTTTCTACACATACTTGACCAAATTCAGTCCTTATGGAACACATACCTTTTTGAGCAGGATCAATGACTAGGTCATAGTTTGAGCCAGCCTGTAAAGAGATTAAACCCTAGAATCTTAAAAATATTTGCAGATCTTTTCAATGTGAACAGCTAACATGATTAAAAAGGTGATAAATGGTATCTTTAAGAGTTGCAAAGGGATGGTTCAAATCATGTTAGTTAACTCAGGCTAACAAAGAAAGCACTTTTGTCTATTATCTAGACAAGACCATAATTGTGTAGCTGCTTCAAATACACAGTGATCATCTAGACAACCCCACCTCCCTATCCTCTTTGCCTAGAAAATTGTGTAAGATTTGCTTTCTTTGCTTAAGCCATCTTCATTGTTTATGTATAAAAAAGTTAGCTCAAATCCAAAAGTAACACCAATTATGTCAGTTTCAGTTGCATGTCAGCCTCAGTTGCATGTCTGGCATTTAAGGGCTATCAAAGAAAGGGTGTAGTTCCCCATTAGCCTGCAATTTATATAGTAATTTACAACAGTGCAAAGTGGATGTGAAATGCTACCAAGACAGGGCAAATACCTCCTCTCTCTTTTTTGTGTGTAAAATGTTGTTCACCCAAACCAGGTTAGCTTTGACAAAATAGATTTGCCTGAAATATGATTACGTTCTCAACCCTTGTTGCCCAAACTGTGTCCACAGATTGTGGATGTTCACAATTGATTACACACATCAAGCTTGCACTTGTGTACAAATGGGTTCAAGTTCCTATTTTCTATGTGTTGTTACCTATGCATGAATATATGTACATATTTTACAGGTGTAACAGACACTGAGGCCTGGTCTACACTATACAGTTAGGTTGACACAAGGCAGCTTACATCTACCTAATTCTGTAAGGATCTATAGTAAAATGTCACTGATGTAATTTGCCCGCTACGCCAACTTAACTCCACCTCTGCGAGAAGTGTAATATTTAGGTCGATGTAGTCAGGGTGATACAGTGTCACTGTAGAGACTGCATTACTTAGATTGATTTTAGTGGCCTCCAGGAGGTGTCCCACAATGTCCTACTGTGACCACTCTGGCCACCATTTTGAACTCTGCTGCCCATCAACCAGGTACACAGATACAAACCCCTCCCCCTTTCATGCCCAGCAAATTTTTGAAATTTCATTTTCTGTTTGCTTGGCATGGAGCGCTCACATAGCAACTGTCCAGCTGAGCATGCCACCTCCATGCTGCAGTCATGCTCCTACCTAGAGTACAAAGAAGGTGTTGGATCTCCTGGGTCTGTGGGGAGAAGAGGCTCTGCATGCCCAGTTCAGATTCAGCTGTAGAAACATCAATATCTATAAGCAGATCGCTCGGGGTATGGGGGAGAAGGGCTACAACAGGGACCTGCAGCAGTGCTATGTCAAAGTCAAGGAACTGTGGCAGGAATACCAAAAAGCAAGGGAGGCTAACAGTCACTCTGCTGTGGGGCTGCAGACATGCCGCTTTTACAAGAAGCTACATGCTATCTTCAGCGGTGACACCCCCCAAGGGCTCCATGGATACTTTGGAGGAATCAGAGTCACAGGAGGACAAGGTGTTGCAGGAGGAAGAATAGGAGTAGAATGGGGGACAAGCAACAGGGGGATCCACTGGCCCAGTGAGCCAGGAACTCTTTTTGATTCCAGAGCAGTCGAGCAAGTCCCTACAGTCCAGCACAGGTGTGCCTGATTCAGAGGAAGGAACTTCTGATAAGTATGCAGTTTGATTTGATATTGCAGGGACACATCTGTTCATTTACTCTTTTTTAATCATGCTAGAAGAGATAGTGCAATAACCAGTAGAGGTAGAGTCACTATCTGTTTCTCATTCACCTGTACAGCTAGGCAGAGGGGTCCCCACAGAATAGTTTATGTGCAATGGGATGTCCCATGAATCCTCCATAGAGATCTCAAGGAAGCTTTCCTGAA
The DNA here is from genome assembly GCF_002925995.2 of Terrapene triunguis. Taxonomy (NCBI): domain Eukaryota; kingdom Metazoa; phylum Chordata; order Testudines; family Emydidae; genus Terrapene; species Terrapene triunguis. Next base: position 51,302,539 of record NW_020664417.1, on the reverse strand, counting down.
GGTAGTCTGCAATCCTCTGCTGAAGATTTCTGGGGAGGGCTGCCTTATTTCTTCCACCATGGTAGTATGCTTTCCCATGCCACTCAGCAATTACTTCAGCAGTCATCATTTCAGCAAACAGGCTAGCAGCATACAGACCCAGTCTGCAGCCAGAAGCATACAGGAGCTGTTCCCTTTCAGCTTCCCTTACCCTCAGCAGTGAGATATCAGCTACATTCACCACTGCCTGTGGAAAATGGTGCCAGTATTCAGTTCAATTGCCCTAGCCACATATACTCATGCCCGTGAGCTCTCCACCTCCCGCCCTCATTATGCCAACTCGCTCCATCATTTCTCAGGGTCATACTTACCATGGCTGGGACTGCCGCCATGCTCCATGAAGCCCAAGAAGAAGTGAGAATGTAGTGCTTGTAACTTGTGTGGATCAAGGGGAGTGAATACACTCACAATAGTACCTCTGTGCATTGTATTTTTTGCACCTGGAAATGTGACCTTGAGGAGCTCTCCATCCACACCACCAGAGTGGCTCAGCTAGATAAGGAGGAGAAGGAAGAAGACACAGAATGGCATGTTCCAAGAGATCCTGCAAGTCTTTTGTGCTGCAGATATTGAGCAGAGGTCTTGGAGAATCATGCTTGGACAGAATGGACAGGGATAGTGCGGACAGGAGAAAAGAGCGGGAAATGGAGAGTGACATGCAGCAAGAGATGATAGTGCTTCTGAAACGGCAAACAGACATGCTGGAGAGTCTTGCTGACCTGCTCAACAGATCCATGCTCACCTCCCTCTGCAGTCCACAGAGTACTGCATTCTGGGACCTCCCCACACCTCCCCCACCATGCCACATGGAATATGGGGCCTCTGCACTACCCCTACCACCTCACCATGGGTACAGAGTATAGATAATCACAGCTGCACACACAGTGACCTGTGAGAGACACGATTGAGATATTTGTTTGTAAAATGAAAATGACTGTTCTTTCCCTTTCAAAGGTTCTTTCTCCTGTATTTATAGCATTTCACTCAGTTATAAATATATCTGTTTACATGGGTTTAGAATAAAAGCCTATTTATGGAAATGTAGGTCATCTTTATTAGTTCACAACATATGCTGGCTGAGGCTGACATCATTTACAGATAATAGCAATAGGTGCATTTGCAATGTTATAGTACCACACACACAGCTCTCATTACAAGGTTCATACTGGGGTGCAAAAATTCAAAGTCAGGCACACCACACAACAGCAACACACATTACTGTGGTTCGTTATTAAAATGGTCTTTCAAAGCCTCCCTCAGCCGTATATCTTCCCCATTGAGCTATTGTTATAGCTCTGGTATCTGGCTGCTCAAAATCAGCAGACAGCTATTCCACCTCCGCCCTCCATCCTGGTGGAAGCTTCTCCCCGTTTGCTTCACAGATATTATGAAGTGCACAGCAGGCAATTGTAACTATGGGGATATTTTTCTCCTCACTGAGGTCTAATCTTGTGAGTAGACAATGCCAGCAGCCTTTCAAGCAGACAATGCCAGCAGCCTTTCAAGCCTGTCATTCTGCCTGTGGTTGAAGCACTCCTTGCTGCTGTTGAGGTGTCCACGGGAGTAAGGGTAGGCTGGGTCTCCCAGGATCACTACTGGCATTTTAACATCCCTATTTGTAATCCTCTGGTCTGAAAAGAAAGTTCCAGCTTGCTGCATTCTTAAAGCTGTGTGCGTCATGCACCTTCCCTGACCATCCTGCATTGATGTCAGTAAAACATCCTCAGTGATCTACCAGCACTTGCAATACCATTGAAAAGTAGCCCTTTCTATTGATGTACTCTGCAGGAAGGTGGTCAGTTGCCAAAATAGGGACATGCATGCCATCTATCACCCCACCACAGTTCAGGAATCCCATTGCTGCAAAACCATCCAGTACATCCTGCACATTGCCCAGAGTCACAGTCCTTCATAGCAGGATGTGGTTAATGGCCCTCCACACTTGCATCACAACTACCCCCACAGTGGATTTTCCAACTCCAAATTGATTTCCGAGTGATCAGTAGCAATCTGGTGTTGCAAGCTTCCACACAGTGATCGCCACTTGCTTTTCCACTGTCAATGAAGCTCTCATTTTGGTGTCACTTCACCGGAGGGCTGAGGCAAGCTTCACCTACACTTCCAAGAATGTGGCCTTGCGCATCTGACAGTTCTGAAGCCACTGCTAGTCATCTCATATTTGCATAATGATGTGATCCCACCAGTAAATGCTTCTTTCTCGGGCCTAGAACCATCACTCCACCATGTCAGAAAAATCCAGATCTTAGCTACAAAAAACAAACAACTTGCATGTGCATCTGCTCAGGGATTAAGTTCAAACCCATCACAATTCTGCAAGAGCAAAAAGCTACATGTGATTCTGTTTGAAAGAAAAATAGAGGAAATGCAGACATTGCCTTCACCTCTGTCCACTGGAATCTTATTAACAGTTTAGTTAACATTTTCTGCCTTTTTGAAAAGGTCGCTCAAGGAGTAAGTGATGATAATGTAAGCAATTGTGCAGACATGTATTGTTCCTGGTACTGGTGTCACATTTGTAAGTGTAAGAAGGGAATTTGAAAGTAACATCCATCCCACACCTGCATAAAACCTGTCTATGCTGTCTTCACAATTCAGAGCCATTAAAATGTTTGAAGGGGTACTATTAAATTGTTTGCTCTCTCTGCATCTGCCATTTTGTGAGGCAAAGTGATCCTTCATGTTAAAGAAGAGACATACACTGCATTCTCTGATGAGGACTTTAATTTTCTCTTCCTCTTATTGAATCTAAAATAAAAAAAAAACATTAGAAGAATGTTACATAGTTTGCAAAGTCAAGCATTTAAAAGTTAGGGAATGCCAGATTTCAATTGTGTGGACAACCATAATTCTGCCCCCTTGAGTGTCCACCTTGCGCACCGAATGAGACAGGAGTCCCGTGAAATGAGAAGTATGTGATGATGTAATTAAAGACTATATCAGAATGAATATGTATTAAAATATTATGTTCCCTTACAGTTGATCCTTTAGTAATTACTGCATACTATAAAGTACTAAAATTTTACATTTGGTTTTGCTGGGAAAAATAAGGTGGGAACTTTGATCATTTTTAAATGGCAATGATTATTTGTCGAACAGTTAGGGACTTAACCTGTTAAGTGCATTTGAATCAACATATGGTATAGGAAACAATAACTGAATTACAATAAACCTCTGGTCTATTATTGAAAATTACACTTAATTTAGTAGAAATCTCTTCTAATATCTAAAACAGATAAGCTGGTTTATCTAATCATGGAGACAGCTAATAATCTGAGTTGTACATTTTCACTTTAAAATACTTTATGAATCTATGAATTATTTCCATTTTCCATATCTTTCCATGGTATTTTTATTTATTGATGTTTTCTCATAGGCTAATTTCTGGTTCAGTGACATTTCTGTTATCACCACTAGTAGCTTATTTACATTATTACATTGTGACACAAGGAAGAAAGGAGAGCAGCAGAATACGGACCCTGGCCTTCAGAAAAGCAGACTTTGACTCCCTCAGGGAACAGATGGGCAGGATCGCCTGGGAGAATAACATGAGGGGGAAAGGAGTCCAGGAGAGCTGGCTGTATTTTAAAGAATCCTTATTGCGGTTGCAGGAACAAACCATCCCGAAGTGTAGAAAGAATAGTAAATATGGCAGGCGACCAGCTTGGCTAAACAGTGAAATCCTTGCTGATCTTAAACGCAAAAAAGAAGCTTACAAGAAGTGGAAGATTGGACAAATGACCAGGGAGGAGTATAAAAATATTGCTCAGGCATGCAGGAGTGAAATCAGGAAGGCCAAATCACACTTGGAGTTGCAGCTAGCAAGAGATGTTAAGAGTAACAAGAAGGGTTTCTTCAGGTATGTTCGCAACAAGAAGAAAGTCAAGGAAAGTGTGGGCCCCTTACTGAATGAGGGCGGCAACCTAGTAACAGAGGATGTGGAAAAAGCTAATGTACTCAATGATTCTTTTGCCTCTGTCTTCACGAACAAGGTCAGCTCCCAGACCGCTGCACTGGGCAGCACAATATGGGGAGAAGGTGACCAGCCCTCTGTGGAGAAAGAAGTGGTTCGGGACTATTTAGAAAAACTGGACGTGCACAAGTCCATGGGGCCGGATGCGCTGCATCCGAGGGTGCTAAAGGAGTTGGCGGATGAGATTGCAGAGCCATTAGCCATTATTTTTGAAAACTCATGGCAATTGGGGGAGGTCCCGGATGACTGGAAAAAGGCTAATGTAGTGCTCATCTTTAAAAAAGGGAAGAAGGAGGATCCGGGGAACTACAGGCCAGTCAGCCTCACCTCAGTCCCTGGAAAAATCATGGAGCAGGTCCTCAAGGAATCAATTATGAAACACTTAGAGGAGAGGAAAGTGATCAGGAACAGTCAGCATGGATTCAGCAAGGGGAAGTCGTGCCTGACTAACCTAATTGCCTTCTATGATGAGATAACTGGCTCTGTGGATGAGGGCAAAGCAGTGGATGTGTTATTCCTTGACTTTAGCAAAGCTTTTGATACGGTCTCCCACAGTATTCTTGCCGCCAAGTTAAAGAAGTATGGGCTGGATGAATGGACTGTAAGGTGGATAGAAAGCTGGCTAGATCATCGGGCTCAACGGGTAGTGATCAATGGCTCCATGTCTAGTTGGCAGCCGGTTTCAAGCGGAGTGCCCCAAGCGTCGGTCCTGGGGCCGGTTTTGTTTAATATCTTTATTAATGATCTGGAGGATGGTGTGGACTGCACTCTCAGCAAGTTTGCCGATGACACTAAACTAGGAGGCGTGGTAGATACACTAGAGGGTAGGGATCGGATACATAGGGACCTAGACAAATTAGAGGATTGGGCCAGAAAAACCCTGATGAGGTTCAACAAGGACAAGTGCAGAGTCCTGCACTTAGGACGGAAGAATCCCATGCACAGCTACAGACTAGGGACCGAATGGCTAGGTAGCAGTTCTGCAGAAAAGGACCTAGGGGTCACAGTGGACAAGAAGCTGGATATGAGTCAACAGTGTGCTCTTGTTGCCAAGAAGGCTAACGGCATTTTGGGCTGTATAAGTAGGGGCATTGCCAGCAGATCGAGGGACGTGATCGTTCCCCTTTATTCGACATTGGTGAGGCCTCATCTGGAGTACTGTGTCCAGTTTTGGGCCGCACACTACAAGAAGGATGTGGAAAAATTGGAAAGAGTCCAGCGGCAGGCAACAAAAATGATTAGGGGTCTGGAGCGCATGACTTATGAGGAGAGGCTGAGGGAACTGGGATTGTTTAGTCTCCAGAAGAGAAGAATGAGGGGGGATTTGATAGCAGCCTTCAACTACCTGAAGGGGGGTTCCAAAGAGGATGGAACTCGGCTGTTCTCAATGGTGGCAGATGACAGAACAAGGAGCAATGGTCTCAAGTTGCAGTGGGGGAGGTCTAGGTTGGATATTAGGAAACACTATTTCACTAGGAGGGTGGTGAAGCACTGGAATGCGTTACCTAGGGAGGTGGTGGAGTCTCCTTCCTTGGAGGTTTTTAAGGCCCGGCTTGACAAAGCCCTTACTGGGATGATTTAGTTGGGAATTGGTCCTGCTTTGAGCAGTGGGTTGGGCTAGATGACCTCCTGAGGTCCCTTCCAACCCTGATATTCTATGATTCTATGATTATTTGACTTTACCTACAGTTTCTTATCTGTTTTAGGATTGTCTCTCATTCACCCCCACCTTGCTTACAGTTAAAGTGCTTAAAAATATAAATAAGTAGAGGAGACTTGGGGGGGGAGGGGAAGGAGACACACACACACACACACACAAAACAAGTCACCTAAATTACTTTATTCTTCTTAAGTGCTGCTATGTATTCTGTAGAGTTAGTGTGATACCCCCTTAATTACCTACACTTCACCACTGCTCATTTAAATAATCTGAAACTCAACTCCAAGGCCATTTCAAATATGAATAAAACCAATTCAAACCCCTTGCTCATCAAAGGTTGCCTTTTCAGAAAAATTGTTGCATACCAAGAAATATACTATATTCCAAAATATCCTTGTGTTAACAACCAAAATAAGTTACGTCTACAACTGCAATTGAAAAACACAAGTAAGAAAGAAAATAATAGAATTGTTCCAACATATAAATCCTGCGTTTAGTAGTACATTTACTCTAATCACTTTCTCTTATGTTATTTTTAAATGGAATATCATGGGAATGACTTGTTTCTATGATATTTCTATTACTGAACTGAAAAAAGGGAAAATGGAAAGAGAGATGGGGTGGAGTGAGCTAACCACAAAAAGAAAGTAGATGTGAACTAAATGCCAAAGATTATGCTTGTGTCCAGACTGTTCAGGGGTTCCTCTATATCTAGTTCAAATTATAGTGAAGTAGGATGGTGAATGGTTGTGAATACAAAATAGTAGCATGTGCATTGGCATACAGTCAGCAGTTTTCTGGGGGTGGGGTGAGGGCCAGGACTGCTCTTTTTATGACGTACTGTAGTATTGCCTTACCAACTAAATGTTACAAATCTCTTTTGATTAACCTTAAAATTCAAAGGTCAGCCTGCCATCTGTGTAAAATATCTGTGTTAACTAATCCTCGTCTCCTTTTCTGCCTCACATTCCAATAGTTTTTATTTTATTATCTGTGCTTGATATAGTATGCGAATACTTTGTTATGTAAAATCCAAAACAGCCAGGAAAAGTTGGATAGGCTAGGAAGAGAGGAGGATTGGCTTCCCACCGTATCAAACCTTGAGCCCCAATGCCTCTTTTCTCGGCTCCTTTAAGGGGTGCTTTCCTTCAAACCCTTTTCCAATCAATTTTTTTTGATCCTGTATCCCTTCCATACTGAGTACCTTCACTGGACAGCTGCCATGACTTTCATATACTAAGTTGTGACATTATAACCTAATTCCAGTGCCCTGCCCAACCAGGTCCCAGAGCAGCTGGGGGGGGGGGGGGGAAAGGCAATCCCCCCCCCCCCCCGCCTTGGCCAATCTGGCAGTGAGGGAAAGAGGGGTGACTCATGTAATGCCTGCAGCAGGTCATGAAGGAACTCAATGTATGGGGGTGCTGTCAGCCCAATCCAGGTGAAAGAGGGTTACTCTAGAACTGCCTGAGGTATAAATACCCCCAGATCTTCTGGTCAGCTGGAAGTAGGGTGACCACTGCCGCATCCCCAGAATACGGGACATCCCGGTACTTCTGGGAACAACACGGGCCTGCACTACCTATCTGACCCGCCCCCATGGGTGTGACTTTGCATCCATGGTGTGCGAGGTCATGCCAAATGTAGGACTGGCATGACTTCACACGAGTGCATATGAGTTTGAGAAGATGAGGTGGCACACTTTTCAAAATGGCATCCCCCCGTCCGTGATACTGGACAAAACTATGTTCTGTTTTGTCTCAGTACAGGACAGGGCACAAAACTATAGGGGAAAAAAGGACTATCTGCCTTAAATCCAGATGAATGGCCTGCCTAGCTGGAAGGACAGTGTCCCCGACCTCGACCCCACACAAACTTGGTCCAGTTGCTTCCTGCTCTTACCTTTTCTGTCCCTGTAAACTTCCTCCACCTTCCCTCTATTAGTCATTATAGGGGGAGCCCTTAAAAAGGCAACAATCCATTTTCTTCCAGCCAGCCAGCCAGCAAAGTACCCACTATATACAGTTGTGGTGAGCACATTGTGAGAAGTGTTTTCTGTCAGATTTATTTATTTGGGAAATTCCTCCAAAGATTGGCCCATCTACATTGGTTATTCTCTTGTTTACAATCTCCTGAAAAATATGGTAGTGGTGCAACCCGAGAAAGTTCTCCCCAAGGGGTAGGTGACAGAGCCCTCTGGCTCCTGCTTTGGTCCACAAACTTCCCAGAGACCAGTCACACACCTTGTGTAGTTTGTTTACAATGGGGGTTCACACCACCTTCATACTCCAACAGTCCTAGGGAGCCCCCAGATCCTGTAAGAAGCAGGGAAGAGCAATCTCTCTCGTGTTCCTGTTGCATGTTGCCCCTTTCTATTTCCTTCCTGTGCCTATTTGTATCCTCTGCCTAATAGCTTAATTAGCCTTCCAGCTCTGCTCCACCCACAAATTAGTTCTGTTTAACCAGCTCCATTCTGCATTGTTTGATTGGAACTGCCACGACCAGAGTGCATTCTGTCACAGGGTATGCTATGAATGTTATTTCATAAGAAAATGTTCATGAGTGATTAGAAATTTGGGATGCCTAATTTGAGACACCTTGAAGTACCCGAGTTTTCAATAAATGCTGAATAACCACCCTCTGAAAATTAGGCCCCAGTAAGGTGTTTCAAGCAGCAGAAAATCTCTAGTCACTTTTGAAAATGTTGCCCTTATTTCCTCTATCTGCCGTGACATTATGCAGTCCATCACATTTTGCTAGTCTATCACAGGGCTTGTCTCCACCACAGTTCCTTATAGCTTGTCATCACGTATTTCTTAACATGATTCTGAATTGTAGTGTGGACAAAGAACAAAGAGTGAGAAATCTATTAACTTTGAGGCTTTCCCATTTTAACTTCAGTTTAAAAGTTGCAGAAAATCCTTATTTTAGACATCCATTCTTTGCAGACTCCACAGAGAGATTAAAAGGTTAATTTTGTGATCTATTGGAGCTATGTTTAAGCAGCTTTGCTTTTTCTTTGAGGAGTGTCCCTGTGGGTGCTCCACTTTAGGTGTCTTGGCGTCCTGTGCTTCTAAGTGGAGACTTGTAGTAGCAGTGCCCCAATTGGCCACGCACATGCAGCAGCTGTCTCGCGCTGCTCCGAGCGGCTACCCCACGCGCACAGCCAACCGCCACCCAGTTCCTTCTCTACCGCCCTTGGTTTCGGTCAGAACGACAGCAGCACCCTTATCTACTCTCATATTCCTTTAATCTCTGTCCTTTTCTCAGTTAATTTTCCTCATTGTTTATCTCTCTGTTCATTTTTCTTTCATTTTCACATTTAAAAAAAAAAAAAAAACTTTCCCATTTTTCTCTCTGCCTCTGGTGGGCAGCCACTGAAGAGGCATTGGACCTGGATTATTCCCATTCTTCATTCAGCTAGCCTCTCAGACACGCCTGGCTCTCCAGGTTTCAAGCGCTGTCTGACCTGCAGACTCTCAATACCAGTGACAGACAGCCACTCGCAGTGTGGTCGTTGCCTGGGGGAGACACATCTTGCCCCAAAGTGTCCCCACTGCAAGAAACTCACAGTGCGGACAAGAAAGGCCAGGGACCTCCAATTAAAACTTTTAATGATGGAGAGATCCCTTCAACCCACCTCTGACCCTGAGTCCAGGGCACCTCCTCACCTGCAGCTGCCTCAGATATGGGGTCCACTGTACAAATGGCTGCTAAGGACCCTGGTCCTACCAAAGCCATAAAAAAGTGGTCTCACTCCTTGCCACTCCGGGATTTGCCTCCAAAAAAGCAACCCCTGACATCAAAAACTGCTTCGGCACCCATGGCACCCAGAATGCTGGACTGCGAGGCACTGGGAATGTACGGTACCGAGACGTCCCGAGGAGCAAAAGACCCTGTGCGGTCTCGCTCTCAGAGCAGCAAAACTAAGCCTCATAGCTTGGCACCGAGGGAAGAGAAAGTTACTCACCTTGTAGTAACTGAGGTTCTTCGAGATGTGTGTCCCTGTGGGTGCTCCACTCCAGGTAATGGTGCGTCCTGGCGATATTGATCGGAGATCTTCAGTAGCAGTTCCTGGTTGGGACACACGTGCTCAGCTGCTGTCTCGCAGTCTCATTAGGGTCTGCCTAAGTGCGTGCGTCCTGCGCCCCCCTCAGTTCCTTCTCTACTGTGGAGAAGCCAGAATAGTACTCCAAAGTAGAGGGGAGAAGGGCGGGGAGTGGAGCACCCACAGGGACACACGTCTCGAAGAACCTCAATTACTGCAAGGTGAGTAACTTTCTCTTTTTCTTCGAATGCTGACCCTGTGGGTGCTCCACTCCAGGTGAATGTGAAGCAGTACCCAAAGTATCCACTGTGGGACTTTGGAGTTGTGGCAGTGAGTACTGTAGACAGTATTGTATGGCCTATTATGGTGTCTGCTGTGGTATCCTGTGTGATAGCATAGTGTTTGGTAAATGTGTGTTCGGATGACCATGTGGCTGCTGTACAGATATCAGGAATAGGTACGTTATGGAAGAAAGCAACGGATATTGCCATAGCTCGAGTAGAATGAGTTCTGATGCCTTCGGGCAGTTGAGCATTCTGAATGCAGGAACAGGATTTGATGCAGTCAGAGATCCACTTGGAAAGGCATTGTTTACAGATAGCCGCACCCTTCGATCTCTCTGTAGTGGAGACAAATAGTCGCGAGGACTTACAAAATGGTTTAGTCCTGTCTAAATAGAAGGCAATTGCTCGTCTGATGTTGAGGGTATGCAGAGTCGCCTCGTGCAGAGTCTCATGAGGTTTGGGATAGAATGTAGGTAAGTATATTGGTTGGTTAAGGTGGAAGGTGAACACCATGGGTTGTACTGAAAGGTGAACTGTCAGGCTGGAAGGAGGTTACAAGTGGAGTTCCTCAGGGATCAGTTTTGGGACCAATCTTATTTAATCTTTTTATTACTGACCTTGGCACAAAAAGTGGGAATGTGCTAATAAAGTCTGTGGATGACACAAAGCTGGGAGGTATTGCTAATACAGAGAAGGACCGCGATATCATACAGGAAGATCTGGATGACCTTGTAAACTGGAGTAATAGTAATAGGATGAAATTTAATAGTGAAAAGTGCAAGGTCATGCATTTAGGGATTAACAACAAGAATTTTGGTTATAAATTGGGGACACATCAGTTGGAAGTAACAGAGGAGGAGAAGGACCTCAGAGTATTGGTTGATCACAGGATGACGATGAGCCACCAATGTGATATGGCCGTTAAAAAAGCTGATGCGGTCTTGGGATGCATCAGGCGAGGTATTTCCAGTAAAGATAAGGAGGTGTTAGTACCGTTATACAAGGCACTGGTGAGACCTCATCTGGAATATTATGTGCAGTTCTGGTCTCCCATGTTTAAGAAGGATGAATTCAAACTGGAACAGGTACAGAGAAGGGCTACTAGGATGATTTGAGGAATGGAAAACCTGTCTTATGAAAGGAGACTCAAAGAGCTTGGCTTGTTTAGCCTAACCAAAAGAAGGCTGAGGGGAGATATGATTGCTCTTTATAAATATCAGGGAGGGAGAGGAATTATTTAAGTTTAGTACCAATGTGGACACAAGAACAAATGGATATAAACTGGACATTAAGAAGTTTAGACTTGAAATTAGACAAAGGTTTCTAACCATTAGAGGAGTGAAGTTCTGGAACAGCCTTCCAAGAGGAGTAGTGGGGGCAAAAGACATATCTGGCTTCAAGACTAAGCTTGATAAGTTTATGGAGGGGATGGTATGATGAGAGCCTAGTTCTGGCAATTAATTGATCTTTGATTATTAGCAGGTAAATATGCCCAATGGTCTGTGATGGGATGTTAGATGGGGTGGGATCTGAGTTACTACAGAGAATTCTTTCCTGGGTGCTGGCTGGTGAGTCTTGCCCACATGCTCAGGGTTTAACTGATCGCCATATCTGGGGTCGGGAAGGAATTTTCCTCCAGGGCAGATTGGCAGAGGCCCTGGAGGTTTTTCACCTTCCTCTGCAGCGTGGGGCATGGGTCACTTGCTGGAGGATTCTCTGCACCTTGAGGTCTTTAAACCACGATTTGAGGACTTCAATAACTCAGGCATAGGTTAGGGGTTTGTTACAGGAGTGGGTGGGTGAGATTCTGTGGCCTGCGTTGTGCAGGAGGTTAGACTAGATGATCATAATTATGATCCCTTCTGACCTTAAAGTCTATGAATCCCAAATCCCGCTCTGGAGCAAAATAGGTGGCATTTGCGATTCTGGGTTGTGGCAAAAAGGTCTATTGACGGTGTGCCCCAGTGGGAGAAGAGCTGTTATAGTATCGCGGGGTGCAATTCCCATTTCTGTTCTGTGGAGAAGTGTCTGCTGAGTGCGTCGGCAGTAGTGTTGTGACAACCGGGTAGGTACGAATCAGTAATTTGTATGTGGTGTTGTATGCACTAATTCCACAACCGGATGGCCTCCATGCATAGGGACTGTGATCATGCTCCCCCCTGTCTGTTGATGTAAAACATACATGCTATATTGTCCGTTAGGACCCGGCTAGATTTGTTCTTTATGAGGGGAAGAAAGTGAAGGCAGGCTTGTCTCACTGCTCTGAGCTCTAGGAGATTTATGTGTAGACGCGTCTCTGGCACGGACCAGCGGCCTTCTGCCATGTGTCCCCCCAGATGCGCTCCCCAACCGATCAGGGAAGCGTCAGTGGCAAGCATGAGTGCCGGGGAGCGTTGCTGGAAGGGAACGCCCATGCAGAGGTTCTCTGGTCTTGTCCACCATTGTAGGGAAGCTAGTATGTTCACTGGAGGAGTTAGCATCATGCAGAAGCTGTGCTTGCTGGGTTTGTAGTTGGAGTTGAGCCGACCCTGAAGATATCTCATGTGCAGCCTGGCGTACTTGACCACGAAGGTGGTGGCTGCCATGTGGCCAAGGAGCTGTAGGCAAATTCTTGCCTGTATCCTGGGATGAACAGAGAGCATGCCTATGAGCTGTGTGATAGCGAGGAATCTGTTGTGTGGGAGTGAGGCTCTGGTTCGAATTGAGTCCAGGTGAGCTCCAATGAATTCGATCTGCTGTGTAGGTGTCAGGGTGGATTTTTGGACGTATATTTGCAGGCCTAAGCTGTGGAAGAGGGAGATGGCTTGTAGCGTCTTGTCGTATGAGTTGTCTTTGATGAGGCAATCGTCTAGGTAGGGGAAAAGTATGGTCGTGTGTCTGCGGAGGTGGGCCATGACTACAGCTAGAGTCTTGGAGAATACTCTCGGTGCTGTAGAGAGTCCGAAAGGGAGTACCCTGTATTGAAAATGGTCATGTCCGAGTGTGAATCGTAGGAAGCGTCTGTGGGCTGGGTGAATGGATATGTGAAAATAGGTGTCCTGTAGGTTGAGGGCTGTGAACCAGTCCCCTTGTTCCAACGCAGGTATTATTGTGCCCAGTGTGACCATCTTGAATTTCTGTACCCTTTCAAATTTGTTCAGTCAGCATAGGTCTAGTATAGGCCTCCATCCCCCGGTCTTTTTCTGGGTCGGAAAGTAGCGGGAGTAGAACCTTTTCCTCAATATTGTGTCGGCACAGGTTCCACTGCGCCTAGCTGTAGAAGATGAGCCACTTCTATGTGAAGTAGGTGCTCGTGAGAGGGATCCCTGAAGGGGGACAGGGAAGGGGGAAGAGTAGGAGGGTAGGATATAAAAGAGATGGAGTAACCGGACTGAACTATTTCCAGGACCCAATGGTCCTGTGTAATCTGCTGCCAGGCATGGTGGAAAACCTGGAGGCAGTGGCCAAATGAGCAAATGGGCAGTGGAGTCAAGGGGTGGTCAGGCCGACCCTCGACCAATGCTTCAAAATTGTTGTTTATTTCCCGATGGGTGGGAGGTAGCTGTTTGCGCTTGGTTTTGTCTGCGCCTAGGAGGTCTAGCGCGATTCTTGGGTATATCGTATGGTCTGGGCTGAGGCTGGTAATACTGTTGTGTGTGTGGTCTCTGATAAGGTTGATACCATTGTCTCCTGGGAAGAGATGGGTAAATGTCCAAGGTGCGCAGGGTCGCTCTAAATTCTTTCATGGTGTGAAGGACTTTGTCGGTTTTCTTGCAAAAAGAGTTTATCTTTATCAAAGGGGAGGTCCTCCATTTTGGTCTGTAGGTCTTTGGGGATACTGGATGCACAGAGCCAGGAAGATCTGCGCATAACCACTGCAGTTGCGGTAGTGCGGGCTGCTGTGTCCGCCATGTCTAGAGATGCTTGTAGGCCGTTCTGGAGACCAATTGGTCCTCGATGAGGACTGACTTAAGTCTGCTCTCCTGACCTCTGGGATATGGGAGGTAAAATCAAAGCGTTTATTGTAGTTATTGAAGTCGTAGCTTGAAAGTAGGGCGGAATAGTTTGCAATTCTGAATTGCAGAGTGGGGGAGGTATAAACCTTGCATCCCAAGAGGTCAAGGCATTTGAGGTCCTTGTCTTGCGGGATGGGCCGGTAGTGTGGCTGTTTCGTCCTGTGTGTTGCTGCATCCACTACAAGAGAATTCGGTTGTGGATGAGAGAATAAGAAGTCTACGTCCTTAGCAGGAACATAATATTTACGTTCAGCCTTTTTGCAAGTTGGTAAGATAGAGGCTGGGGTCTGCCAGAGAGTGTCAGCTGGTTCTAGGAGTACTGCATTTATGGAAAGTGTGATCTTTGAGGGCACAGAGGGTTGGAGGATTTTGAGGAGTCTGTATTGTGTCTCCTGGACCTTCTCTAAGGGGATGTTTTGGCTGAGTGCCACCCTCTTGAAAAGTTCTTGGAATTCTTTAAAGTTGTCCACATTCTGTTGAGGCAGAGGCATGAGGGCTCCATCTGGAGCTGATGGAGAGTTAGGAGTCGGTGAATCGGGGTAGCCCACCTCTTTGGGAGGGGGTTCAGGTGCTCTGGAAGTAGACAGAGTTGGAGAGAGAGGCACAGAAGGAGCTTGTGGTCTGGTGGAAGAAGCATGAGGGCGAGTGGCAGTAGGAGCTGGCCAAGGGTACCACTGAGGCCGAGGCATAGGATAAGAAAAGTTAGGTGCCGCCCACCATGGGGCAAAGTAGGGAAACTGAGGCTGGTGGTTGTGAGCCGTGGCGTGAGGTGCAAAAGCTTCTAGTGAAGAGGCAGGTGGGGAGAACTCTCGACCTACAAGATGCTTACTTTCACATCACTATCCACCCAGTGCACAGAAGATTCCTACGATTCACTCTGGGCAACCTACACTACCAATACAAGGTACTTCCCTTCGGTGCCTCTACAGCTCCAAGGGTTTTCTCCAAAGTACTGGCCGTTGCATCAGCACATCTTCGCAAGCAGGGTGTGACCATATTCCCCTATCTAGACGACTGCCTGCTAAAAGCACCGACATACGACAAGGCAGTTCATGCCAGTCACACCACTCTAACCCTATTTACAAATCTAGGGTTACAAACCAACCTACAGAAATCCATCCTGACCCCAACCCAACAACTGGACTTTATAGGGGCACACCTTGACTGTGTCACGGCATCAGCACGGCTACACCAACAACGGTTTCTTGCCTTAACAAACTAATCACAACAGTAAGACACAGCCCACAAACGTCTGCCAGAACATGCCTACAACTTCTCGGATACATGCCGGTTACCACATTTGTCATGAAACATGACAGGCTGCATATGAGATGTCTACAAACCTGGCTATGCACTGTATACATTCCTTACAGACACTCGATCAACAGACGGCTTACAATGCCCAGCAGAGTGACATTCAAAAAATCTAGCCTCTCGGCTAGCTCACTCAGAGTGCACTTATCAAACACCACCACCTTTCATGACAAGGTGGACAGACTCACGGTCTTCACCCATCCACTGACTAAGCACTTTCTCAAGGGTATAGAGAACACTTACCCCACATCAAGGGACCCGACCCCTATGTCGGATCTCAACCTTGTTCTCCATGCCCTCATGGGCAAACCCTTTCAACTGCTATTGACCTGCTCATTCCTACACTTATCCATGAAGGTTGCCTTTTTAGTAGCTATCACATCAGCATGAAGATTGGGTGTCCTAATGGCACACCCACCTTATACCACATTCCTCAAGGACAAAGTAATCCTATGCCGATACCCTAAATTCATACCCAAGGTTGCCTCCCTCTTCCATCTCAACAAACCCATTTACTTACCTGTATTCTTTCCCAAGCCACATGTCAACAACAGGGAGGTATCCCTTCACACACTAGACATCCGCAGAGCGCTGGTGTACTATATAGAGAGAACAAAAACATTCAGAAAATCATCCAGGCTATTTGTATCCACAAGAGAATGATCACGAGGCCAAACCATTTCCAAACAGAGACTTTCTAAATGGCTCTCTAATTGTTTCAAGCCATGTTACCAAAATTACAATTTCCAATCTCTTTCTGGACTTTGCCCACACTCTACTAGAGCTATGTCCACATCTATAGCCTTTCTCAAACATGTACCCATCACAGATATTTGTAAAGGAGCTACCCGGGCATCACCCCATACTTTCACCAAACATTATGCTTTGGAAAAGCAGTCAGCTGCAGACGCTCACTTCGGTCTATCGGTGCTCTCCATTGTACATACATCAGCTCCGAAGCCCCTCCCCTTCACCGAGGGGCACTGCTCTTCAGTCACCTAAAGTTGAGCACCCACAGGACACTCCTCAAAGAAGAGAAGGTTACTCATCTTGTGCAGTAACTGAGGTTCTTTGAGATGGTTGTCCCGGTGGGTGCTCCACTACTCACCCCTCAGCTTTGGAGTTTCAGCTCGATCCTCTGAGGTAGAGAAGGAACTGGGTGGCAGTTGGCTGTGTGCATGGGGTAGCTGCTCGGAGCAGCGTGAGACAGCTGCTGCACGTGCTCGGCCAACCGGGGCACTGCTGCCACAAGTCTCCAACTAGAAGTGCAGGGCGCCAAGACACCTAAAGTGGAGCACCCACAGGGACAACCATCTCAAAAAACTTCTCTTTTACCAGATTAAAAACATTGTAAACACAAATCAAAGCAAGCAGACGGGTGTGATAAACCCTCTTACAAACCTACAGTTTGAGTTACATGTTTTCTTTTTAATTTAGATCTGTCAGATTGGTTGGTGTGTGTGTGTGTACCTTCAGCAACCATTTTCATTAAAAAAAAAAAAGAAAATGTGAAAAGAAAGTGCTTTGGTTTACAATAAAATATTTGATTTACAAAAACAGAGTAAAGGGCTGATCCCACAAACACTTGGGCACACAAGGCACAGTTTAGAGCCAAAGGGACTGTTCATGTGAATAAATACATACATGTGTAATTGTATAATTAGGCCCATAGTTCATTTGTATCCTGTCAACAGTAGCTTAAATTCCAAACAATAGGTGTACTCCTGCTCTCATTGAAATCAATGACAAACTCCCATTGAATTCAGTGGGAGCAGGAGCAGGCCCAAATTTAGGAGATCAGGTCTTTGAGGATTTCTTTTTTTAAACATTCTGCCAATCTGGTGATGTCATTCAAGACTACATCCTAATGCATATTCAGAAAGATCCAAATTAAGACTGCACACGCAAACTTAATTCTGGCATTTCGTAACTTTGGAATGTTTCATTTTGCAACTTTAATATCTTAATGTAGGGTTTCTATACATAAAAACATATTTCCTACATTAAAAATAAAACAAAAAACACTGGAATTCCATCATATGGAATAATATTGACACCAACAAGAGTAATCAGCAAGGTATTAAGATATCTAGATCTACATCACAGATCTCGATCACTTGAGCTGAGTAGCTTGCAGCCATAGTAGCTGCTCTGAGTAGACCAGAGACTAAAGGAGAAGACACACACATTTTGCCAGTGGCTTTTGCAAGTACTTGCTCACAAAAGCAGAACATTGTGAACGAAGGACAAGTGGGTTCAATTCCAGGTTCTGGAGGGGAGCGTATTCTACTAGCTAAAGAACCTTTGGCTTGTCCCACCTCTGTTCTTTTTCACACTATTTGCCTGTCCCTGTTCCTGACTCTGTTCTTACCCATCACTATCCTCTTTGGTACTGTCCATCTCGCAGCCTGGCCTTCCTACCTAGGTTGGTTTGGCATGATTTGTTTTTGACAAATCCATGCTGGCTATTCCTTATAACCTTATTATACTCTTGGGGTCATCTTCCTCTTCTATCACTGTGTCCATGTTTCTGCACTTCTTTCATTCCTGCACTGAGTTCCTCTCCTATTCCTCAAAATTCAAGTATCTTCACTTTCAAAGCACTCCACTTCAAAATGTTCCCATTCTATATTTCATTAAGAAAAAGTATTGAGTATTATTTTAGTATCAAATTGATATATATTCAAATATGACTTCTTACAATCTTTATGCTGAGAGTCAAAAAATGAAGTCATCATTAAGCTTATGGTAGTTTTATTCAAACTTTTATACTGATGGCATTGCCAATATCTTGAAACTTCTAGTCTTCGATATTCACATATAAAGCTATTGTAAAAATTATGCATATTTTACATATTTAGATATGTTTGATGGTAGTGAAAAAGCTGCAGGTACCAATTTAGAAAACAAATACCTTACCCTTTGTGAGAAGAGTTTACAAAGGATTTTAAACTAAAGATAGTGCATCAGTCCGCGGTTTTAAAGGTAGACTCAAATTTTTTTTTAAAAGGGACAGTAAATTACTGAAGTTGAGATGTTTCCCCATTTCCTACATGTTCTTGCAGATATCACAATGTTCCAGTAATCATGAAAGTAAACATTATTTATCTACTTCACTGACAACAAGATCTGGAATATTTCTGATAGTACATGATCAATAAAGCAACAGATACAATGCCAATTGCTGAAGAGAAAAAACATCAAATATAGCACTTACAGTTTCAGTAGGTACCACAGGCAAGTATTAAATTTGTTAACATTTAACACTTTGCAAGCCAATAGCACATCTCTCTTGTTATTTGGTGCTGCTTTGTATTGCCTTTCAAATCTGAAGGCAATCTAGATGTAAATTATTACAATGTTGGTATACAATTGTAGTGCCAAAAACTAAATAGGCACTAATACTTTGTTGTAAGAATAACAGCAGTCAAAATGCTTCTTTGTTCATGATAAATATGATTGCTATTAAAAACAATTCATTTGCAGATGAAACAAGTTCTAAAATGCAGGACTTTTAAAATTATTTGATGCTTCATTTACTGTGTGAAGCTTCAAACAAGAGAGAAAATAGCCTAAGTTTAACGGAGCTGAAGTAATGATAAAATATTACTGTATCTTTAAAATAATCATGAACTACAAGGGTATAAGTTTTATTATCAAATTATATTTTCCAGTGCTGGACCTGAACTCACCATATCTACAAAGGCAAAACTACAGTTAACTTGCATGGGAATTTTGCCTGAAGAGTGACTATAGCATTTGGCAATGGGCCTAAAGTTCTACAAAGGGCAGAAGTTTATGAAGTACATTAAAATTGGATTTAAAAAGAAAGACATTCAGAGAATGATAAGGTCATATGGTTAAGCACTTAACTTTGGTGTTTCCTGACTTTTAAGATTGCACGTATACACTGAATGCTGCCCCGTGATTCTATTTTTAATTGCAAATACAGGTGCAGTAGATATGAAGACTACTAAATTTCTGTTCTTCCTTATTGCTCATGATTGTCTTTTGAAAGTTCTGTTAAGGATTAGAAATGAAATAGTAATAGAGAACTACTTCATCTACTAGAAAGTAACTTTTTGCAGTCTTGGTCACAGAGTCCATGGAATTTGAAACGGCCCAGCAGTAGCAAACAATTTGTTTTTTCTCTTTTATGTAGGCAGGTTGGATATTCTCTTCTTCCTTGGGGTAGAATTGTATGTCTCCTGTTCTGTTTTACCCACATTCTGCCATATATGTCATGTTATTGCAGTCTCGCATGATGACTCAGCACATGTTCATTTTAAGAACACTTTCACAATAGATTTGATAAAACACAAAGAAGATACCAAGGTGAGATTTTAAAAAATAGCTACAGCACTCGACCCAAAGTTTAAGAATCTGAAGTGCCATCCAAAATCTGAGAGGGACAAGGTGTGGAGCATGCTTTCAGAAGTCATAAAAGAGCAATACTCAGATGTGGAAACTACAGAGCCCGAACCACCAAAAAAGAAAATCAACCTTCTGCTGGTGACATCTGTCTCAGATGATGAAAAAGAACATGTGTTGGTCCACTCTGCTTTGGATCATTATCGCGCAGAACCTGTCATCAACATGGATGCTTGCCCTCTGGAATGGTGGTTGAAGCATGAAGGGACATATGAATCTTTAGCGCATCTGGCACGTCCGTATCTTGCGACGCTGGTTATAACAGTGCCATACAAATATCTGTTCTCACTTTCAGATGACATTGTAAACAAGAAGCGGGTAGCATTCTCTCCTGCAAATTGTAACCAAACTTCTTTGTGTGTGATTGGCTGAAGTAGGACTGAGTGGACTTGTAGGCTCTAAAGTTTTACATTGTTTTATTTTTGAATGCAGTTATTTTTTGTATATAATTCTACATTTGTAAGTTCAACTTTCATGATAAAGAGATTTCACTACAGTACTTGTATGAGGTGAATTGAAAAATACTATTTCTTTTGTTTTTTTACAGTGCAAATATTTGTAATCAAAAATAAATATAAAGTGAGAACTGTACACTTTGTAGTCTGTGTTGTAATTGAAATCTATATACCGGTATTTGAAAATGTAGAAAACATCAAAAAATATTTAAATAAATAGTATTCTGTTATTGTTTAGCAGCACAATTAATCACAATTAATTTTTTTAATCACTTGATAGCCCTAATTCATATTGACTTTGAGTAAAAAGCGACATAACTTACAGAACTGATGAAATTACATATGTATGCTATGTACATTAAGGATCAAATTTTGCAGTTACCCATGCAACACCACTTAAGTGCGCAGAATTTACATTGTCTGAAACGGTTTCATTTTTTTAAAATATAATTGGTCTCTGCTAAAAAAATCAGTTACAAAAGGCTTAAATTTCAAAACCTATTTCTAGATGTGCTAAAGACATGCAGCTCTTTGACTTCAATGGGAGTTTTGGATGCTCCTCTGAAAATCAAGCCATTTTTAAGTGTGTCAATATGAATATCTATGTCTCACTTAAGCACACAACATTACAAGCTTTTGCCAGAATGTACAAGGTTCATTCCACTCCTACCACTAGCCAGATTTTAGAGAAGCTTTAGATATACATGGGATAAAAGACCTCTCGAGATAATAAAAGATCATTAATATTAAAGATAAGAAGTTTACTGCAAATCTATTATAGGATGCATATATTGTCAATCAAATGCATGGAATTCCTTTATGAATTATGACCTTAAAGCAATCTGCCTTCAGAACAGAAATTGTCTAGACAACCTAAGTGTAGAATTTTCATATGGAGAGGCAAAGGGTGTTTTAGTTTTTTAAACGTTGGTATCTGTTTAGGTTCATAGGTGATAGGTACATTATAGAGAAGGTCCCACAGCTGTGTACCACCTAATGCGGTTGGCAAAGACATTAGAAATTGTTGAACTGGAAGATGTCTAACCATTGAAGATCAAGGAACCTTGATTCCATGTAGTTTTGAGCTTTTTCTAGCCAGGCACCTTCTTTCCTCACTGGAGTGGATACCATATCTTAAATTTGCTATACTTCTGCCATGTTTAAAATTTAAATATTGGCATTTGATTAATACAATTTTCTCCATTGGCTTCTATTGCAAAGATAAACATTAATGCTAAGAATTGTTACAGGGTTTGTTTTTGTTTCTGTTTTTTTTTTTTTTTTTTTCATAAATTAATAGCAATGTAAAGTTTCAAAATTAGAAAGGTCGGAAAAAAAAGTTAACCAGCCTAAAATTTAAAAAAAGTCAGTAATTTTAACTGCTTAAATATTCTAAACTATTTAAACTATTTACTTGTAACTTTCCAGAAAGCTATTTTTTTTAAAATGACAATATTTGTTTTCATCCCTGAAATAGGGATTTTAATTGAAAAAAACTCCACACAACCTCAGCTAAAGCCAGCTCCATGATACAGTAACAGAAGCATATTTTCATTTTCAAGGGAGTTTTATATACAAATCTTCTTAAGTGATTAGGAAGAGTCCCTTTCTATGCATTATTTGACTATTCTTAATGGTCAAGGGCATGGCACAGTATCAAAGTCATTTTAGTTCAATGTAATTTATGCATAAATGATTTTTATTACATTTGCCTTTCCATTTAAAAAATATTTTTTCATTAAAAGTAATTTGAGTGGAGAAGTAGAAATTTATATATTATGCATAGAAAATAAACTGTGCCAAAAAGCTGTATAACTATTTTTTGGTTTATACTCTACCTTTATTAAGACTCTAGGTAATAATAGTCTCTATACCGGGGTGGGCAATAATTTTCACTGGGGGGGGCCATTCCACAAATTTTGGTAAGTCGTCATGGGTCGCACATTTCTACTATATTAATGGAGGGGGTGCAGGGTCTGGGAGATAGTTTGGGTGTAGGAGGGAGCTCCAGGCTGGTGCAGGTTGTTGGGGTGCAGGAAAGGGCGAGGGGTGTGGGCTCTGGGAGGGAGTTTGGTGCAGGAGGGGGTTCTAACCTGAGGCAGGGGATTGGGGTATGGGAGGGGGTGCAAGATGCAGGCTCTGGCTGGGAGGCGCTTACCACAGGCAGCTCCCAGCCAGCTGTACAGTGGGGCGCTCAGGCAGGCTACTTGCTTGCCGTGGCTCCACACCGCTCCCAGAAGCGGCTGGCTGCTGCTGGCATATCTCTGCATGCCCCTTGGGGGAAAGGAGGGCAGCGGGTCTCTGTGCGCTGCCCGTGCCCTCAAGCAGCACCCCCACAGCTCCCATTGGCTGGTTTCCAGCCAACTGGAGCCGTGAGGATGGTGCTGGGGGCAAGGGCAGCACAAGGAGGCACCTCCCTCCCTCCCTCCCCCCGCCAGGGGCACGCAGAGACATGCCATCAGCAGCCGGCTGCTTCCGGGATCAGCATGGGGCCACGGCAGGCGGGCAGCCTGCCTGAGCGCCCTGCTGCACCGTGGGACTTTTAGCAGCCTGGAGATCGCGAGGGGCAGCTAAAGAGCCTGGGAGGCCGGACAGAAATGTTAGATGGGCCGGATCCAGCACGCAGGCTGTATTTTACCCACCCCTGCTCTATACTGTCAGATTACTCAATCTTATTCCCAAACTACAGTATGACCCTGTTATAATTGTTATCATGACAATAAGGTTCTATAGAAACTTAATCTCCTCTTCAGCAAACTATTTCACCATGTGCTTAGTTTCAAGTCTGTGTTGAAGACGAATTGATTTCATGGGATTTAAGCACATGCTTAACTTTAAGCTTGAATAATGTCAACCTAATCAGCAAAGCACTAAGCATGTGCACTACACTCAGGCATCTTTGCTGACTCAGGGCCCAAATAGCTTTTGAGTGTAGTTTATATAGAACCCTATATTTAATGATTTGCTTAAAAAAAAAAAAAAAGTTTTACCAGATGATTGCTAAAGAAGACATTCTCTATTGCAGGCTTAAATCCTTTCTGTAGCTTTTGGAAAGCTACAGAAAGGTTTCCATAGCTAATGTAATTCTCTGTTAAAGTCTAGAAAATCATTTAAAAACTCCTGATAAAGGTTATCACCGTCTATTATACTCTGTAAAGATCAGTATTATAGTTGGCTTATTATTGTCTAGTTTTAGGGAACATGAACCTGAGAGATTGAATGAGCAGTGCAGATGTCACTACACAGCTGTGCCAACACATCCACAATTATTATTTTAGTAAGGAACCATAACTGACCAAACACTGTCAGTTATACTAAATCTATACCTCAAATTGTACGGTAGTTTTCTAGTGTGGATGAATCCAAATTAGGGATATTTTATTTGACACACACACACACACACACACACACACACACACATATATATATATGTCAAACCTGTCTTAAAAAGCTTTTTGGAGGTGAAAGTATGTAACCTGTTGTGTCGGTATGTTGTGTCTGTAAATTCTATGTTGCACGTGTAGAGCTATTTGTGTATACCTTTCAGTTATCCATGCAGCACTATTTATAGCTATTGCATCACTGTTGTTAAATAATCCTCTCAAAAGATAATTAGTTAACTATAGTTTACTTGTCATGCTTACCAATGCGGGCTCATTGATTGCTTTTGTTTCCCCATCTGTCTATATCCACCTGCTGTCTCGTCTTATACTTAGGTTGTGAAACTCCTTAGGGAAGAAAATTTCTTGTTGTTCTGTTTTTGTTCACAACTAGCACTGTGAGTTTCTGGCCCATGGCTGGGGCTCCAAGTTGCATCTAGCCACATTTGTGTAACTACTTAATTCATAATAATGAGAAAATAATGTCAGCTTGGAAGGATTAGATTTTTTTAAAAAATCATTAAGTGCTGGTAAATGGTGATTTCATCTCACACACACAAACTGACAAAAAATATTTCCATTGATGATAATCAAAGTTGACAGACAGCATTTTTCTTTCTTTGACTGCTTGAAAATGTATTCAAGTCAGATTTAAGGATATTTACTTAGTGTATTTTGACATGTGATGCTGACAATGTGTTTTAACAGTTATCAAGGTTGAACTTTTTGAATCTATACTTCTACTGTCATTAAATAACTACTGTCGGAGTGTGATGGTATGGATGTCACCCCAGCATGCCTCGTTTTGGTCAGACATGGCACCACAGGTGAGCCCTCCCTCACTCCCTTCACCCAGGTTAAAAAGGTCTGTCTGGACTTGCTGATAATCAAAGAGCACTTCCCTTCTAAGGGTGTCAATTATTAATGACACAATTATTAGTCACAAGTAGAGGCTCACTCAGATATAACCAAGGATATTTGTTGCCTTGGGCTTAGTCCAGCTAGCAGTCTCTGGTCTCTTCCTTTGGGACACTTCTTTCCTGCACCTGAAGACAGTCTCTGATCCAGGATCCCATCCTGGTTCCTTCTTGGGGTTACTCCTTGTCAGTCCGTAAGCAGGAATCCCTAGCTCTCCTCTTTGGAACTGAGCTGTATTAGTTAGTTCCTCACTTTCTCCTCACCCAGGAGTCTCCCCAGCTTTCCTCTCTGGAGCTGAGTTGTGGATTAACCAGCTGTGGGGGCCTTACCAGCTTCTCCCCCAGCCGGCCCCCTTTTCCTTAATTAGGCTTCAGGCAGCTCAACAAGCCAGCTATTCCCTGCTGGTAACTCCGGTTGTCTGATCTGCTATGATGGAGGAGGCAACACTGATGCTGGTCCTCTTCTCCCAGCTCATCCCCAATTGGTTGGGTGAGAGGGGAGACTTTCCCCGCCTTCTCTGCAAGCCTCCTGGCCCATGGCTTTTAAAGAAACAGTAATGGGATTTCGTCCCAAACACTTCTTACTCCCAGGACTGCCTCCTCTCTCGCAGTGTCTCCCAGGTTCTTGTATATATAAGACCTTTCAGTCTCTTAAAGGACCATGCCATGTGATGAGGCAAGATGACCATAAGGCCCCACTACCCCTAAGGGACAGACTACCCATCACTCTGACCTGCCCCATAATTTCCCACAACTGTGAAAATTTAAAATAAAAAAATTCAACATTATTATCCATTAAAATATAAAAAAGTAAAAATTGAATTCTGCTAAGCCTACTTATATGCTCTGACCTATTCAGCTGTTGGTTACCTAAACCCTGGAACTTCAAAAATATTTTCCAGGACTGCACAGTAACATATAATAGTTTTTATGTGGTGGGTAAGGTATTATCTTCTATTGGACCAACTTCTGTTGGAGAGAGAGAGACAAGCTTTTGAGCTTACACAGAGCTCTTCCTCAGGTCTGGGAAAGGTACATAGGGTGTCACAGCTAAATACAGGAGCAGATTAACATAAGTAGTTAAGTTAACATATATTTCAAAGTATCATTCAAGGTGGAGTGGACTGTTAACACCCCTCCAGCCATAAGGGGGAGGGGAAGGAAAGGAGAGGGGAAAGAGGCAGCTTGGTGGGAGAGAATAAGCTCTTAGGCCTGGCCTACACTGGGGGAGAGGGGGAATCTATCTAAGTTATGCAACTTCAGCTACATGAATAAAGTAGCAGAAGTCGACGTACTTGGATCTACTTACCGCAGTGTCTTCACTGCGGTAAGTCGATGGCTGGTGCTCCCCTGTCGACTCTGCCTGCGCCCCCTGCTGGATCGATCGCTGCCCGTCAATCCAGCTGGTAATGTAGACAAGCCCTTAGTAGGTTACAGATTGTTGTAATAAGGCATAAATCCAGTGTCTTTATTCAGTCCATGATTTTTAGTGCCTAGCAAAGTTATGAATTTAAGATCATAGGCTTGTCTTTTGAAGGTGGTGTGTAGATTTGATGAGGACTGAAAAAAAACCCAAAACCGTTCATCCCCAAGCAATATGATGTTTTTGTCCTATCATTTTTCTGTGTGAGTTCATTCAAGAGCATAATGACTGTCTGTTTATACAACTATTGTGGGTGAAATGTATTTCATTACCAAGAAGGGAAGCAGTCACTCCGAATGCTTGGTTTACAAAGTTCTTAGAGCACAGATTTTTTGCCCTGGGTCATGAGATAAATATGTATGTGGTGTTTGGGAAAGCCTCATTTGGTACTATATTGTAACAAAATATTGCAAGTAACAGCAAGTTCACCATATTAAAGACTGTAAAAAAGAAAGCTATTCACTATAAATGGTTAAGTGCAGTGCTTTCTCATATTGTGATTTAAAGGCTCAATTCCCCCTTTTTTTTTTAAATAAACTGCTGGGCTTTTGTTTTATAACAACAGCAAATCTATTGTCTAACATTTTTGTTTTCTGCAACTCTACATATGGGTCACACTTTAAGAGCTCAAAGATCCCTAGCCAGGGAACACCCAGTGTGGTCCTACAAGGCACAATTGGTTTAAATCATGTCAACTTCTTTATTATAACACGCCTACAGCAAAGGTGTAATCTTAGATTTTGCCAGCAGATGCAGCACTCGGGGATTACCTTGAAAGAAAATTAATCACTTTAAAGCAGCTAGCAACTAGCAGGAACAGGAGGAACTGAAAGGATGTACAAAAATGTATAGGAAAATATGTACACAGAGACACACGCACACTTTCCAGTTCACACACACACTTTCCAGCTCATTTTTACAGAAGGATCTGAACTTTTGAAATCTTAATGCTTATCCAAACCAAATCTTTTGCATGTTAGCCTTCAGTAGTCAAGACACAACATCATTCGCACATGCGCTAACGGAAGGAGAAAATACATAGATTAAGTCTGGGGTCTGCTACTTCTGCATTGCTATATATTGTTGCTGCCATCTACATTTTTTTCTTCTCTCTTAGTAGACTCATGTCACAATCTAGGTTCTCAGAATTCAAGAAGAAGCTTAATTTCAACTGACAAGAGACTGGAGTAGCAGTACTAGGTCAATTCTCAGAATGAGGCGGCATTCTGTAGCCTCCAGATTGAATAGTTTACATTTCCTCATGAGAGAGATGCATGAAGTCTTATATCACCTATTGCTAGAGTACATTAATCTTGTAATGATTTCATTCATAAATCATTTATACCAATCATAACCTTCCAGAATCACATTAACCCGGATATAAATAACACTGCATAATCACATTAGTGTGAAGTAGAAATGGACAAGAGAGAAAGACCATAGATGAACAATGGTGAAAGAGGAGCTGTGTTCTCTAATACATATTTTTTTTAAAAAATTGTGACTGCATTTTCTTTCCCCCTCCACCCCAAGGCATGTGAACAAAAGTATTTAAGTAGCTAAGTTGAACTGAGTCTGTGCAACCTTGGCTAAATCTATGTCTCAGTTCACATATTTACATAATAGGATAGTACTGTATTTACTTGCCTAAACCACCAGACTGTAAGAGACAGAACTGTTAAGGGTGAAGAGATTCTCAGATTAAAGGTGCTATATGAACACTCAAATTATAGGCATCACCACAGGTCTAAGAAAAAGCTCAGTATCAACTGGCAAAGAACCAGAGCGATGGTTCTAGACAATCCTAAGGAATATCCAAGGGGTGGGATGGAGAAAAAAAAAGTTGTGTGGATTTTTTTGCTTTCTAAGGATTTGAAGTTTTTGTACCATAGCCATAGTTGCGGGCTATGGTTTATTTTAGAGCTGATCAAAACATTTAGACCAAAACAAGTTTTTTCCTCTTGGGAAATGTGGTTTCATTAAGAAGTTTTCCACAGAAAACTGTTGATTTTAATAACGTTTTGATTTTTCTCATCAGGTGAATTGAAAGAAATTGTTTGAATTGGCATTTTCAAGCATGAGCATTGATTTATAATGAACATTCTCAAAGTGTTAATTTTTCCCCATTGAAAATATTGATGTTCATTAACCTGAAATGTTTAACAAAGTTTCTCTGTTTTGAATATGCTCCCTTTCATGTCTCCTTGGCTAATTTCTACTTCAGACTGACAGCCAGGAAGATAGCGGTGTGTGACATACTGTAATGGGGTATGCTCCCCACCGAGGCACCTCCTTGTGGCTAGGTCTGGGGATCAGCTCACATCCAATCTAATGCCCCCCCCAGTTGCTTGTTCACCTCATAGTGCATGTCTTTCTCTCTTTGGACCCAGGGTGCTCCCTCCTCATGACTCAACCCTCCAGCCAGAGCACTATAGTCCTCCCCTTCTGGGGTATGAAAGTCCCATTGGGCAAACTGTCTATCTTCAAGCTCAGGCAGTCTTCTGATCCACTTTAAAATCTGTGCCACTTTCCCAGTGGCCAGTAGGGGAACCTGCACCCATCCGTTACTACAGATTCCAGCCCAGGAACCCTATACCCAGCAACCACGGTCTGCTCAAGCTCTAACCCTGTTGCTGTTTCCCTTGGCTCTTTCCTACCTCTATTCTCTTTCTTGTGACCACCTCTGGGCTTACCACTGAAGCTTCCTCCACTCCCCATAGCTACTTCACCCCTCTCAGCTTCCTGCCAGAGTCTGTAGTGCAAGGCACAGTCCCAGGGCTTACTCTCCCGCTAGAACTTCTTGTTGTACCAACTCCACTTCTCTCTAGGGAGTGACTGCAGAGCTTCTCCCGGCAGCCTTGTTCCTACCAGCAACTTCATCTCTTTATAAGCCTATCCCAGCTCCTCCCCCAGCTAGGCTTCATCAGCCATTTGGTCTTACCAGTCTCTATCTTTCCTCCAGATGCAGCCTGTAAGATTAATTGACTTATTTGACCAGTTCAGGCCTTGTGTGAGGTTAACACCCATCACACATACACACTGTTAATCTCTTCCCTGGCTGCTAGTTCACTCATAAAAGAGCCCATCCTTTGCTGTGAAGTTAGGGATATGAAGTTCCTCCAGACCTATGAGGTTAGGGATATGAAGTTCCTCCAGACCCCACGACCCATACTGCGATGTATGGCAGATCTGAGTCTCAGTCTTTAGAGGGCAAAGGAAAGAGGATCTGAATAGCTCCAGACATGTAACCCGAAGTGGAAAGTTCCTCCATTAAGCTGATGCATGCAAGGTTGTTTCAGTCAACAGAGATCCCGGGTGTGCTGCTGTGGGTTTCACACCATGGAATCTATTATACCAAAGATTGGGCCCACAGTTCTTAAAAGCAACAAACAAAACAAACACTAGGTTCACCAAAATTGCACTGTATCTTTATTAAAAAGAAAACCTAAAATTAAGGCTTGTAAGAAGCACACAATTGATAGGAGAGTGAAATCCTCTGTTCACCTACAGAATAGATATAACTGGGACGCAGCACTATCAACTTCCATCTCCAAAGGGCCTTACCTAGTGGGACTACCTCAAGAAGGAGAATCAGTTTTCACCTTTGAAAATCCCTGTTTAAGCAAGCCCGTATGCCCTAAAAATACTAGGAGGGTGGCGGGGGGGAAGGGGGTGTTGAAAATTGCTCTATTTATCAAGGAAGACTAAAAAAAAAACAATTATTTTTAAATAGTGTCTTAAACTGCCTAGAAATAAACTCACCCAACCTCACAGAAATGCTAACTATTAAATGTTAGCAGCTCTCTGTCATTAAAGACCTGGGCTATATGTTACGTGGTGACTTACAGAAAAATGTGTACTGTAGACATTACAAATGCCCGAGCAGAAATATTAGCAATTTTAAGCCTTTTTAGCCAGTGGGAAATGTCCATTAAATGATAGTACTGATCCAAAGGTGGTAAGAACTCCAGATAACATCAAAGTTGCCTTCATGTTTCAGTTTATTTTTATTCCCTTTTAGTTCCTCCTGCTGTGGGTGCAGCAGAATCAATTGCAAGATACAGAGTGTTCTTACTGTGTTCCCTGATGCTCACTGGCTGCCACTCACCGTCACTTCTCAAACCTCAGCACAGTTTACTTTCCTCTATCATTTTCTTTGACATAATGAGCACTTTTGATAAAATAGATGTTCTTGCTGTACAACACTAAAGCAAGCTCATTTTCTTACAGCAAGAAGGCTATAAGCAGAACTCTGTTCGTTGTCATACTTTTGAGGAAACACTGATAAATTACACATTAATTTAAAACATGAGTGAACAGAATACATTTTTTATATTTTATACATTTCTGAGTTGTATATTTCAAACATGAGAACATTCCTAGAAGGCTATTGATACAAAAAGCCCTTACTTTAGGGAACTTGACTGAAGAGTTTAACGTTTTTTAGAGGAACTGACCTATTTCATAAGGTTCTTTTTCATAGGATATTACTGCATCTAGATACTGGAAGTGGGGTGAAAAAGAGTATAAAAACAAACTCCACACTGTTTTGGGATTATGCAGTTTTAGAACATGCACAAGAATGTATAGCATACTGCAGAGATTTTCTGGCATTATGTAGGATCCTACATTGTTGCCATTCTAAGTGCCAACAGTTGTCTGGGACCTTGCAGGTCTGCTTCCTAGTGCAAGTGAAATCAGTGACAGAGTCTGGGTATACATTAAGGGTAACTTGTCTTATTTAAACCAGTCTTAGAACAGAGGTGGCCACCAAGAGCATGCAGGCAATCCCTTCTTTCAGAAATCTCAACCCCAAACCAATGCCCAGTTCCCATGGACCAACTCAGCCTTACAAATTGACATGAAGGCAGAAATCAAATTTTCCTGCTGCTCTCATTGCTTCCTCTCCCCTGACCCTTGCATACCAAAACTGAAGACAACATAGAGCATATCTTCCCAAGACTGACTGTGCTTGCATGCTAAGCAAAACTTAGCAGTCTGAGTGTTGCGATGCCACCTGCCATAATATATACAATACACAATAGACATGTTTGAAAACAAAACAGAACCTTGTGCAACATTTAAAAAGCTAAACTTTTTATTCAATTTAGCCCCAAGATGTTAGAAGTCTTAAAGCAGGACTGTCACAATATATCATGACATTTCTCAATTTATGTGACACACCTAGGACAGTAACAACAACAAAAATAACCCCCACACCTTAAATGTGAGGGACTTAGGCAACATCACGTAACAGGGTTGCCTTACCCAGTCAGCATTAGTCTTATATCTGTGTCATAGTTCCCTCTTCTGGTTGATCTATTGTCTCCCCAGATGACAGGTGAGTCTTGGTTTAGCCCTGTGGCTAAACTTCTTTTGCAGTCCATCCCTTTTGAGGGCTCAACAAAACAGCATGATCCCTAAAGTCCTCCATTAGATTCAGCAGTCCCTTCAACCCTTTCTTAAAGGGGATCAAAGTTTTCATATCACCACCTTCCTCAGTGGCAATCATAGTGGGCCATCCTCAACCTCATCTCTCTGATTTGCACCAATATGCATACTGCTTCCCCAGGATCCATCTTACCTTAGCACATCATCCACAAGAGTTTCTTTTCCAAAGATATGTTTACATTGCAATTAGACACCCATGACTGGCCTGTGCCAGCTGACTCAGGCTCACGGGACTCAGGCTAAAGGGTTGTTTAGTTGCAGTGTAGGTGCTTGGGCTCAGTTTGGAGCACGGGAACTAGGACTCTGTAAGGTTGGAGGGTCCCAGTGTTCAGGCTCCAGTCCAAGCCTGAATGTCTACATCACAACGAAACAGCCCCTTAGCCCAATCCCCACAAGCCCGAGTCAGCTAGCATGGGTCAGCTGTAGGTTTTTAATTGAAGTGGAGACTTACCCTTAGAGATCATGCTAGTACCCAGATGATGTTCCTGTCAGCTCCCAGCAGGTCTTTCTCACCCTGTTCTATAATCAGGAAAATCTTTATTAAGTCCTACCTTCCCCCAAGACTCTTACAGGCTTCTGCTTATACATAGCCCAAGTAGTCAATCAACCTCAACAGTCCTTGAATTAGTTGCATACACTTTTTAAAGGCCTCACTCTGTTACAATTCCAACTGGTGTCAATAGATGTTTTGCCTGAGTGAAGTCTAAAGAATCAGACCCCAAATATTTTTAGTCACATTTTATGTGCCTATAAATAGCCAAATTAGAATAATAGAATCATATAATATCAGGGTTGGAAGGGACCTCAGGAGGTCATCTAGTCCAACCCCCTGCTCAAAGCAGGACCAATCCCCAACTAAATTATCCCAGACAGGGCTTTGTCAAGCCTGACCTTAAAAACCTCTAAGGAAGGAGATTCCACCACCTCCCTAAATAACCCATTCACCACCCTCCTAGTGAAAAAGTTTCTCCTACTATCCAACCTAAACCTCCCCAACTGCAACTTGAGACCATTACTCCTTGTTCTGTCATCTGCTACCACTGAGAACAGTCTAGATCCATTCTCTTTGGAACCCCCTTTCAGGTAGTTGAAAGCAGCTATCAAATCCCCCCTCATTCTTTTCTTCTGCAGACTAAACAACCCCAGTTCCCTCAGCCTCTCCTCATAAGTCATGTGCTCCAGTCCCTTAATCATTTTTATTGCCCTCTGCTGGACTCTTTCCAATTTTTCCACATCCTTCTTGTAGTGTGGGGCCCAAAACTGGACACAGTATTCCAGATGAGGCCTCACCAATTTCGAATAGAGGGGAATGATCTCATCCCTCGATCTGCTGGCAATGCCCCTACTTATACAGCCCAAAATACCGTTAGTCTTCTTGGCAACAAGGGCACACTGTTGACTCATATCCAGCTTCTCATCCACTGTAACCCCTAGGTCCTTTTCTGCAGAACTGCTGCCTAGCCACTTGATCTCTAGTCTGTAGCAGTGCATGGGATTCTTCCATCCTAAGTGCAGGACTCTGCACTTATCCTTGTTGAACCTCATCAGATTTCTTTTGGCCCAATCCTCTAATTTGTCTAGGTCCCTCTGTATCCTATCCCCACCCTCCAGCATATCTACCACTCCTCCCAGTTTAGTGCCATCTGCAAACTTGCTGAGGGTGCAGTCCACACCATCCTCCAGATCATTAATGAAGATATTAAACAAAACCGACCCCAGGACTGACCCTTGGGGCACTCCGCTTGATACCTGCTGCCAACTAGACGTGGAGCCATTGATCACTACCCGTTGAGCCCGATGATCTAGCCAGCTTTCTATCCACCTTATACTCCATTCATCCAGCCCATACTTCTTTAACTTGCTTGCAAGAATACTGTGGGAGACTGTATCAAAAGCTTTGCTAAAGTCAAGAAATAACACGTCCACCACTTTCCCCTCATCCACAGAGCCAGTTATCTCGTCATAGAAGGCAATTAGGTTAGTCAGGCATTTCAATTACTGGAATTAGGCTTTTCAAATACTGGAAAGAACACAATAAAGTTATTCACCAACCTTAAACACACTAATGTTCACACAAAAAAGCTATTAAAACTTTCCTGACTAGGGAACCAGACTGTAGAAAAGACGTCTAATCCCTCTAAAGAGTTTTAGATACTGAAAAGTTAACATAATGGGCCTTCAGTGTCTAGCACCTTATTAAGTCATGTGCAACATGAGTGTAAAATTATACCACCAGTACAAGTAGGTCGCATTTTTAACTGGGTGTAACTGATGTGAGAGCTGCAAAGAAAGTGATTGTGGATCTCTACTCATGGGGCCAATTCTACGCTGGCCCTACCCGTCTTACTCTAGGGTTATTCTAAAAATATGCTTGCTGGTAATAGCTCTACGTGACCATCCACCAGCCGGTGACTGCAGAAATTTAGTAATTTAGTAAGTTAGGAGCTACCACGCCAAGGGAATCCCCAGATAAAAATATCTAGCTGCTTTACACCTCCAGAGTAACAGAAAGAGGCTGGATTGCAGCTCATATTATAGCCAAGTGAAGAAGTGAGTTGGCAGCATTTTAAGCCCTCCTTGCATAAGCAATTCAATTTGAGAATCTGATTCATTGTTTAATTCTGATTTAAGGGGCCAAGTTCAGCTTTGATCTCAAGAGGACTGAATTCAAGCCAAGGAGAAAGTTCTGAATATGGATTTTAGAGCGGGGGCTTTATGTATTAAAAGAAAGAGTTGCACAAGTAATTCAGCTGTTACACAACAACATTAAGGACTTGATTGTGCCCACCCATGAATGGATGTGCAAGGTGGAAGTGGAGGAGTGGGGAAGAATGCAAAGAATCTCTGTCCACTCCACACCCATACAGGGGCAGGACATACTGGCAGTCCTTGAGATCTGAGTACAAAGAGTTACTAGTCTAGTCATCTCAGAGAGGTTGGGGCAAGGAGCAGAGTGCGGCTACGTCTAGCAAACATACCCTGCTGTGCATAAAGATGGCGACTACTTGCCCAAGAGAGGATGGTGCAGCAGTAACACACTCCACCCCCTTCATCTCCTGGAATGGTATTCCTGCCTGAGACACACCTGCAGCAGCCCCCACTGGGGTGGCGCATGCTCACAGTCCCCTATTTTGCAGGCTGTGGCTACAAGTGAGCCATAAAGGAACAGCATTTTTGTCCAGAAACCATTGATCTCCCGTGGGAGGTTTTATATGTGAGGGAAAGAAATCTAATATCCAAAAATAATGACATATTTAAATTTGACAAAAGATGAATGGCATGCTGCACAATCCTCATAAAACAATCGCAAAACAGGAAGAAAGCAGCAGACAGGAGCCAAGACGTGGTGATGATGACAAATCTCACCACCTACAAAACTGAAGTATTTGTAATACAACTTTAAGAGAGAAGGTAAGACTGAATGCTACCGAACAAAAACTCACATAAGTAACACTCAGACAATACCCTTTTGATTTGGAAGCAAAGTAAACACAGCTCTTCACCTAAGGCTACTTTAGTTTATATGTTACTAAAGATTCACACACAACTCAAAAACTGCTAACCAGACAACTGTAGAAGAGTTGTCCAACTCCTTAGGCCCCCTTGTGGCTGAGGGGCCTCTGCTCTGCCCTGCCCCTTACATTGTTAATCTCACTGAAATCTTAAAAAACAGAAATGAAAATGGCAAAACAGGAATTTCTCACTTCCATGAATTTTTGGAAATATTTATCAGAAATTTATTTTGGAGATGGCTGAAGAAATAGGGTTTCCCCCACAATGAAAAATGCAGTCTCCACAA
This sequence comes from Terrapene triunguis, assembly GCF_002925995.2. Lineage (NCBI taxonomy): Eukaryota > Metazoa > Chordata > Testudines > Emydidae > Terrapene > Terrapene triunguis. The sequence goes on along the minus strand of NW_020664417.1, from coordinate 51,267,355 downwards.
AAAAAAAAAAATGAAAATTTCAAACATATCAATATTACAGATTTTTTTTTCAGATTTCTGTTGGGAAAATTGAAACAAAATGTTTCATTCTGTATCAGTTCCATGCAAATAAAAATATAAACATGAGTGAGTCAAAATAAAAGAGAGACCAATCCCTATGCCAGAATGTCCAATAGCCCAGTGGCTAAGGCACTCACCTGGGATTTGAGAGACCCAGATTTAATACTTCCTCTGCCTGGTCTTCCACATCCCAGGTGAGTGCTCCAACTACTGGGTTATTGACTACTCTGGATTGTGTGTGTGCGTGTGCGCGGGAGGAGAGAATATCTCAGTGTTGTTCCAATGTGGAATAAAGAAAAAACTGAAATCTCAAAAATGTTAATGTGACAGGAAAATGGTTTCCCTCTTAGCTCTCTGTATGACAGCTTGAGTTCCTACAGTGCCTCATGGGAGTTTGTAGTTTGGGTGCTTCATCCCCCTTCTCCTCTATGGGCCAGGGTCCTTGGCCAGACTACAATTCAGCAGCTCAGGAGGACACAGAATGTTGAAAAGAAATAATTAGACATTTCTGAATTGGAAATTTTTGCAAATTTCCATTCTGCAAAATAATTTTCTCCTGAATCAGGATGACAATTCGAAATAGCAAAACAAATTTTCAAAACATCAGAATTTCCTAGGGATAGTAATTCTGATTTTTGACCTACTCTTCATACAGGAATAGTTTTTAAGGTAGGCAATGAATTTAGGGAGATGGCAAATTTGCTTCACCCAAAGACTTTCTCATTAAAACTTGCACAACTGCTCAATAGGCTAATAATTGACTTAGCAGCCTAAGTCCCTCTTAAAAACTCAGTGGGTGGGATGGAGATAAATGTTTTCTAAAATGATATAGCTCAAAGTGAGGTACAGCTGAGAAAAATAGGGGGAGAATCCATTCCCTGACCTAGGCAAAAGGGTGCTGGATTTCAGGCATCACATGCCCTCTCCCCAAATGCTATTATAGTGCAAATCGAATACACACATCTACAAATCAGACTAATACACATTTCCAAGATGTTACATTTGTGAAACATTAAAAATCCTTTCTTATTTCTTTTATTATTCAATTACCCCATGTACTTATTTTTCCAGTTATGCAAATTTTGCCAAAGAACAAAACAACAACAAACAACTTGTGTACAACTGACAAATAATTTTATTCCTGGGCTCTCAGGACTAGAGCAGTGCAAATAACTGATTTTTCAGTTCACCGGCAGTTCAGGAAAAAAATTGTTTTGGGTTAACCTGAATCTGATATTTTTCGCAAATCAACCCTGCCCCCACTCCTAATTGTGTTTGGATCAAACAAAATGTTTAGTTTGGTCCAAAATTAAACATTTTGCTTTCAGGCATTTTTAACCATAGCTTAATAAAAAAAATCAAAGGGAATTTGGAAATCAAGGTCCACATTCACAAAAATGCCATTCACAAAATGGAAGAGGCGCTGGTACCACCTGTGCCTTACCCTCTCGTATCCCATAGCCCAATGATTAGAGCACTTTTGTAGGCTGTAGGAAACCCAGATTCAAACCCCAGTCTGAAGCAGACATTGAACGCAGCACTCCTCACACCCAAGGGAGGACCCTACACACCAGACTATCTGCTGTTTTGGGCTGGGGCTCTCTAAATCTCTCCTCTTGAAGCTGTTCCTTTTCATATCGATAATTAAATATTGAATTGGGCCAGAGAGAGAGACTATAGACTGGTGATTAGGGGACTCACCTTTATTCCAGTCCTTGCTCCAGTGACTATTCAAGTATTTTATACAAGATGGAACAACAGGAGAGACTGAGCAAGACCAACCCCATAATAGCCAATAGCCTGGTGATCAGGACACTCACCAGGAGAGCTGGGTTCAAGTCCCTGCTCCAGGACAGTGATTAGAACCCATGTCTCCCATATCTCAGGTGAGGCTTTTGGGTAAAAGGGGTGGGGAGCATCACCCTCACCTCCTTCTGCTCCCACTGAATGGGGCCTAAGTCCTCTTGAGAATCTAACCCCCAAAAATCATTGTTTTGATTAAAGTGACAAAAGTTTTAGCCAAAATATTTTGCCCAGCTCTACTCAGGACTTGAATCCAATAGCAAAATCCAAAGAGTGAGAAACTCCTTGGGGAGTTTCCAACTACAGTCTCCTTCAGAAAGATGGAGTTGGGGAGTTATGGTGGAGGCAGGTAGACAAATCTCCTCAGTCCCATGGAACGTAAGTACTAATGCCATAGAAGGCATGCCTCAGCATAGTGCTGCCTAGAAGCTTCCCTCTCACCTGGCATCATGGTTCCCTGAGAAGCTGTGCTCCCATTGGTTTCTCTGCCTTTGCCAACAGAACAGACACCCCCCAGCCCCCAGGAGAGAGAGAGAGAAGTAGTGATAATGCTGTAAGGAGCGACTTTAATGTTAACAGAGGAACTGCACCTCCTTTTCTGCCACTGCCTACTTATTTCTACCTAGTTGAGTCTCCCTTCCTCTGTGGGTGGAAGGGAACCATAAACACCAAGGGGTTGATGCTGCAACATTGAAGCCAATTGGAGATGGGTCATACTTAACGACATTTTAGTTATAGATTCATACATTCATAGATTCATAGATTCTAGGGCTGGAAGGGACCTCGAGAGGTCATCGAGTCCAGTCCCCTGCCCGCATGGCAGGACCAAATACTGTCTAGACCATCCCTGATAGACATTTATCTAACCTACTCTTAAATATCTCCAGAGATGGAGATTCCACAACCTCCCTAGGCAATTTATTCCAGTGTTTAACCACCCTGACAGTTAGGAACTTTTTCCTAATGTCCAACCTAGACCTCCCTTGCTGCAGTTTAAGCCCATTGCTTCTTGTTCTATCCTTAGAGGCTAAGGTGAACAAGTTTTCTCCCTCCTCCTTATGACACCCTTTTAGATACCTGAAAACTGCTATCATGTCCCCTCTCAGTCTTCTCTTTTCCAAACTAAACAAACCCAATTCTTTCAGCCTTCCTTCATAGGTCATGTTCTCAAGACCTTTAATCATTCTTGTTGCTCTTCTCTGGACCCTTTCCAATTTCTCCACATCTTTCTTGAAATGCGGTGCCCAGAACTGGACACAATACTCCAGCTGAGGCCTAACCAGAGCAGAGTAGAGCGGAAGAATGACTTCCAAGAGCAGCAAATATTTTGCCTGTCCTGCTTCCAATGACATGTTAGCTTAATCCAGTGCTGAAGTAATGCATTGACAATTGAAAATAGTAGGTTGTTTAATTAAGGCAGGAGTTTAATATCTGGGAAGAAACACAGGATATCTAAAAGGAGAAAGGATCTATAAAAGAAATGACCTGGATGCTACAGGTGTTTGAATGGATGGCAGAAGCCTATTACTGGGATTATCTGAGAATATTTATGGTAGTGCTTGAGTTTAAAAGTGAATGCTAAAGTGTCTTGTAGACAGATTGATCACTGAAAAACAGATAGATGAATTAGGTGTTGAGATAATTTTTTATTTTCAAGAATGCAATATAAATACAGAAGCTTTCAGGGTCACACAGTTCTCATTTGTCAAATGCAAAGGTAGGGCAAGGGAAAAACAAACTGAGGTGGGTTGGTGTGTGCGTGGGAAGACATGAATGGATTTTCTTCTATAAACAAGATTTATGTTATCTAATGATAATGTTTTATCTGTTGTCAGTAGCTGGGATTAGTAAGTTTCCTGTGACCTTCATTCTATATTCAGTCTCTCATCTGAACACAGAAGGTAGCAGAATCAGAGGTCTGCAAGTCAGTTTGCATTGGCTTGAATCATTTGCCATATAAATTTATATTAAAGCTTTTTAAAGTGAACATTCTACACTTTTTTAGTCTCTAAGGTGCCACAAGTACTCCTGTTCTTTTTGCGGATACA